>NC_134584.1:88731981-89048856 GCF_037038515.1 Microtus pennsylvanicus
TTTGTATGTAGTGTGTGATTTGTGTGATGTGTGTGGTGTGTGTGTATATGAGTGTGGTGTGTGAGGGGTGTAGCGTGTGTATATTTGTGTGTGTTGTGTGATTTGTGTGTGATGTGGGGGGGTGTATGTGTGGTGTGTGTATGTGTGGGGGGTGTTTGTGTGTGGTGGTATGTGTATGTGTGTGTGGTGTGTGTATATGTGTGTATGGTGTGTGAAGGGTGTAGTGTGTGTATGTTTGTGTGTAGTGTGTGATTTGTGTGGTATGTGATTTGTGTAGTGTGTGATTTGTGTGGTATGTGATGTGTGTTGTGTGGTGTGTGTGTGTGTGTGTCTGTGTGTGTCTGTGTCTGTGTAAACATCTTCTAAGTCAAGGCAATAGCCTGACACAGCTCCTTTACCACTCCAATATGTTTGTGGATTATTTTTGTAAGGGCAACTGGCCAACACTACACTTTCTGTGCCCTAGAAAACGTGAAACCATATGCTACTCACCCTTGGGTTCATTAGAACAGATGTCTGGATCTATTAAAAAATTGCTACAATCCTTGAAAATAATCCTGTGACCTACAAGAGTACCTTCAGCGCCCTGCCCCTGCCCCTGGCTGCAATGCCTGGTCCTGCAGAGCCTTAGGAACCCCTTAAAAGAGCACATTCTACCCATGTAAGTGCTTCGCGAAGCAGCTGCTCATCTTACCGTGAATCGTGTTTATAAATGATTTCTCCCAGGCGTACATTTTAATCAGCTTGATGCAGGTTAGAAACTCATTCATCGTCTGAACTCGCTTGTCCGTCACTGAAATTGCGGATCTTCGGAAAGCTGAATTGAGCTTGGCCATAAACATCTGAAATCAAGGTACAAGCAACTGTGTTCAGGGAGAACTGCTGAATTGCATTTGGCCTAAAAATGCAGGGATCAGAGGATAGCGCCAAGCCGAGCTCTAAGGGGCCTTGGCTGGGAGGCTCAGGCTGGTTCTGCCTCTGCCCTGTGGCAGCTGCCTTGGCCTGGAGGCAACCACTGGGCATCTGCCACGTGATAGAATGAAGGGCAGGAGAATGGGAACTTTGGCAAACGGCATGAGCATCCCTCCTCCCCCAGGGCACTCAAATTCAAGTTCTTAGAGAATGACACAGGGCCAGCCGAAGATGAACACCTGTGCTCAAAGGTTTGGGCTTTGGGTGTGTGTTGCAGAAATGAAGCCCTCCACTCAACTCAGCAAAAGCGTGCAGGCCAATTACAAACGCCAAGTATTTTACACTGCGCAACCTTGACTTACCTGGACGGGGATGAATATGATATACACGCATATCCCGACAAGAGCTGTGGACCCCAGAATGAAAAAGGCATACACCGCACAAACGACCATTAAGATGGGGATGGTGGCTGGCAAGGGACAAAACAAGGCAGCCTCAAACAAGGAATAACTATCACTTGATAGTATATTGAGCACCTAGAAAGAAAGCACATAGGTTCAGGCTTGGAACCCTCTGGAAGCTAGAAGGAGGTGGGGCACATCAAGGGACCAATGAGATGAGTTGTGTGGTCTCCCTCTGCCATGACTTCGAATGGCCAGTTTCTTAGAACTGAAGATCCCAAAGAGGAGAACTACAAAGAGATACGATGGGGTTCGGTAGCACTCTGGGCCCTATTTATATCTTGATTAACACAGTTCTGCTTTACTCGAGGTGCCAACATGCCCAACTAAAAGACTACTCCCTTATGGGTATGGTGGCCCATGCACGTGATTCCAACACCTGGGAGGATCTTGAGTCAGGGCCAGCTTGGACTCCATAGTGAGACCATGTCTCTAAACAGTCAAGGAAGAAAAGGGAGAGAGATGAAGGGAGGGGAGGGGAGGAAAAAGGGAGGGAGGAACAGACCTTTCTGCCTCCTTTGTGCAGAGTGTGGCCATGTGACTGTGGGGTTGAAAAGTGACGGGTGAGCCAAAGAATAGAATGGGACCTGGGGAAGAGATTTTAAAGGAAGACCCGTTGTTTGTGTTTTTCTCTCCCTCCTGCTGACCTTCTGAAAAGGTTGGTGTGGCTGGATTTCTTGCAACCATCCTGAGCCATTAGGAGAGACAAGCAACAAGAAAATGATGAAGGAGGGGTCGCAAAGCATCCCCCATCCCTGAATTGCCTTCTTCTAAACTCCTTTTAGATAAAGTGAGATAAATCCTTTTATTTTATTTTATGAAAACAGGGTCTTGTGTATCCCAGGCCGACCTCAGATTTGCAGTACAGCTCAGCATGACCTTGAATTTCTGATCCTCCTGCCTCCACCTTTTAACTGCTGGAGTTGCTGGCACAAACCACCACACCTGGTCTGTGTGGTGCTGGCGATGGAACCCAGAGCTCTGTACAGCATTCTGCTGAGTCCTGTCCCCAGCCTGGGTTTCATTCCATACGCAATCTACTCGTAATTGACATAAGATGGTTTGAATACTCTCAAGGAAAAACTGGGAAAGAGAAGCAAGTCCTTTCTCCAAATACCACGTGGGGTTTCCTTGACTAGGGAGTTTTTCTTGAGTAAGCAGCAAGGACTTCATTACTAAAGATTAAGGGCTTGAGAAAATGTCAACTCTGAAGGACAGTGCACATGGTTCTATAGTATATCTTTGGCACCAGAGATCTTACATGATTGGAATATTTTTTCCAGAAAGAAACAAGTTCTCACTAATAGCCTCTTCCTCCATCTCCTGAGTACTGGGATTACATGCATGCACTCTTCTTAGCTTGTCCGGCAGTTTCCCCAAATTCCTATAGTGTGTTCTATAAAGTTTTATTGTCCTCACTGTGATCAAAGGGGTTGAATGGTCTCACCCTCGACCTCTGCACCAGCTTTCCAAGTTCTGCAGCTCAGACGCGAGCCCTCCTCTGTCTGACAGCCTCTTGTGTTTTGAGTCTCCACCGCCTCACTTGGGCAGGTGACGGGCAGGATATGAACAGGCGAAAAGGAGGCAGGTGCTCCATCCAGGCAGCACAGCCCACACACTCACAGGAACTGGAGCAGTGTTTCATGGGTATGCCCGTTCCAGCCCTGCTTACCTCACCTGCAGAGATGTGCGTCAAGGTCTTGAAAGACAGCAGGTTTTCGAAAACCAGCGTGGAGAGGGCCACCTTCAACCGGATGGCTGTGCGGTAGTTTATGGCCCAGGCAAGGGCCCAGAAGAGGACTTTGGTAAACTCGGTGGCGAAAAGGGCCAGACACAAGCAGATGCCAATCCCGACGTGTCCGGAGGAAATGCTGGTGATATGCTGAAGGATTTGGTGAATGAGAACGGTCTGTAAAATAGTGCGGTGGAGAGAAGGGAGCGCCGCTGGATGGAGCCCCACACGGGAGCCTTGAATGACAGCAAGCTGACTTTACAGGCAGACTTTTTCATTACTTAAAGTGGGGCTGGCTGCACTTGACGAGGAACTGGCTTTATGAAAACTCGCCCCCAAGGAACACAGAGATAAAGGCAAGGCACTAAAGCCACCAGCTCTCAGAGAGAGAGTGACTAAGGACATGCTTTCCCCCAGCTGGGGACCTGGGAGACAGTTCAGAAGAGCCAGCCCGACTCACCGGCCCTAAAGCTGCCATGATGATACACAAGACATTGGCCACAACATCCATCAGCACCCGGGTCCTCTGGAATTTCCAGACCACACGGCCCAGAGAGGCCTGCTCCGGCCCCACCCTCTCTATTTCTTCATCCCAAAGGATCTGAAATCTGCAGTGAAAGAAAGGGAAAAGGATGGGCAGGCCATGTCGCCTATCACCTGGGACTGCTTTGATGGGCAAACACTTGCGAAGGTGCATGGCACAGCCCTCGTCCTGGTACCTGGTGTCTTTGGGCATGCAGCCTTCCTTCATTCTCTTTCTCCTTCCTCAGGGCAGGTAAAGAGTGGACAGAGGAAGGGGGCGATGCCCAGACAGAGCTTCTGATAATATCTGCACTAGGCACCACCCAGGTCTTTCCCATCTTAGTCTGTGGCTACCTCATAATGAAGAAGATGGTAGCCATAGAGAGTTAAAAGTCCTCCTTGGGAAAAAACTGACCTTTTAGCAAGGTACAGTGTTACATACCTATAATCCAAGTACTCTGAAACCTGAGGTAGGAGAATTTGAAGTTTTAAACCAGACTAGGCTATGTAGCAGGACCTTGTCTCAAGGAAACAAAAAGGACTGTCCGTTTCAAAGGTTTGAAAGGAGTCCCACACAACAGGTCTATGGCACATGAGCAAAGGATGCTAGGAGGCCCAGCCGAGCAGACGCTTATGGGACTTCACGGGTCTCAGGAGGCACTTAGGTGGCACCATGCTCTAAATGCAAGGAAAGCATCTGCAGGTCTTTAGGTCAATGTGGTGAAATAATGGGCATATTTGACAGATTACTTGGTGGCTGGCAGTGTGATTGGCTGTGGGTACTCACAGCAAAAGAAAAAATCACACAGGACCTGAGGGGCATCAGGCCAGAGACACAGTGCTGACAAGTTAAGGGGGGGGGGGGGATTCGAGGACAGGTTGCTAGGGGATGACAACAGGACTTGCTGGCAGATTAGATGTGGGAGGAAAGGAGAATGGGAACCAAGGGTAGAACCCAGTTTCCCAGTCTTAGCGACTATGAGAATGGAGAGGGGGAGAGGAGAGAGTATCATGAGGTTGGGGCTGAGGGTCAAGACCGCAACTTTACACTTGCCTAGCGTGTGTGAAGATCCGTTCAACCCATAGGCAAAGAAAATGCTACATCCATACAAACCCAAATGAAATACCCTGCACTTTAGATATTGAAATTCGTGAGGCCTCCAAGTGCTGCTGATGCTGGGCCTACGGAATTCAGATTCTAGAAGAGAGGCCTGGGGTGAAGCTGGACACATCATTGAGCAGTCAGAATTTATTTGGTGCTTAATCTCCCGGCCTGAGTGAAATCGGCTGAGAAAAAAGCAGCAGTTGATGCTGGGCAGGAAACGATTTTTAAAAAAAAAAAAAATCCCTAATGGGAAACACTAGCTGGAAAGCTGGAAGGACAATCCAGCAGCACACAGACACTGTTATGGCCCCTTAGAGCTCTCTAGAAACCTCCTCAAGACTGTAGAGAAAGTATCAGCAGCTGAGATTCCTTCAGGGAAGGGATGATGGGCAGGGCAATTCTTCCCCTAGAAGCAACTTCGAGACGAAAACTTGCGCTCATCCCCTTTATTATATATTCCAGGATGTGTCGTACTTTAGACCACGTGGCCAAAGTTAGGGCAATCTCCAGGACAAAGAAAGGTAGCAGTTTTGAGGACCTTGCCTTGGTCAAGACATTCCGGGTCCTCAGCACCAATTTCAATGCAAGTATCAGAGCGACTGAAGCCTGGCTCTGGAGAGATGGTTGTAGCTAAGGGCACCTGTGGCTCTTGCAGAGGACTCGGGTTTGCTTCTCAGCATCCATATGGCAGCTCACAACAGTTTGTAACCCCACTTCCAGGGGATCTGACACTCCCTTCTGACCTCTCTGGCAGCAAGTACATGTATGGTCCCCATACATACATACAGGCCAAACTCTCATGCACATAAAATGCAAAGAATGAAGGAGATCGGTGTCTTGGTGCAGACGTGAACAAGTCTTTATAAATTTTCACCTGAAAAGAGCAAGGTGGCAGCCACACAGTATGTTAAATTTTTTAAGAGATTTATTTATTTTATGTATGTGGGTGTTTGGTTATATATATAGCTGCACACCTGAAGAGGGAATTGGATCCCATACAGTTATAGATAGTTCTGGGTGCTGGGAATCCAATCCTGGGTCTCGGTGTTCTTAAACACTGAGCCATCTCTCCATCCTCAGATTCTATGTTTTAACTTCAACATAGAAAGCATTGCCTGGACTGGGCAGTGGTGGCGCATGCCTTTAATCCCACCACTTGGAAGGCAGAGGCAAGTGAAGCTCTCTGAGTTCTAGGTCAGCCTGGTCTACAGAGTGAGTCCTAAGCCAGCCAAGACTACACAGTAAGAGACTGTCTCACAAAAACAAAACAAACAAACAAACAAAAAACCATCATGGCCTGTGTGTGGGAAAGCAAATGAGGCATTTTCTGCAAACAATGGCAGAACAGGTTCTGGTTGCAGAGTAGAAAACAATCTGAGCAGGGTCACCAGCATGTTAATGGTGTCGGCCTCTGTAGGGGAACAGGAATATGGTGTAGAATAGTTGTACTGCTTAAACATTACTAAACTACAACTAAATCAATTAGTTTGGACCAGCGGTACATTTTCACAAGTCAAAATTGGCTAATATAGGCAGTTTGTAATACAGATATATAATAATGATATTTAAAAAAAAATAAAGCCAGAAATGATGCCTAGAGCTGTATGCAGCATCCAAGGCGAGCTCCAAACAGCACAGAGTAAAGCAAGTCCCCCAACTAACTGTCCACAGTGCTGCTCCTACAGCCCCCAGCCTCACACTACGGTCCCCTGTGTCCTTTCTACCCAGCCACACTTTCCCCAGAGACCGGGCCAAGAAGTGCAGGCAGTTCAGCTCACATCTCAATGAGCAGCTACTGAGAAGGTGTCAGTTTCCACAGGGGACACAGAACCCTTGGGACCCCTTGCTTACAATGCCACCCCTTGGGGACCCTCGTACCTCTTGGCGTTGATGTCAGATGCGTCATATGGTGAGAGTGGGGGCAGGGTGTCCACAGTCAGCGTGTGCTTGTAACTCTGAATCATCACTGGTGTGAGCCAGGAAAACGTGGCAAAGGACAGCAGGCCAGCATCATCCACGGGATTGGGTGCCAACCTAGAGCAAATGGTATTCTCGTGTTCCTGGGTGCCTGGGCTCACTGCTCTAATACCCATCACAGTCATGTGTGGACCCTGGGGCTTGCATTCATCAACCCTTTGGGTAGTTCTTGGTCTAGCTTACCCAGCTCAGGAGTACAGATGGTGAAAGCTGTAGAAAGATGCAGGCCAGCCAAAATTCAAACTTGAGTAGCATACATTTAACTATATTATCATGAAATCAAAGGTAACCATGCCCAAACTGAACACTACCTAACTATTTTACTACTTTTGGTTATAATTCTTAATACACTTATTAGATTATATGTCAAAAACTACAGAATGTTGTATTAATTTGCACGTCATCCTGCATGGGGTCCACACTGATTGTTCCAGTTTTAACCACCATGCTGTTGAAGTGAGCATTTCCATCACTGTCCTTATCTTCTTAGGCCTTCCTCACATTCTTTGGGTGGGAATATCCAGGAGTGGGGAGCCCCTGTATGTCTCTCCAGCTTCACCTGCAGCAATGTCATGTTGGTGACCAGGGTATCTAAAATACTCACACAATAAAAAATGAAAAATATGTGCCAGGCGGTGGTGAGGCACGCCTTTAATCCCAGCACTCGGGAGGCAGAGGCAGGAGGATCTCTGTGAGTTCGAGGCCAGCCTGGTCTACAAGAGCTAGTTCCGGGACAGACTCCAAAAACCACAGAGAAACCCTGTCTCGAAAAACTAAAAAAAAAAAATGAAAAAATATGTAGAATAAATATGGTCAAATGTAGTGTGTGTGTGTGTGTGTGTGTATGTGTGTGTGTGTGTGTGTGTGTGAGGGGGGTGTCAAAACTAAATAAAATTTGAGACATGCTGCAAGCCAGAGAGATGTCACTTGAACCTCTGTACTCAGAAAAGGCAGCAATTTCTAATGTTGTAGTTAATGATATATAAAATATACCAAACTACTGAGCATGCGTGCTTGGAAGTCAGGCTACCTGAGACTATCCTAGGCTTTAAAAATGACCCACTCCATGGCTCTCTCATCCTCCGTGTGCTCTTGCAGCTCATGTCAGCAAAAGGTGGAGTCTACTTCCCTTGCCCAGAATCTGAGACGCCCTGCAGCTCACTTTGGTGGACAGAACACGGCAAAAGTAGTGTGCTGGTCTCAATAAGAGTCTGAAGCTGCCCTGCCTGCATCCACCTGTTTTGGAATAGTCATTTTGTACACTGTGAAGATGTGTCTTTGCCAAGGTACCTTCTTATTGGTTTAATAAGAAGCTAAATGCCCATTCGATAGATAGGGGTATAGGTAGGACTGCCAGACACAGGGATGCTGGGTCACCAGGAGATGCAGAGGGAGCAAGACATGCTGGAGGACCGGTAAAGCCATGAGTCACATGGCAATACATAGATTAAAAGATATGGGTTAATTTAAGTTGTAAGAGCTAGTTAGTAACAAGCCTAAGCTATGCCCTAGCTTTTATAATTAATAAGTCTCTGTGTCATTACTGGGGAGCTGGCGGTCCTACCGCAAAGGTCCAGCTACATCCACCCATTCCCTTGGAAGTCCACTGGAGGCTGAGTGACCTCATGGCCCAGTTGTCTCTATTGTCCCAGTTAACCAACTGTTGGTCACCCCTCATAAACACAGGCACCTTGCCCACCAGATGCCTGAGTAAACCTGGTCAAGACCAGATGACCCTACCCAAACCATCTCTCAGCCCAGGTTGCATTAGTTTATGAGTTACCCATATAATTGTAAGCTGCAAAAAAGGCCTTCATCTGCTGACTGGTGGGGCAGTTTGCTAAGAATAAAGGCTGGGCTGCCAGAGCCATCAAAACCTGAGTGGCCAGTGCTCCCACCTGGAGCCAGGGATGCCATTATGGCCAAATTGCTGCCAAAGGCCATTCATGTCTGGATCCATAGTCCAGCTGCAGCTGAGGGCTGTGTTGATGTCTGTGGCCCATGTCACCTCAGGGGCCATAGGAACCATGCATGATGAAATCAGAGGGACATACTGAACAGGCCCCACCCTTCACTGGCCCAGAGAAAGCTGGTCATGCCTCTCGCTGGACACCATCGCAAGAGAGCTGGCCCTGACCTTCATGGGAAAGCTGATCCCTACTCTGTGGAGAGATGGTCCCACCCCACAGATGACAGAGAACCAACCATGATGGCATGGGCATAGGAGAGCTGGCTCTACCCCTCACCTGAGGTGGGTGGCTCCAGTGGCCAGGGCTGACCAGCTAGGCAACCACCCAGGCCCACAGCCAGGCCTGGAGTTGACCCACCCTAACATCTACCCCATCTAGGACCTGCTGGAGCTCCTGAAGAGACTGGACCTATGGAACAATACTAACAGGGCCTCCATGACTCAGGGAGGCCACAGGTTATTCCATAAGATTCCAGGTGAGGACCCAGTGATGATGGTGCACCAGAAACCAGGGGCCTTGAACCAGACCAGGGACTCATTGCAATGAGCATTGCTCATAAAGGTGACTGGACAAAAGGGTGTACTATGTGGTACACCACTCCCAATGCCACCAGGATAAATGAAGAGGCGTTGGAGAAGCAGGAAAGAAGGAGAAATGAAGAGATTGATGGTTTTTGTTTTCGTTTGAGTTGTTCTTGCTTTTGTTGATTTGTTTGTTTTGCTTTTTTAAAAATTTCTTTTGAGGGCTGGAGAGGTGGCTCGGCGGTTAAGAGCACTGGCTGCTCTTCCAGAGGTCCTGAGTTCAATTCCCAGCAACCACATGGTGTTCACAACCATCTGTAATGAGATCTGGCTCCCTCCTCTGGTGTGTGGGCATACATGGAGACAGAATGTTGTATACATAATAAATAAATAAATCTAAAAATATTTTTAAAAAATTTCTTTTGAGGGGGCACTGCAGGGTTCAAGGGAGGACATGGGGGGACCAGGAAGTGAGCAGAATTAGAGTGCATGATATGAAATTACCAAAGAATCAATAAAGAAATTATGTTAAATAAGTAAAAATAAAAAATATCAATATCCTGGCCCACAACAGAAGACTACTATTCTACCTGAGGCCCCATTTGTACTAAAAAACCCAGTCCCCAGCAGCACTCTCTACCCTGGGTTCCATATCCCAGCCCACAACACCAATAGAAGACTCCCACCCTGGAGCCCACACCATTACTAGGAAACCAAAAAGCCCAGGTACTTGGAACCCTAGAGGCCACACCACTATCCAGAACTCCAGAGGCCATGCCAGTTCCCAGAACTCCAGAACCCCAGAGGCAATGTGAGCATTCAAAACCTTAGAGGTCACGCAGGCTGACAAAACTCCAGTGGAGAGGCTACTGGAGCTAAAGACCTGCTGGTCACCAAAACTACAAGCCACTCAGACCAGAGAGGAAACAGAAAGCAAGGGAGGAAAATTCATCCAACAAAGATAAACTCAGAAACTAGCTCCTAATCCTATAACAACCCCAAACCCAGAAGACTAGTGGCCAGTGTAAGAACACAATATCACAAAGGGCAATGTGGTACCACCAGAGCCGAACCATCCTGATATAGCAAGCCCTGAATATTTCAACACAGATGAAGTACAAGAAAAGAACCTTAAATCCAAGCTTAGGAAGATGGTAGAGGCCCTTACAGAAGAAATGTACAAATCACTTAAAGAAATCTAAAAAAAAAAAAAAAAAAAACACTAACAGGTGAAGGAAATGAATAAAATTGTTCAAGCCCTGAAAATGGAAATAGAAGCAATAAAGAAAGGACAAACTGAGGGAAGTCTGGAGATGGAAAATCAAGGTAAGTGAACAGGAACTACAAATGCAAACATAACCAACAGGATACAAGAGATGGAGGAGAAAAATCTCAGGTGTAGAAGATAAAAGAAAAGAAATAAATACAGTGGTCAATGAAAATTGTCAAATCTAAAAAAGTTCCTGACACAACAGATTCAACACAATGCCCAGCAAAATTCTGCAAAGACCTCGAAAGAACGGCACTCAGCTTCACATGGAAAAGCAAAAAAACCCAGGATAGCCAAAACGATCCTATACAATAAAAGAACTTCTGGAGGTATCACAATCCCTGACCTAGGCCCTCTGCATAAATGTTACAGATGCATAGCTTAGTCCACTTATGGAACTCCTAACAGTTAGGGCAAGGACTCTGACTCTTGCTGGCTTTTGAAACCCTGTTCCTCATACTTGCTTTGTCCAGCCTTAATACAAGGGGAGGTAACTAGTCTTACTGCAACTTGATATGCCATGTTTGGTTGATTTCCATGGGAGGCCTGCCCTTTTCTGAAGATAAACGGAGGAGTGGATGGAGAAGGCAGAGAGACAGTGTGTGGGAGGGATTGGGAAGAGAGGATGGAGGGGAAAAAGAAACTGCAGTTGAGATGCAATAAAAATAATAAAGAAAATTAAATTTAAAATTTTTTAAGGGAAAAAAATGAAGGCTGCCTGTTGAATTTCAGGCAAGTGATTTAATCTCTTCCAGTAGTCTTCCCATCAGCTAGAGATGGTGACAGAGGGACTGGAGAGACGGCTCAGCGGTTAAGAGCACCTCTGCTCATCCAGAGGACTCGGGTTCAATTCCCAGCACCCAGATGGCAACTCACAAGGGAAGAAAGGAAGGAAGGAAAGAGGGAGGGAAGAAAGGGAGGGAAGAAAGGGAGGGAAGGAAGGAAGGAAGGAAGGAAGGAAGGAAGGAAGGAAGGAAGGAAGGAAGGAAGGAAGGAAGGAAGGAAGGGCAAAGATAAAACTGAAAAACTGAATGAAAAGTTTATAAACTTTGTGGGCCATCTCAGCACAGGAAAAGCTCCTCTAACATGGTCTGTCTTCATCTCTCCACAGGAAGAGGCAAGAAGTTAGTGACCCAGAAGTGAGCAGATGTGTGGCTGACTGGGTGAATAAAGGACAGACGGGAGGGCACAGACGGGAGGGCACATGGAAAGCAGAGGCTGGGACCCCTGGGGCCCTGCCCACCTCCGTCCCCCTCCTGCCTCACCTTGCACGGGGCCGCACTGGGATCATGGTTTTCAGGCTGGGATCATATCTCTCAGAAAAGGATCTCCGCTGGCCTCGCCGATACAGGTCTGAGATGAGGTAGGGGCCTTCACCCACCATCCTGATGGCGTTCGGGAGCCCTAGACTCTTGGCTTTGGGACCGTTTCACTCTGCGGACAAAGATGGAGAAAGTATACTGAGAAATGGGGATATTGAGGGTAGAGCCAAAAATCACTGTTGGGCCCAGACCTCTTCGCTTGCTTTGAGCCTCGGATGTGCTTTTACCCACTAGTCTCAATATCTAGAAAGGACTGTGGCTCAACTACTAATGCCCCTTAACTTACATTTTGAGTAAGCGTATCTCATTCCTCTTCTGTTCCCATCTTGAGTTAGCTGGGAGCCATAGATTCTCCTGGGAAGTTTCAATAAGGGTCAACCCATAGGCAAGGCTGGTTCTCAGCCCAGCAAAGCAACCTCAAAAAAAAAATACATATATATGGTTTTTCCTTTTCAGTGTGGGTGACTTCTGTCACACATGTGTACCTTCATTTGTCCAGATCCTTCCAGGAGCTCATACATCCACATCCCCTCCACCCAGTGGGCAAAAGAACTTCATCAAGGCCACGCCTCAGGACCAGCCACGACTTGGCAAGTCCGTGTTTCTATAGATTCCATAGCCAATGCCACCAGTAAAAACCCAGAACCCAGGGCAAGAGAAATTATTCTGTCTGCCTGGCCTACAGATCTACGGCCCCATTTGTGGCGTTCCCACAGCAGGTTCTTCTTATTTTAAGGTCCGGTCCTTTTCTGGGGCCTACCCCTATGCTTGCCTGAGTTACAATGGCACCCCTCTCCCCAGGTACAAGAATAATGTTCCTTTATTGCTAGGCTGTGTTGAAATGATTTCGGTCTCTCTTTAGTAGAGGTCATATCCATATTGTTATGTATACACAGGGCTCAGTTTCCTGTGAGTTCTCTCTGGAAGTTCTCACGGTTAGCAAGAGGGATGAAAACAATTCTCATTGAGGCATTGATGACTGATAAACCACAGAACAGTCCACGCTGGAAGCGACCCTTACGTGGACTCAGATCCCTCACTATCATGAAGAGGAAACTGAGGCTAGGGAAAGGGAAGGACTTCCTTACTCTGAGGATGGTAGTCTCATCTGTGGCAGATCCAAACTTGGGGAAACTGGAGCTTGCTCCTCTTCCCCGGGGATCCTTGGGAAAACTCCTTGCACGTCCTATATTACAAGAGGCATGCCTCTGGAATGAGATGCCTTTCTCTCCCCTCCCAACAAAATCCGAAAACAAAAACTCCTTTACTGAAACAGGAAGAATCTTCCCAAGTAGAAGCTGAAACATGAAACCGGATGGGAGAGGCACGTTTTTTTGTGCAGCAGATCTGCTCAAAGTCTTTTCATTCGGTTAATGAATATTAATGACCAGAATACCACAGACACAGCTCTAGAATCCTAATTCAATCAGAAAATAGAAATTTCCAAAGTTGCTAACCCTTTTACTGATGTGGGCCCTGCTCTCTCCATAGATACAATCTCACACTCCTCTCCAGCCAGGCTTAATGTATTAATGTCCCCTGAACAGAATGCCAATCCCTCCTGCTGTTGCTGGGTCTTCACGCACACAGCTGGAGCAAGCTGCCCCTCCTTCACTTGCCCAGTTCCTGTTCAGACTCTGAGGCTCAAATCACACCTCTCCTTGGCTGAGAAAATTTCCTTTCTACACAAACGACTGGGGATTTCATGTCTCTCTCGCTAACAGCCCTACTTTAATCCTTAGCCCCGCCCCGTAAATGCTACCTATTTGGTGCATACGTGTCAGCTGGGATTGAGAGTGACAAGTTCCTGAGAAGGCTGAAACAGAAATGCTCCCCTCAAAGAAAGAAGAAACGAGCACACAACAGGACCATTATACTACAAATCACAGGACAGCATACGTTCTAGAAAAAGACACCAAAGTAAGGGTGAGCTAAGAAACTGGGGGCGGGGGAGGAGAGAACATTACATAGCAGAAGATCCCACAAATGCCTAAAATGCAGACATTAAGGAACAGAAAAATGTTAAAAACAAAACAACAGCAACCATAAGAAATAAATGGAAGACAAAAAGCAAGCTAATGGACTTAAACTGAATCAGCGACAATTACATTAGATATACATGAGCTAAGCATTTCAACGTTTCAAAACAGAGATTGTCAGACGGTAGAAAAACAAGATTCCATGACATGCTGTCTACAAGAGACATGTTTTAAATGTGAAGGTATAACTAGTTGCGGCGGCAAATGCCTGCAAGCGCAGCTATTCAGAGGGTGGGGGTAGAGGGATCATAGATTCAAGTCCTCCCTGGTCAACTTAGCACAACCCTATCTCACAGTAAAAGTAACAACATCAGCAAAGAACTGGACCTAGCGCTCAGTGTTAGAGGTTCCTGCCACGCCCTAAGTCAGAAGTAGCACTGATATAAACAAAGACATAGGCAAAGTGGCTCAGAAAGGAAAACCCCAGTGAGAAGGCATAAGTATAGAGAAAGACAAGAACGGGCTTTGGAGAGGGAAGTGTTTCTTAAAGCAAATTTAAAAGCATAATTAAAGTCTTGACTAAGGCCACCACACTGAAATCTCAAACTTGTCAATCAGTTTAGCCATCAGAGAAATGCAAATCAAAACAACTCTGAGATTCCATCTTACACCTGTAAAAATGGCCAAGATCAAAATCACGGATAACAACTTATGCTAGAGAGGATGCGGGGTAAAGGGAAATACTCCTGCATTGCTGTGGGAATGCAAGCTGGTACAGCCCCTTTGGATGTCAGTGTGGCGATTTCTCAGAAAATTAGGAAACAACCCTCCTCAAGACCCAGTAATACCACTTTTGGGTATATATACAAAGGATACTCAATCATACCACAAGGACATGTGCTCAACTATGTTCATAGCAGCATTGTTTGTCATAGCCAGAACCTAGAAACAACCTAAATGCCCCTCGACCGAAGAATGGATAAGGAAAATGTGGTATATTTACACAATTGAGTCTACACAGAAGAAAAAAAAATGACATCTTGAAATTTGCAGGCAAATGGATGGAGCTAGAAAACATCATTTTGAGTGAGGTATCCCAGACCCAGAAAGACAAATATCATATGTACTCACTCATTAGTGGCTTTTAGACATGAAGCAAAGAAAAACCAGTTTCTACACTTCACAATCCCAGAGAACCTAAACACCTAAGAGAGGTATACAGGATCTAATCTACATGGAAAGTAGAAAAAAAAAAAACAGGATCTCCTGATTAAATTGTGAGTTTGGGGACCATGGGAGAGAGTAGAAGGGAAGGGGAGAAGAAGGGAAGGGAGCAGAGAAAAATATATAGCTCAATAAAACAATTTAAAAAGCCTTGTAAAAATACAATGTACCTAAAGAAAAGGAAAAAAAGACCACCAATGCCAGCCCATACTACTATATACAGCAAAACTGTCAATCACAACTATTGAGGAAAGAAAAACATTGCACAATAAAATGAAGTCTAACTAATTTCTATAAGTCCAGATCTAAGAAGGCACTAGAAGGAACAATTTAGTCCAAAGATGTTGACTAACAAAATAATAATCACAGAATGGTAAATCATCAAAATCCACATCACAGCAACAAATTAGCAGGAATCAACGAATACCGTTCATTAACAACACTCTACATTAATAACCTCATATCCCCAATAAAAGACACAGACTAGCAGATTGGATTAGAAACCAGTGTCCACCTTTCTGCTGCTTCCAAGAAACACATCTCATTATTCGGATAGGCATTTCCTTGATACAAGCTAGAATATCTGCAAAGAAGAATCGCAGTTGAGCATAGGCCTCCATCATTCTGCTTGCAGGCAAGTCTGCGGTGCATTTTTCTTTAATTAATGATTGATGTGGGAGAACCCAGCTCGCTGTGAGCAGGGTCATCCCTGGGCTGGTGTTCCCGGATATAGAAGAAAATGAGATGAGCAAGGCATGCAGAGCAATGCAGTGCACCTTGTTCCTGCAGGTTCAATGCAGTACATAGCCCCGGCTTCAGTTCCTGCCTCCAGGTTCCTGGGGTGAGTTCCCGTATTGATTCCCCTTCACGATGGACTGTGTTGTGGAGGCAAAAGTTTAAGTAAACCCTTTCCTCCCCAGGCTGCCTTTTCTCTTGGTGTTTCATCACAGCAAAATAAACCCTTACTAAGACAAAAATCATATAAAAAAACTTGTCAATCAGAAGGTATTCTTAAAATATTAAGCAATGTACTGATGTAAATATAATCCTTTAACTGTAAAGAATTAGTGTGTGCAATATATAACAGTTTTCAATAGACCAATAATGAATAAATACTCAATTTGGAAGTTAAACAAAAGTTGTAGCTAAGCAATTGACAGAGGAGCTCACGGAGCACACGAAGCCGGGTGTGGTGGCACAGAGCTGTGGTCCCAGCACCGAGAGGACAAGTCGGGAGTGAGTTTAACAGTAAGAGCCTGTCACAACAAAACAACAATGCTTTTTTAAACCCACAGGAAAACATGCTCAGCCTCTATCTAAGCCGCAGTGATGTCATCAAACCACAATAACCTCTCCCTCGGATTCTTCAAATAGGTAATATTATAAAGCCTGGAAGTTGTAGGTGTTGGCACAGCTAAAGAGCATAGCCACTCTTAAATCCTGTTGGTGAGGAAGTAAGTTGTGCCAATAATTTATAAATCAATGTGTCATCAGCTGGTCAAGTTCAAGATTCTCTTATCAATATAGAGAGCAATCAGGCAGGCACATGGCAGATGATGCGGTCTCCATGCTTAAGCAATTGCGCATAAAGTAGCCCAAAGTTTGCAAGCTCGTTTTCACTCCCCTCTCAGATTCTCTCCGGCCTCTGTTTTCTTCCTTCTCTCATGCTTATTGGTATGAAGACCAGAATACAACATAAAGCACACACACCAGCAAACAGCCCACAGACAATGGAATCTCATGAAAACATGCTTTAGAGATGTCCCCAAGAATGTGTCTAGCGACTGTTTGCCCTGTCTTCAACACGCACAGTCAGGAAAACGGCTTAACAAACTGTATACTACCAACACAGTGTGTTACTATTTACAACTAAGGGCAAGTGAGCAAGGCCCTCATATCAGCCTATGTGAGTAGCACATGCCATAAGCAGGGTGGGGCGGTAAGGAACAAGACAAAGGAAACAGTCTGAGCAAGCGAGTTAGCGAGCTGACCAATGTTAAAGGTCTGAGACCTGTCCCTACTCTGCAGACAGTCGAGGGTGTCAGGGCCCCTGAGCAAAGGTCACAGGAAGTTTTTCCTACAAAGCTTCCCCGGTGCTTGTCAGAAATCCTTTCTCAGCCTTCTCTACTGAAGGCTCCATCTCTGTAGCCCTCTCCTGACTTTTCTGCCTTCACCGCAAGCCTCTCACCTTGGTCTCTTCAGCCTAAATGTGATTCAGCTGCAACCATCGAGGGACGCAGAGCCCCAGGCCTGGTTCAGTCGCTGTTCTCAGTCTTGCTCCTGCGGCCATGCCCTAGCTACTGCCACAGCAAGAGTGATAATCACACTGGGGTCCCTGACCTGCTACCTCCATGGCCTCTCTCTAGCTGGGGGCCTTTTCCACGTCCACTCCCTGCTCACTACGACAGGCTCAGAGGGAGGAGAGCAAGTCAGGTAAAGAAGACAAGGGATCTCAGGAGAATTACAGCATCTAGAAAATGAAAGAACCAAGAAGACTTGGCACAGCAAAGAGCCTCTGTGTGCGAGCCTCCCCCTGGCCAAGACAACATGCTTCAGCCAGCCTGGCCACAGGCTCCAGTCGTCGCTCAACACAGCCCTCACGTTGCATTTGTGTAGAAAATGTATAATCTCATCTAAAGGGAAGCCCAGGCACACAGGAGCTCCCTGCAAAATAGCCTGAGCTCTTGAGAACCTTAGCATCATAGAAGACAAAGAAAGCAAGGAAATGTTCCTGCTTTAGAGGAAACCAAAGACAGGACAGCTAAAAGCAATGAACAACAGTCCTGTGTGTTATGCTGAACAAGAAAAAAACAAATTAAAGGCCATGAACGGAACAACCGGAGAAGCTTGCGTGGGGGCTGTGGGTTGTGCACAGTGTTAAAAGTTAAAGTCCAATGTCCTGCTTTTGATTGCTGAATGGTTGAAGATACTTATCCTTTTGATGATTCTGGTTATATAAGAATCCACGTTCCTGAGAAATAAGCAATCAGAGGAAGTGCAGCAAATTATCTGAGACTTTCAAATGTGTCAACAAAAATAGTAAGAGTCAAGCATGAGGACGCACACCTGCAGTTGAGGCCCAGAGCTCGGGCACAGGGGTCTGGAGGTCACAGACGGTGCTAATAAATAATGCATGCAGAGAATATTAAAGTCATCCCCGCAGCTTGTTATTTTGTCTGAGTATAGCTGAAATTTCTTATCATCATTCTTTCCACCTTTCTGTGAATTTGAAATCTTTTAAAAATGATAAGTTAGACATTTGAAGAAGAAAGAACCCTACAGGGAATGTGTTGTTTTCCTTCTGTAAACCGGTTGCCATTTCCCTGTGATCCCTGCTTGAGTCCCGGGGACCAAAGAAAACACACACATGCCTTTGCCATTTCAAGGCAATCACTGTGTTTCGTTTTAGCTCGCAGCCAGCCTCCAGCCTCTATTCCTTCTTGTCCGGTCTCAGCTTCTGTTCCTCCACCCTGACAAACCCAATCTGCCTTCTATGTGACTTCTGGTCTCTTGTTCACCTCTTAAGTGATGAAGGATCCTGTCAACAGCTTCTCGAAGTTGTCAAATAGCCCAAGATTCCCCGCAGGAAAAAAAAAAAAGCCAGCCTCCGTGCTGGCCAGCACAGAAGGCCGTACCTAGGAAGCTGGTGCTGGGAGCTGATTTCCTTCCACACTCCACAGAGACAGCCGAGCAGAGACGTCCTAAGATGGTGTGGAAGCTCTGCAGCTGGATCGGCATTTTACTAAAATTGGCAGCTGAGGCGGGGTGGGGTGGAGTGAGACTCTTTAAATCAGGAAGTATGCTTTGGGTAACGTCTCTCTCCCGTCTGGCGTGCCATCCTTTGCCAGGAGCAGTGCCAGGAGCAGGAAGCTGCCTAGAGTGAGGAAGCTGCTTGCCAGCAGCCCCAGAGAAGCAGGAGCAGAAGGGCGGAGGAGGAGGCACAGTGACAGGCAGCGCTAGGCAGGGGACCCTGCAGCCATCATTCATGACGGCGCACCTTAGGACTGGCAGGAGATTGCCAACCATCCCTGGAGCCCCTTGCTGTTTGCAGGTGGGGGTTCCTAACCTATCCTCAATCTACTGGGCAGGCAGAAGCAGAGAAGGATCTACTTAGAACAAAGAGCACAAACATACACAATTTAGAAGTCCATTTTATATGGTCTGCATGGTTTTGGGTTTTTTTCCGTTTTAGAAAACATATTAAGAGCAGCACATTTTCTTTAAAGGATTTCTTGCTTGGTGAAAAAAAAAATCTTGACAGGTCCTATGGTTATAATCAGATACTGCAAGAGCAGGCACCCATGCTCCTCTGAGTCACAGCCTGCAACACCACTGCTGGCCCCTGGCTCTGAGCTTCTGGGCTCCCAACCTTTATCGTCACATGGGCACTGTGGTTCACCTCATTCTGTATTTGTTTTTCTCTGCCTGTGACTGTGTTCACAGTAAGAGGAGAAAAGATGTCTAGAGGGCAGCTTTATGAGAAACACCCTCTATGCCTGTTCCTGTGCTCTTATGCTCTTTGTGCCTCTCTGACTCAGAACATTTACAAGGGCACATTGCAGATCAGACTTCTGACGTCACTTCATGTCTGCAAGGTTGTCTCTTCCTCAAGACCCCATTGAACCTTTGTGGCTGCATCTTTCACCAGAAAACCCATCCAGAGAAGAGGCTAGGGTTTCCACCTCCCCATAAAACTTCTCTCTCCCGCGTCTCCCTCTGTCCCTCCCCTTCCCTTTCCCTCCATCCCTCCCTCCCCACTCCATGCCTCTCTCTCACACTCTCATTCTTTGCTGCTAGGGACTGAATCCAAGGCTTCACGCACGCTGCTGAGCTACATCCCAGCCCAGCAAATCCATTTTTAATGTAAAGTATCCAAAGCCTCATACCCTCTTCTCAACTTCTTTCAAGACCTGAGTTGCCTGCAGTTCAGAGGAGAAGCTTTAGGTGATTTTTCCTCTGGCCTCTCACTTCTACCACTCAGCCATACTGACTGATCCCAGTACCCTACGGTCAGTCAGCCGAAAACGTTAATCTTGAGTGATGAGGAGTTGGTGTCAGAGTTGGAAGGGGATGAGGGGAGGACACAGATAAGCATCAGAAAGGCCAAGGACTGTCTGCTCAAGTCCTCTCATGCCTACAGAGCCTAAAATGGTAGCTTGTGGAGGTGTTTCCAAATGACGTCACCCATTTAGGACAGAGATGGTCTACCATGACTGAAGAAAGATAAGAACTCTCATTTTAAAGCCGTGAGAACCACATAGTAATACAGCATGGATTCAAGATCTTTCTTGGAAGAATTAATCTCTCAAAGAAACTGAGCAGTACCCTGCGAGCATGCATGTGTGCGCGCGCGCGTGAAGATGACCGAAGGACCTCACTTACTCAATGCAGGCTTCTATACATCACAGTTGTTCAAATCCTGTCTCATTTCTATTTTTTTTCTTTCACATACCACAAGCCTCCAAAACTATAGAATTGTCCCGGCCTCTTCCAGCTCTGGGAACCCCAAGCCAAGGCTTCCTCCTACAGGGGCAGATAAGGTCGTACATGTCCCCCAACCCCTAGGTGACCTGTACCTAGGGAGGAGTGACAGAGGCCCCTCAGAACTAACTGGGGCCACTAATTGCAACAGAGATGAGTTTTGCCTGGGCAGGGGATGAGGTGATGAGGGAGAATGGCCGGAAGCCATGGCCGCGGCCCTTCTTACCTAGCCTCCTCCGCTACAGACAGCAGGTTTAGTTTCCCTGGTCCCACCTGCCAGGAGCCCTCCTCTCCAACTGCCCCATTCAACTGCCACTCCCACCACACCTGAGGAGGGAACTCTGGGGCAGCCAACATTCCCTCGGGCCCACATCAAAGGGCACTGCCCCATCCCAGGATTGATCTGCAGGACACCGGGCTCTTGCAGTGGGCATCAGAGCTCACAACAGAGCAAGCTGGCCTGGCCTTTCCTCCAGTCTCTCCCAGCATGCCTTTGTCTCTGAGGAGATGAATCATCCTCCAACCCCCATCCCATTGCGTGAGGAAACCAAGGAGCAGAGCCTCCTACAGCTGACTCCAGCACAGGTCAGCAGAGCTGAGGTCATTGCCCACACTTCCTGACTGCTACTCCAGGCTATACTCATTTCTGGTCCTGTGTTCCTTCTGAAGATGCCAACTGTAGGGACTGGAAGGTGGTAGGAAACTAACCTTCAAAATAGAAAATCCCATTCATGCATTCATTCATTCATTCATTAACAGAAATCAAGGGGCAATTTGAGTTCTGTTTTTCCCCTTGCATTGAACAAATGCTCAGCCTGAGACTAGAACTCACTCTTGTGTACAGGACTCTACAGTGAGCACTGTAGGGGGCAGAGGGCTTGGCTGATTCCTTAGTGGCTTCTGTACCTTGCCCAGAGTAGGCTGCCAATCACAAAGTTGTAGAAGGGTGCCACTGTGGCCATGAATGGGTGCAGAAGGAGCAGGACCTCTGATCTCAGAAACAGCAAACCATGACTGGCTTCAAGGTGCTGTTGAACCCCCAGAAGACTTCTGCCG
Source organism: Microtus pennsylvanicus (assembly GCF_037038515.1). NCBI lineage: Eukaryota > Metazoa > Chordata > Mammalia > Rodentia > Cricetidae > Microtus > Microtus pennsylvanicus. The sequence continues at coordinate 88,753,514 of NC_134584.1, forward strand.
AGTATACTTGGCCTGAAGGACTCCTTTTGCTGTGGTCCAGTTGGAGGTTTGCTTTCCCGAGTTTTAGTCACCTGCAGTCAACTGAAAATATTAAATGGAAGAATCTAGAAGCAAACCCTTCCGAAGGTTTTATTTCGTTGGAGCCCATTGGGAGGAGTCTGACAAAACTTGGACAACCCTGAGTCTGGACATCGCTGCTGTCAGTCACTTGGGAGCTGACTAGGTTATCAGATCCACTGTCAACAGAACCACAGTGTTCAAGGGACCCTAAAGCACCAGAGCTGTGCTGCTGGTGATTTTATTACAGTGCATGAATTGTTCTACTTTATTATTATTTATTGCAGTTATTCTCTTTCTGCACCTGACATTGAATTTTAGCACACGTAGGTAGCAGGGAAAGCATCATATGACAGAGGGCTCAGGGCCAGGTGCTGTCTCAGGCTTCCACTGGGGGGTCTTGGAACACATTCTCCACAGACCACAGGGACCTGCTCTATTTTAGACCTGCCGGGTCTCAGCTTTGCCAATTCCTCCCTCTGCTGGTTGTTTCTGGCTTCTACATTTGCTGTAGGAATTTGGATGTATTTGCCTGCCTGCAATAAACCCGATGTTTTTCTCTCTGCCCTGCAGGGAAGTAGAAACATGGTCACTGGACAATTGGATAGTAAAATGGATGCTTCAAGGGGAGTGGGATGGACCCTGGGAAGGTTCTCTTTGCATATGCCTGGAGTGCCCCCTCCCTCCTCTATGGATGCAAGTTGCTGCTAATAATATCACTTGACATTTATAAAGCCCTTTGCTTGATCTTCTCAACAGCCTCAGGATACCTCTGAAGCCCAGCCAGACTCCCTTTCAAAGTCTTCCGAATAGATCCAGATATGGCATGCTTACCAAAGGAGGATGCTGGATTTACCTCCATCTTCATGCGAGGCAGAGCAGAGATGAATATCTACTAAGACGGTATTCTGGTGATATCCCAAATGGTACCAAAGATGGGATCTTGAGGTCAGATTCTGGAGCAGAATGACACAGAGGGGCCATAGGTCTCTGCATAAAGGAATCTTCCAGAAGAGATGAGCTCCCACCTCACACAGCACGGGGACTCATCCTAGATCAGGGAGCAGAAACTCAGCTGAATGAACATGCCTGGGAGGGTGTGAGGAGCACAAGAATGTATTGTAGGATGAGAAGAAAAGTCGGGCATCCTTGCTGTAGCCTGGCACAGCGGCACACCCCTATCTCAGCCCTTGGCAGCAAGAGGGACTGAACCAGAAGGGTCAGTAGTTTCAGGTTAGCTGCCTGTTACATGCTGGGATGAAAGAGGAGGAAGGGAGGGAAGAGGAAAGGAGAGACAGAGGGATGGAGGGAGAGAGGAAGGAAGGGAAGAAAACTTGCTATATTTTCTCACCCTTTGAAAAATTCTAAACGTATACTGTTAAACTGAAGATCACAAGCCTAAGGGTGTCTAAAACAAAATGATTTGTCAACTGCTAGACACACCATCCAGAAAAGGGACCAGGTCCTAGGCCAAGTGTATGCAAATTCCCCACAGCAAGCTAAGGAGCCCCTGAAAAATGTCCTCCGTGAAGTGGAGTTGAGAGCTTGATTTTATGCCTTGGGGAAGGGAAGCCTGTGGGATGCCCACCCCACCCCACAACCACCCCAAACTCATCCCACCCCACCCCCACATCCACCACATACTTATCCCACCCCCGCTACAGACAGGGACAGAGGGCTCAGAGAGGAAGCTTGGACCAGGACATGAGCCTTTAGAGTCACCATGTCCCCATTTCTTGCTGTTTGCCTATCCCTCCTGTCTTTCCCCCCTCTGTCTTATAACCAGAGAGCAAGGAAACCTGTTCAAATCCAGTGCTGAGCTTCAGAGGAAGCAAGTCAGGGTCCCTCTATCAGACCAAAGGGATGAATTAGATGAATGTTGGTATTAATCTTTTCCATGCCATGGGCCTCTTTGATACTCCAGTGTATTTTCAGGATAGTTTTTCAAATATCGAAGACAAGATATACAGAACTACAGATAACCAATTATATTACAAAGGGTTATGATTAAAAACACAAGGCTGTATATTATGAAACATAGTCTGCTGTGTAACACCCTAAGGAACGCAATCTAGATCCTGATTTGATTACGATTTTGATCCTGATCAAAAGTCGGAAGCATCGATACACGTGAGGCTTGTGAAAACTGGGCAGCTAAAGGAGGCTTTGAGAACACCCACCGGGGGCATGTCCACACGAGGAGCACAGATGTGTTATGTTTGGTTGCCTCTGTTATAATAAAGAAAAATGCTAAATTACAATTAGTAAAACTGATGATATATATATATATATATATATATATATCTGCTCTGGCCCACGGCCCCATGGACCACAGAGCAACTTCCAGATTGGCAATCTGTGAGGTTGCTTCTAACACGGACCTGGCTGGAGTCCACAGAATTATCAGATGAAGCACAGGGACAGAATGAGGCTGTATAGGGAAAGGGGTTAGGATTTCTTTTTTCTGAGATAGAGCTTTACTCTGTAGTCCCAGATGTCCTTACTGTGTAGACCAGGTTGGCCTCAGACTCAGAGAGATCTGTCTACCTCTGCCTCTCAAATGCTGGTGCCGCCAAAGTCTGCCACCTAACCCTGGGTTAGAATTTGACAGTCTTGAGAACTGGCACGGGAATATCTCGTGCGTGGAAGCAGTTTTTGTTTTGAGAACTACCTGCTAGACATAGTGGCCCACACCTGTAACCCCAGGCACGTGGAAGGTTGAGAGTGCAAGGCTACAGGTTCAAGGCCAGCTTGGACCATGTAGTGAGTTTGAAGCCAGTTTGGACAACAGAGTGAATACAAGGCCAACCAGGGCCACAGAGTGAGACCCTGCTATAATTCATTAAAATAAATGACCTAGCTGCTGTTGACTTTGAGAATGGGTCCGGAAAGGGAGGCTGCTGAAAGAGGTGGGGACAGGGAGGGGGTAGGGGCCCTGTGGATCGGGGGCAGTGGCCTCTCTCCTGTCCTCTGACTCAGGTCTGGGTTTTCTGTGCTGGATTCTCTGTAGATTATTATAGTTCTGAGTCAGGTTAACCTTCCAGCAATTATTGGGAAGAAGCTGCCATCTGCTGACCAACTTGAGGAAAATGTGGCCGCTTAGGTGAGTGCCTAGGAAGAAGGGTTATGGGGAGATTGCTGTTCCGGGAGGGCATCCTGGTGGTACAGCAAGTGTGGGAGGGGCAGGGCCCGGTAAGTGGAGGAATTTTCAACTGGCAAACTCTGGCCTGGCAGAAACCTGGCAGATGGCACTAGCTGCTTCGGTTGCTCTTCGGGAGTCAGAAAGCAAAGAAAGGAGCCAAGGGGAGCAGAGGGAGAAAATAACCCGGCAAAGGGCTGTCAGGAGAGAAGAGGCATTCACTGTTAGGGAGAAACAGGTGCCACTAGGGACGCCTTGAGGAAAAGGGGAAGAGAACCTTTCCCCATCCTCAGGGGAGATGGTGTTCTTTGGTCCCAAGATCGCTTCACACTTCTCAAAGCTGGTCCTTCTGCCTTGAATATTCCTTCTTACCTAAGTAAATGTTTGCTGCAGGCCTAGGAACCTGCTGCAGCACATCCCCCGGGGAAGCAAGCTCTAGGGAACCTCAGCTCAGCTCTTTGTTGACACCTCCTGGCACCATTCTGGAATAGCTTGCTGACTTGTTTACTGTTCTTAGTGTAACAAGAGTCCAAAACCACAAGGAGATATTATTCATCCCCAACTCTATCCCAGTGTAGAAAACCATGGGGCCTATTGGCTTACTATTTGTTTTTCTTGTGGAATTTCGAGGAACTTGTGAGCATAATTTGAAAACAATTTATAATATGCTTTGAAACATGTCTCCCTAGGGATCTGTCTAGAAGCTGAAAATCATGTCTTTTTCTATTTTAGTATCTATAAACACACTTGCAGGGCCTGTCCATAGCCATTCAGCCTCAATTTAGAAAGACAACGCCTCCATCCAGGCCCTATGACTTGGAGAAACTGACCCTGTGCTGTGAAGGAATTGAGATGTGACATGGGCCTGGCAAATTCAAATTCTAGTCACTTAACACGATTGGTTCAGAGATGAGCACATGACTGAGCTGACCCACTTGGAACCTTGACTAGGAATTGCTAACCTGGGTAGTCATGAGGCTAGAGTCTGGTCACTACAATGCCACCAGGAAGTGGAAGGTGGCCAGAAGTAAAAGCCATTGTCTTCAAGATCAAGATCCTGGCTACACTGGCCCCGGCCCAGAACTTTTTCTGGACTTTCCTGTTACACGAGCGCCAATACAGTGTCTTTGTGGGAGCTGGCCTGAAGGAGTCCCTGAGCGGAGCTAACTGACACACAAAGCAGAACGTGAGGCTTTTCCTTCTTGGCCTGATTGCTTCCAAACCGGACACGTCAGTCACTGCAGCCCTTCTGGCGCAGCCAGGACGCTGTGAGCGCGTACGTTATTGTGAAGAACGCCATGTCAGAAAGGGTTGGGGTCCTAAGATGTAGAAACCCCACAGTGATCTGCTCGTACCTTGCTGCCCGCTTCTCCCTTTTCACCCCAGCTCCCTCGCTGCCTTTCAGCCCCGGTGCGTTTCGTCTCTAGACAGGAAGCCATGGATCCACCGCCAGCCCCTATGAGGTTTCCGTGTCTCCTAAGGTGAGGAAATAGCTGGGGACATGCAGTCTCCGTCTCCGTTTACAGAGCTGGCTATTGCCAGGAGGGTTGCAAGCAGTGGCGCGGGTGCTTCTGCGGGACGTTGGGCCTGTCAGACTCTGCGAGCTGACAAATGAAGCAAGCACAATGCCTTATTCTTGTGATGTTTTATTTATATTCTCTGGGGGTTTTTTTATGGGCATCCCTCCTCGAGATGAAGATGACCCTTTCATCTCTTTGATGAGGAAATGATGGATTTTGTGTGCTAAATGGCTTGCTCGAGGTCACAGAAGCATAATCCACGGGAATGCCAGGCTGGAATAAAAAAACCAAGTCAGTAAGAGGGAGTCTAGATTTGGCTCTACCTTCCTGCCACAAGGGGGCGCGTCACAGCTGACTCAATGTGCTAGGACGTCAATAATCTTTTACTGTGTCACCTTCCAGAATCCTTTCCTTCAACAGCAATGTGAACGAAATGAAACAGCTTCCTGTGGCAGTAAACAGTATATTAAAGCATGAATATGGCACACATAGTTGCTCAATAATGGGTCGTTTTTACCACCCTTTATACCAAATCACAATAGGGTTGGCCAAGTTCTACTTTGATGTAACTAATTCCCAGACAGTTTGTGCACACAATGTTCGTGCCCTACAAAGACTTTCTCTCTTTTACTGTCAGGCAAGGTACTACTTTTTCTTTCAGACCTTACTTAAATAACCCCTCATCCATGACAATTTAACTCAGGCAGCACCGTTCTCCCACCCTAATTCTCTAAGCAAAGACTCCTAGAGCTGACCTAAGAGTTGCCATCTTACATTGTAATCCATCAGATCTTATACCTATACAGAACCGCACACCCAGACCGTGGTGCAAGTTCCCAAGGAAGCACCTCCTCCCCTAGCCTCCCCATGGCACAGAGGATTGAACCTAGGGCATCATGTATGACAGGCAAGTGCCACAAAGCTATGTCCCCAGCCTTCTGCTTCGTGTTGCCAAGATTAACCTTGAATTTGCTATCCTCCTGCCTCAGCTTCCCAAAGAACTAGAATTACAGGTCTGTGCCACCAGGTTCGGTACAGAAAATGTTCTTCATAAAAGTGTCCCCAGTAGGTATCACAGTGTCTGGACCTGGTAGCAGCTCAGAAAAGGCCAGGTAACTAACTAGGCTGGATGAAGAAAGAGACAGATGCTGGGGGTCAGTTTAACATTTCACCTCTAAGGATATCTCTCTCTTTTCCTCTCTTTCTCTCTCTCCCTCTCCCTCTCCCTTTCTCCCTCCCTTCCCTTCTCTCCCCTCCATCTCTCTGTCTCTGTCTCTCCCTCTCCCTTCTCTCAGATTCATTTATTTATTCTATGTGTATGGATTTTTACCCGCATGTATGTCTGCACCAGAGGCATGCCTGCTGCCTGCAGAGGTCAGAAGAGGGCATGGGATCACCTAGAACTGGAACAACCGATGGTTGTTAGCTGCCATGTGAGTGCTGGACGTTGAACCCAGGTTCTCTGGAAGAGCAGCCGGTGCTCTTAACAACTAAGGCATCCCTCAAAATCAGAGCAGGTTTAATGCGGCAGTCCTCTTTGCACGGCCACCCCTTTGCCCCTTACAGTAACTGCACCATCAGCAGTGGCGCTCAGCTGGAATAGCTCAGTCCCTGAACTGAGCGCCAAGGAAGTAGATGCTACGGTGTTCATCTGGGGTGTTCAGTGCCAGCTGCTCCAGTGGCTGCCCTTCCCCCTGCCCTGGATACATCTCTGCAGAAAGTTCTATGTCCCAGCTCCTGACCAGTGAGAAGAGAGTGAGTCATGTGGGGGACACTAAAGAAGATGGTGCCCCAGGGCACTGCTTTCTTGCAGCCCAGCTCAGCAGTCACCAAAGCCCACCACTTCTCAGCTGTGAATGAATAGATCCTATGCAGACCATTGATGGCGCCGTCATGGACGTGACATCCTCCTGCTGTGACCACCTGGGTGAGTAACTTGTCCTTCTTGTATAAAGGAGCCACAAAGACACACATCTTGTTTTTAAAGAAAGAAAAGGAAATCAATAGTTACATAAACCTCTGCCCAGGCCCTGTGGATCTGCCAGCTCTCAGCCCCTGGTTGTGGAACAAACCCGAGCCAAAGCTATTCATGGCCAAGCTGCTGATTGTGTGGTCAGAGGGACATCACACAACAAGTAGCTTTTCACCCCATAATCACTGAAAATACACATTGTAGGATTCCCTGTTAATGACACAGAGTACTTTGCTAACTTAATGTGAAGCTCGAAGAGCTAGAATCCTCGGGACTGGACAGACGGCCTGCTGGTTAAGAGCTCTAGATGCTCTTGCCGAGGACCTGAGTGTGATTCCCAGCACCCACATGGCAGACTACAACCATCTGTAACTCTAGTTCCAGGAGTTAAACACCCTCTTCTGGCCTCAGTGGACACCAGACATACACATAGTTCACAGACTACATGTAGGCTAAATATCCACATACATAAAATAAAAATAGCTAAATATTAAAAACTGTCTAAAAAAAATAAAGAACTATCAGAACCAGAACCTGGAACCAACCTAAATGTCCCTCGACTGAGGAATAGATAAGGAAAATGTGGTACATTGACACCTTGGAGTACTACATAGCAGAAAAAAATAATGACAGCGTGAATTTTGCAGGAAAACGGATGGAGCTGGAAAACATTATTTGAGTGAGGTAACCGAGACACAGAAAGACAATTATCACATGTACTCACTCATAGGTGGTTTTTAAACATAAAGCAAAGAAAGCCAGCCTACAAACCACAATCCTAGAGAACTTAGACAACAATGTAGAAACTAAGAGAGACTTACATAGATATAATCTACATGGGAAGTAGAAAGTAGAAAAAGACAAGATCTCCTGAGTAAATTGGGAGCATGGGGTCCTTGGGGGAGGATTGAAATAGGGAGGGGAAAGGCAGGGAGGGGAGCAGAGAAAAATGTAGAGCTCAATAAATAGCAACAAAAATGTTTAAAAAAATAAAATAAATAACTAGAATCCATTAGACTGATATATAGGTAGCAAAGAAATGAGCCCCCATGTTTGTAGCTTAGAACCCTTGGGCCTGCCGGGCGGTGGTGGCACACGCCTTTAACCCCAGCACTCGGGAGGCAGAGGCAGGTGGATCTTTGTGAGTTCGAGGCTAACCTGATCTATAAGAGCTAGTTCCAGGAGAGGTTCCAAAACTACCGAGAAACCATTTCTCGAAACCTCCCCCTCCAAAAAAAGAACCCTTGGGCCGCCTCGCCCACTTCCCTTCTCTCTTTCATCCTTCACCTTGTGTGATAGGCCTTCTTAGATGCATTTCACAGATGTGATGATGAATCTTCACTGTCAACTTCACTGGATTTAGAGTTACCTAGGAGAACAGAAAGCAAACAAACAAAAAACTCCTACCCTCTTTAGAATGTTCAGTGTGCTTGCTAAGAATGCCATTCAGAGCTGGGCGGTGGTGGCGCACGCCTTTAATCCCAGCACTTGGAAGGCAGAGGTAGGCAGATCTCTATGAGTTTAAGGTCAGCCTGGTCTACAAGAGTTAGTTCCAGGACAGGCTCCAAACCTACAGTGAAACCCTGTTATGAAAAATTTTTTAAAAAGCCATTCAGTGGCTACGGTCTAGGGCCCTAGGTGGCTTCAAGATGGGAGAGCTCACCGGAAATCGCAGGCAAGATTAGAGGGTTGGGGCTTCCCACTGCACTCTGCCGCCTCCTGGTAAAGGAGACAAACTTGAGGCTGAGCTGATCACCAGGAGCTAAGGACAGAATCGACTATGATACACAATAAAGCATCTACGGAAATCCAAAAGGCTTGGACTACCAGGGAAAGGTGGATCTTGGGCAGCTTCTAGAGCATGGTCTGTCCCAAAGAGGGTGTAGGAGCCGCTGATTTCTGCATGTATTCCTTACAAGTCTATGATTTCAGAACCTGAGCTACCAACCTCATATGTCCTGGCACAGAGTGGCTGCAGACTTACTCTGAGTCACACACCTGGCAATGTGGATGGAGCCTGGGCTAATATGTGCTTTACAGACAACACAGCCTCAGGAGACTTGCTGAAGGTCCTGCAGAATGGTTAGTATTAACTGCACCAGGCCAAGCCCTGGTTGGACAGCTTCTGGGCACCTTCAGGCAACTCACTGTTCTTGTGTGGATCTGTGGCCTTTGATCTAGTTGGCTTGGAATCAGATGTCTCCACAGTGGAGGAGTGATTTCGTGTGTGCCGAGGACTCTACCTCACTTGTCCGGCTCCTGAACTTTGCCCTCCTGGGCAGTGTCCCACCAGGACCCAGGCAGCAGACAAAGCTAAGTGCTCCTGGTAAATACAGACGTGTCCCTACTCAGATCTGAGTGTGAACACAGCACAGAAATCTATGCAGCTGAATTCTGCATGTCCAGGCATGTGTTACAAGATGTGACCAGTGCATGCATAGTTCGCTGCATGGGGGTCCTGAAGAGCAAGGACACTTCTTTGGCACACCCCAATAATTTCTCCATGCTGAGGAGAAGCCAAGTAGAGGGAAGGCCACAAACTAGAAGTTAATGAGTAAGCCTGACAGGGAGGATGCCCGGAGAAAACCACAGCGCTCTGCCCCCAGCCCTCCTGTGGGACTCGGCGGACAATGACCCTTGACTGGGCACTCTGATCTACGCCACCTCTCATCCACCTAGTGCTCGGGCATGGAGAGACTCGGGCCCCAAGGCACAGAGTTAACTAACTCCCCATCTCTTAGAGAAACATAGGCAAAACTTCATTCCCAATCTAACCTGGGAATCTCTGACTGTTCTTCCCAAGTGCGGTGTCAGTAAATGCCAGGATTTGTGTGTGAGCGGCACGGAGGGAAGGGATCCCTCATAGTGGAAGCATAAGTCTGAGATTGCCATTTTGCTCCCACAAGGGAACCCTGAGCCTGCCTGGGAGTCTCCAAGGTAAAGAAGATAAAGTAACATGACTGGGCAAAGAGGGGTGGTCCACCAGCACATCTGGGGACACTGGCTGAGCCCAAGGCCAGTCCTCACTGTGTGTCCCCTCACGATGTTCCATATCTCCCAGCAAGGCATTCTACCCGTATCTCTCCAATCTCTGCTTATACACATTGTTAAGCTCAGAGGAGTTAAAATGCTGATCTAATGAGCATCCTTAGGTCCTCTGTCTAATTTAGCAAGTGCTAATGTGTTTGCTGTTTTTGAAGTCTCTTCTAAGCTCATGTGAACAGTCTTCTCCTGACCCTTCTACCTGGAAGAGACCTACCCATGTCCAGTTTTCACATGCCACCCTCACAACTTTCCAGATCAAAACACACGTGCCAGGAGCTCACTGTGTAGCCCAATCTAACTGTGAACCCATAATTCTCCTGCCTCAGCCAAGTTCTGTCATGATGGGCATGCAGATACCGTGCCTGGCTCCTATATATGGAATAATGTGTTTCCTTTTGGGTCACCATATTCTATAATTAACATTAAAAATGAAGCCTATATCTTTCCCCCAGATTATAAAAATGAGTCTGATGTATCAGTTATATATTTCCTACTGAAATAGAAAGTGTGGGTCTACAACCCAAACAAAACCACCTCATTTATCACTGGAGTGGGCACTGGCCACAGGCATGGTGTTTATACAGCACACTGCCACACCCCGAGCTCCTCCACAAACCTCTTCACATTCCGTCCCTCAGAGCCTTCCATGGCGATGAATCACCCTCATCTTGAGGCCTTCCTATGCTTAAAACAACACACTTGTCCACAGTGTGGTTTCTGCGTCAAGCCGCTTGGCTGGCCTTCAGGTCTACATCCCCACATAAGTCTTGGCATCTCCAGTTCTCTCGGCTTGACAGACATCTCTCTGTAGCTCATGCTCACTTGATCACAATCTCAACCAGGTGTCCTGTCCCATAGAGCAACTCCAGTTCCCATCTCCAGCCTCTCTCTGCTCCTCATCCTGCTCTGTGCCTCAGGCCAAGCAAGGAGTGTGCTTTTTTGCTTGTTTGTTTGATTGTTTTTGAAGCAAGGTCTCAGTACTCTGTAGCCCCAGCTGGCCTGAAAGGCAATATGTAGATAAGGCTGGATTCAAACTCTGTGTCTGCCTCCTGAGTGCCTGGATCAAAGACCAATGCCTGGTCTATGTCTTCCTAATTGCCTATCCTATTGGCAGGGCCCCTGTGTAAGACTTTAAGACAATTCTGAAGCCATTTCTGACAATTCTGAATCCTCTCAGCCTCCGTGCCATAATGCTTCCCCTCCTCCCCTGGGAACCAAGGACCTAACTGCTACACATGCACTTACTCAGTTCCTGAACAATTACCCATATACGTATGTTTTGATTCAGTCCCCTGGGAAACAGGGTCAAAATGACCTCTTATCTCATCTGATCTGGCAACAGCTCTACAGCCAATTATTGGTAATAGCCCTTTTGAATAAGCCAATCACAACCCTCCTTGATTCTGTGGCCTTCTCCTTTAAAAGTAGCCTGTGCCAGCTATTCGAGGTCTCTCGGCTTCTGGAATGCTGAGGGACCCTGTCATGACAGAATTAATAAAATCCTCATGCTTTTACATCAGCTGTGATGTGTGAGGTGGTCTCTGGGGGCAACTCCTCCTCAGTGTTTGGACGCTAGAGTCCAACACCTGTAGACAGAATGAATAAATCTCTTCTGTCTGTCCCACCCTGGTTTCTCTCCTATGCCAAAGGAGCCAGGATTACAGTTAGCTGAGATTCACTGGCTCCCAGGCTCAACTATTTTTTTAATTAAAAGAAAATCGGGCTGGAGAGATGGCTCAGCGGTTAAGAGCATTGCCTGCTCTAACAAAGGTCCTAAGTTCAATTCCCAGCAACCACATGGTGGCTCACAACCATCTGTAATGAGGTCTGGTGCCCTCTTCTGGCCTGCAGGCATACACACAGAACGTTGTATACATAATAAATAAATAAATATTTTAAAAAAAGAAAATCTGATTTCATTTTATCAACTGTCATTCTTGAATATGCACATAGAACATTCTATGCATACACCACAAGATTTTTTATCAACAGAGTTCCCATTTTTACTGTGCATACTCATAAACAGAATTCATTATAAAAACAGAGTTTACAATACGCAAAGTAATCTGGTTCACTACCAATGCTATAAACATTTTCTCCTTTTTATAACAGTTAATACAGTTGTATAGCATAGAGGAAACCTTCAACAATTTTGTAGAAGAGATTCATTTAGCTTTTTGGAGGTTTTTGTGACATAGTCTTGCCATTTAGCATGTGCTGACCTGGTACTCAGTATAAAGCCCAGGTTGGCATGAGCTCTTGGCTAGTCCTGCCACAGCCTCCAGAGTGCTGCAATTACAATGCACCGCTGTGCTTGGCTGAATGATTTATGAGGTTTTTTTTTAACTTGCCTATTGGCACCCACATAAGCATCAGTCAAACAACCCATCCTATGTCTCCCAATCTATCTCTCTCAGATGCTCCCTCTTCTCTCCGGTCCCTCTGCACAGACCCCTCTGCCTCTCCTCTCTACCAATTTCCCTGTAAGATGCTTTCTTTTCTTTCTTTTCTAAAATAGTGTTTCTCTGTGTAACTCTGGCTGTCCTAGAACTCACTAGTAGACCAGGCTGGCCTTGAACTTACAGAAATCCACCTAGATTTACTTCACTGAGTTCTGATCTATCAGGGTTATTGTCAACAGGTGTGGCTAATAGCCAGACCTCCTATTTCAAGACTAGAGAAGTACATATGTTTCTGCCTCAAATAAAAGTCTACAGATCCAACTAAGTTCCAGTTCCCTTAAGGAGATAACTTTGGATTCCACCAATGGAGTGGTTTTCCTATAGACTGTTTTGGTGTAGGGCGTGAGGAGCCTGACTTGTTTTGTTCTAGCAACAGAAGGTTTAAAAGGGGCATAGCCCATGACCTTCAACTGGCCTGTTCATTTCCTTGTATCACGTTAATGACATTAATGTCTGTTTCTCCATTTATTATTTTCATTAGCGTCTTCATATTCTTTACTAAAATCCCCATGCCTCTACCCTGGCAAGAGATATTTTTGTTGAGGCTGTGTCCTACACCTACACTTGTTTTTCTGGAAAAAGACAAATGCCAACTAGCATAAAAGTGGTGAGTTCAGGTGGTGCTAGTCCTCAGTCCTGAACTGTAAGATCCCGGTCCATCACATGACCACCACTGCCAGGTAGCTAGACTCTACGCAGGGAACGCTTCTCAGGTAGCCTGGTGACACAGGAAGAGACCCACAGCTCTTTGCACACTTTATATTCACAGCTGTGTCCATAAAAGGAAGACAGACAGGCACAGGAGGACCCCAGGATGCAGGTCCCTCCTGGTTCTAAATGCTGTCATCTCCGACAGCCCGGTCTCCCAGCGATGGAATGGCTAGCTCACAGTGGCCCATCCCTAAGATCTCAGCACTCAGGAGGAAAAGGAGAAGTGGGGGAAGGATCCAGAGTAAGAAGAGGTCAGCCTGAGATACATGAAGACACCCTGTCTCAAAACACTGAAGGCTGAGGATATAGACCAACAGCAAATTACACTGCAGTATTTAACATTAGTTAATGATGGTTAAACATCAATATACATTCTTATGAAAAAAAGTCAAAATGCAACTTAAAACAAATGTCTTACTAATTTTAAAAAAGTTTGTGTTGGGTGCCATTTGTACAACACACTTCTTTTAAACCATTTTTACTTTGTGCGTACTTGAAAAAGTCACACACACAAAAAAAATAAAGTCAATGGGGTTTTCTTAATAGCAGAATAGGCCATTCTCCATACAGGAGAAGCAATATCAAATATTCATTTGTTGTTGCTGGTGGTGGTGGTTTTAAGTCCACACATGGGAATATTTAATTCAAGTCACGGAATTTTTCCCAATAGGCAGCTCAATGCAGTGTAATTAGCTGCTTTAACTTTAAAAGACATTATTCTTTTCAGGTACAACTTTACTGCATTTGAGCAGAGAAAAGAAGTCTTAAGAACAAGACCATGATCTAAAAATGAAAAGCAGAACCGAGAGAAACGTTAATATCGTCTGGTAGCATCAATCAGCAGGTGCTGGCTCGGTTCAGCCAGGTCCCCACCAAGCAAGGCTGGTGTGCTGATTTGGGTCCCAGGTGGCTTGTCCCTTAAAGCGACAGGGAAGCACAACACCAGTAGCTGATGGGACAATGTGGGAAACCTGGAGGGACAGAGCCCAGTAGGACTGTGAGCTTGGCGACAGATTTGATTTGACGCTGGACAAATACTTCTTGCTCTGTCAGGCTCTGAAGAGGTGCAAGATAAAAATCTAAAGGTTGTAGACCAAGAGTGGAGCCATGGAAAGGCAGGCTCTGGAGCCCTTTTCCAGCCTCTCACTTTCTGCCTGAGTCACAGCGGCCTCTTCTTTGGCCAGTTATGTGTTCCCTGAGAGTCTCCAGGTGCCCCCCCCCCTACTTTTTTTGGTTTTTCAAGACAGGGTTTCTCTGTAGCTTTGAAGTCTGTCACCAAACACATAACAAGAAGGAACTTAAGGGAGGGATATTCTGGCTTACAGTGTGAGGAGACACAACCACAAAGGTGGGGAAGATGAAGCAGGAGAAACGTGAGACTCGGCCACACTGTGTCCTCCGGAGCAGAGGGAGATGAACACCCAGAATTCTCAGAGATGGCACTGCTCACACGCAAGGTGGATCTTTCCACCTCAGCCCAGTCCTGAGACTCTCCTGTAGATCTGCCCAAGGGTTGTCTCCTAGGTGAGTCTGGATTAGTCAGTCTGAGAATAGTAGCCGTTATAGGCAAATAGATCGATGTGATCATCAAGGCCCAAGTTGCTACGCTGGTAATGATTTTACAGATATGTGTTATAAGCAGACAAATAAATAAACAGAATAGATGGCTTATGCATAGATACAGAATAAAAGAGGGTCAGATAGTCAGACACGCACAAAACACGGAAATGTATCATAAGAAGGCATTATGATTCATTTACTCATGAAAACCTACATGTCATTGCCATAGCGTCATCTACTCCTCTCTACTGGGAATGTGCTTGGCCTTGGTGACTGCCTCAAGGGGCAGTCACTTAGCTTTCTTTAGTTACTCTCGCCACTTTGCTCCCAGTCTTCAATCTTTTGTGTCACCTTTGACTCACCATAGGCCTATTCAGAAAGCCATCTTCTCCGCCAGGCCTGGTGGAAAATCTGCTGTGGTGATATTTTACTTGTGCTTTAACAAATAAAGTTTGCCTGAAGATCAGAGTGCTTCACTAGCCATACTAGTTAGCCATAGAGGCCAGGCAGTGGTGGTACACACCTCTAGTCCCTGGAAACCGGGGGCAAAGGGATCTCTGTGAGTTCAAGGCCACCGTAGGCTGCACTAGTTGACTCGGTCTAAAAGAGAGGCAGAACCAAGGGGTGGGGACTCACACCTTTAACCCCAGAATTTAGGAGGTGGGAAAGGGAAGTGGTATGACTGGACAGAGGGAGGAAAATAAGGTGGGAGGAGACAGGAGCTCAGGATTCGGACTGAGGTTTCATAGAGACAGGAACACCAATTTGGTCTGATGATTTCGGAGAGGTAAGAACTAGTAGCTGGCTGTTCTGCTTCTCCGATCGTTCAGCTTTAATCCCCTAATATCTGACCTGGGTTTTTATTATTAAGACCAACTAGAATTTGTGCTACAGACTGCTGTCCCAGAACTAGGGAGGATGAGGCAGGAGGCTTGCCTAGGCTACAAGGAATCTGCTATTTTCACCTGCCATTGGAGCCTTTGCAATTATGAGTTAAGTCCTGGAATCCAGATATAGGTTTTGACATTCAGATTGGGTTATGCTGCAAGTAAAAACTCACACACTGCTTTGAGAGAAGATTCTCTAACTTTATCTCTTCCTCTTTCCTTCAACAGCTGACAAAAACTCTAGTAGACTTTGCTTGTGGAAGATGGACTTCCCTGCTGTATCACTAGGCTACATTTACTTGCTGCATAAAGGTGGAATGTGGCCCAAAAGGGCATGGTGGGAAAAGACTGTTTTGGGTAAGAGAGGGTGTTGTTCACTCTGATTAAGATTCGGAGCAGGGGGCGCAGTTTTCCGGTTACATGCGAAGCCTGGGTCATGAACACACTGAGACAAATACTGACATGCTGCAACCCACTGAGACCCTGCTGCCATATTCCTGTGAGGTTTAGTCACAAAGACTCTCACAGGCCAGAAAGAGGTGAGGGATGAAGGCAGAAAAAGCCCAGATTGCAAGTCATGCACCCTGGCAAGTTGCTGCATCCTTGGCATTGACCAAGGTGTAACTAATCTACAAGCCACGGGTCAGTGCCCTAGTTTGCTTCTTTGTTGCTGTAATAAAAGGCTGACCAAAAACAATTTTGAGGAGACCAGGTTTATTTGGCCTCAAGGTTGAAGTGGTGGTTGAGGGAAGCCAACGCAGAAGCGCAAGGCAAAAAGCTGGAGGCAGGAACTGAGGCAGAGGTCATGGAGGAACCCTGCTTACTGACTTGTTTTTCCTGGCTTGCTCAGCCACCTTCCTTGTATCAGGTCCACCCGCCCAGAGGTGGCACCACCTACAGTGTGCTGGGCCCTCCTCCACCAATCAGCGATGGAGAAAATGCCCCACAGACATGTTCAAAGGCCAATCTGATAGAGACAATTCCTCAGCCGAGTTTTTCTCTTCTCAAGAACAGCACGTTGACAATTGAGACTATTTCTCACAGTCAGTGTGTGCAGTCAAATTTCAGGGCTGCTTGAAATTTTGCTTTCCATTAATAATTAAAGAGAAAAGCGAAATGCCAAAGACACACGCTGGCTGTATTTGAACTTGTTTGTCAATAACCCTAGGAATTGCAGAATAGTTCCTGAGCCTGGAACTCACCCCGCAGCTACTCACCGTGTGGCAGCTATAGACAACAAGTTTGTGAATTTAATTCATATTAACATTTCCTCTAATTCCTGTTTAAACCCACATAATTAACAAAATAATAATCAAGCCTTTGTGTGTCCTTTCCATATTTCCACCACGTGCATATTCCCACAGTGGCTGATTTCAAGGGCGCAATGAAACTCCTACAGGCAGAACTAGGAAGAGCAGCACATGATACCTCCCCCATACGGTTACCACCCTACAGCGGTGAGCTTCAAAACTACAAATCATAGCTGGGCATGGCGGCGCATGCCTTCAATTCCCAGCACTCGGGAGGCACAGGAGGGCAGATCTCTAAGTTCAAGGTCAGCCTGGTCTACAAAGTGAGTTCCAGGACATCCAGAGCTGTAACACAGAGAAACCCTGCCTCAAAAAACAAAAACAAAACAAGAAAACAAAAGCCCTAACTAAGACACTTTTGTTCTTGTTATAATTTGTTTAACTCTAAGTTATTAAAACACTACAGTTTATTTAAAAATAGTATTTGCATTGTAAAACTAAACGTTTCAAAATTTCTTGTTTGGGCCATCAGTTTCCACGAGTCATTGTGAGCAGGCTCCACAAGCACCCCGTTTAGTCGGGTGGCCACTTGGTGCTGCTAAGATGGCTTAGCCAAGGAAAGCACTTGCTGTGTAAGCCGGAAGACCTGAGCAAGTCAAGAAACCATGGAGGAGCATGCATCTGTAATCCATCACTCCTGCTTCTGGACGGGAACCAGAGACTGGAGAGTCACCCAGAAGTTTGCAGGCTGGCTAACCTGCAGGATGTGTCGCCATGACAGAAACCAGAGACACGTCTGAGCCAAGTGGAAGGCGAAAGCTGACTCCTAAAATTTACCTTCTGACCTCTGCATGAGTGTGGCATGCTGCAGACATCAATCACATCACACACACAGGCGCGCGCGCGCGCACACACACACACACACACACACACACACACACACACAAAAAGCAATTTTTAAAAAAAAAAATCAAAAAGAATGGGGGGAAAAATGTGAGTTCGAGACCAGCCTGGTCTACAGAGCTAGTTCCAGGTCAGGCTCCAAAGCCACAGAGAAACCCTGTCTCGAAAAACCAAAAAAAAAAAAAGAAAGTAATGGTGATTTTTTCCTAAGTGTTCCTTCCACTAAGACATCTTTCACAATTTGCTCTTAAGGACTCTGTGCACTGATACTGTTCTGCCTGTGTGACTGTTAACTTTCCCGTGGTGTAGATAGAAATAAGTCACTAGCCGCGGTGGTACATTCCAGCACTCCGGAGATGGAAGCAGGATTATTGGGAGTTCAAGGCCATCCTAGCCTACACAGCAAGTTTGAAGTCAGCTGGGATCACAGGAGACCCTGTCTCAAACAACCAGAAAAGAATGAAAGAATTTAAAAGTGTGGGTGAGCCTAATGGTGACCCAGGTTGTGAACACCTGGGAAGCATGGCAAGGTCTTGGAGAGGATAAATTACCAGCAGAGGTGGGAGAGGAGAGGCCCATCAGGGATCAGGTGAGTGATTACTACACAAGACCCTCCAGCAAAAGTGAAGGCAGTAGCCAGGGGACAAAATCACGGCAGGCAAAAGCCTAGGACCACAGGAAAAGCCCAGGATCCTGATTGATCTGAGCCAGAACCTTGGCTCATTATTTAACAAGGCTGAACCAGAAAAGATCCTAGAGTGGCAAGCTTGAACATTTATCTTCCTTGTATCAATCAGCACGTGACAGATCATAAAAAGGACAGAGTCTTAGAAAGTAAACTAAGAGTTTCTTTTGCTTTTTAGCTGAAATATAATTTTTGTTTGCCTCTTTTTTTCTTTCTTTCGTTTTGGTATTTTGAGACAGGGTTTCTCTGTAGCTTTGGTGCCTGTCCTGGAACTAGCTCTTGTAAACATAGACGAGGCTGGCCTTGAACTCACAGAGATCCACCTGCCTCTGCCTCCGAGTGCTAGTGCTGGGATTAAAGGCGTGCGCCACCACCACACAGATATACGTATAGATATAGATAGATAGATAGATAGATAGATAGATAGATAGATAGATAGATAGATAGATAGATAGATATAGATAGATATTTGCTTTAGTAGCATGCCAATTTGTCTTCCATATAGCCTTAGTACAGTCTTGGTCTCTCCATGCCAGAGTCCCACCAACAGCAGGGAGACAGCACCCCTTGGGGCTTCCCTCAGGCTGCTCTTTCTCCTTTCTGTGCCTCCACCTATTCTTTATCTCAGAGCTGTGAAGGTTGCAGCCCCCAAGGTTGGCACCTCCCAGCTGACCACCTCGGGCCATCTGTTAGCAACTTAACTTGACCCTTGTGGGGCCAGTCTGCCATTTCTAGATGTTTTCCCCATTCAGTAAAAATCTATTTTTTTCTCTACTCCAAACAATCAGTCTCTTCGTTTTCTTTATAATGGAAGAGGGGGTGGCATCTCCTTGTGTATAGGACCTCCCTTTCCCCTTATTTAAGATGTTGTCACCAACTCTTTCCCACAGTAGCGCTGTGAAGTCTTACCTTGCTCTCTATGGCATGCAGGCCTGGGGCCTGGGACAGTGGTTCTGAATTTCTTCATGGTTTCTCCTTTCACTTCGGGTACTTGCTGAAACACTGGGGCCTCTGAATGTTTCCTCTCTCACCCACCCCAGTCACTGTCTCTTTAGGTCTGAGACCCTGATTATTAGGCAATTTGGTCTGGGGTCCTTTTATTTATTTATTTTTTTGTTTTTCGAGACAGGGTTTCTCTGTGGCTTTGGAGCCTGTCCTGGAACTAGCTCTTGTAGACCAGGCTGGTCTCGAACTCACAGAGATCCGCCTGCCTCTGCCTCCCGAGTGCTGGGATTAAAGGCGTGCGCCACCATCGCCCGGCGGGGTCCTTTTATTTATTCTGTTGGGGTTTTTTTTTTTGGAGGGAGGATATCAGAAAGCCAAGAAAATAATAAAGCCAAAGCCAAGCATGGTGGGTGGTGCACGTCTTTAATCCCAGCACTCTTGAGGCAGAGGCAGGCAGATCTCTGAGTTCAAAGCCAGTCTGGACTACAGAGTGAGTTCCAGGATAGCTAGGGCAGCTACACAGAGAAACTCTGTCTCCAAAAAAACTAACTCACTAAATAAATAATAGAATAAATATAACTAACTTACTAAACATAGAATCAGTCCAGCGATTAGTAAGCTAGCTTACATGTTTGTTGCTTTTAAGATATGTGGGCATGGTAAAAAGGCATTAAACTACAGTTTTTAAAATAGGCCCCAGAATTTTAAGATTGTCATAGAGATTCCTTAATAAAATACCTAGCATGAGCCCGGCAATGGTGATGCATGCTTTTAATCCCAGCACTCAGGAGGCAGAGGCAAGCGAATCTCTTTGAGTTCAAGGCCAGCCTGGTCTATAAGAGCTAGGTCCAGGACAGGCTTGACAGCTATAGCAAAACCCTGTCTGGAAAAACAAAACAAAACAAAATACCCAGCATGTGCAAAGCCCTTGGTCCAATCCCCAATACCATTTTTCAAAAGACACCAGGAGTCACAGAGAGTAAGGGCCCTCTACCCTCCAGCTGAGTGAGGCTCTTAATGAAAGGTGAGCTCTGGTGGCCCTAGACTTGACGTTTCGTCTTCAGATCACCCTCACAGTCTATCTGATACACCACACAACACACACCCAGAGGAATGATCCAGACCTGTGTGTCCATCAAGATCAGTCAGAATCAGCCACCAGCTCATTCTCCCTCTAGACCTCAGCGACTCAGCCTAGAATCTATCACTGGAACTGAGACTCTACAAAACAATTTATTTTTTTTAAATATTTATTTATTATGTATACATTATTCTGTCTGTGTGTATGTCTGCAGGCCAGAAGAGGGCACCAGACCTCATTCCAGATGGTTGTGAGCCACCATGTGGTTGCTGGGAATTGAACTCAGGACCTTTGGAAGAGCAGGCAATGCTCTTAACCACTGAGCCATCTCTCCAGCCCTCTACAAAACAATTTAAAAAGTATCTGCTTAGCCGGGCGGTGGTGGCACGCGCCTTTAATCCCAGCACTTGGGAGGCAGAGGCAGGTGGATCTCTGTGAGTTCGAGACCAGCCTGGTCTACAAGAGCTAGTTCCAGGACAGGCTCCAAAACCACAGAGAAACCCTGTCTCGAAAAACCAAAAATAAATATTTAAATAAATAAATAAATAAACAAACAAACAAACAAATAAAAAAGTATCTGTTTAACACCATGGTAACACTCAGGTCAGAGCTGCAGCGGAGGACATGGGTGCGTGGCCCTGCTGCAGTCAGGGTCTGTGTTGATGTCTGAGGCTCCTGTTACCACTGAAGGCCATGTGGAAGCCAAGGTCTGGGGTCATGTTAGTGTCCAAAGGCCACACTGCTACCGGGGCTGTGCTGATCTGAGTGGCCTGCACTGCCACCTGGGGCCACGGTGACATTCAGTCCTGGCTGCTGCTCAGGACCATGTCTGGGTTCATGGTTCTACCACGGCTAGGGTCTGTGTTGAAGTTGAGGACCATGTTGTCATATGGAAGTCCTGGGATGGGGCTACGATCTGTGGCCTTGTTGGGGTTCTGGGGGCCGTACCACCGCCAGCCTCATCCTGATCTGAGTGGCCAGTGCTTCCACCCAGAGCCAGGATGTCATCTAGGCCTGAGATGCTGCCGAGGGCTGTACTGGTGTCTGTGGTCCAGGTGCAGCTGGGGTCTGTGTTGATGTCTGTGGCCTGTGTCACCTCAGGTGGCCATAGGAAACGTGTGATGAAATCAGGGGGCCATGATGAGCTGGCTCCACCCTTTGCTGGCCCTGCCTCCCACTGGACACTGTAGCAAGAGAGCTGGCCCCATCGGCACAGTAGAGCTCCCCCCTCCCCCAATACACACACTCTGGATAGATGACCCCACCCCTCATCAAAGGTCAAAGGTGAGGGAGAACTGACCCTGACAGCGTTGGGCATAGGGGAGCCGGCTCCAACTCTCACCTGAGTGGCTAGCCTGGGTATCCTGGACAGGCCAGCTCAGCTACCACCCAGACCCTCAGCTGAGCCTGGGGCTGACCCATCCTAACATTTACCCCATCTAGGACCTGCTGCAGCTCATGAAGGGACTGGTCTTATAGAATAATACCTGAAGGATCTCCATGATTTGGGGAATCCGTGGGATACACCAGAGAAGTTTCAGTGGGGATCCAGTGATGGTGGTGTGCCAGAAACCAGAGGCCGTGAACTAGACCAGTGACTCATTGCCGTGATCCTTTGCTAGTGAAGCTGACTGGACGAAAGGGTGAACTGTGCACCTCAACGTAGCTTCCACTGCCATTGGGACGAATGAAGAGGTGTTGGAGAGGAGGGAACAATGGAGGAGTAAAAGGGGTTTTTATTGTTTGGTTGTTTGTTTTGTTTTGCTTTTTAAAAAATTTTCTTTTGGAGGCCGTTGCAGGGGTGAGGGGAGGATACGAGGAACTGAGAGGTGAACGGAATTAGGGTGCATGATGTGAAATTCCCAAAGAATCAATAAAAAAAATATGTTTTTTGATAAAAAATTCATATATAAGAAGATATAAAAAAGTTTACAGTACCATAACAGCAAGGTGTCAGAGGCCAGGGTGGGGCTCAAAGAAAGAGATAAAGAAGAAGAGCAAGGGGCATTCAGGAGATAATGGCTGTTTTCTATCTTTATCAAGGTGACTGTTCCATTAGGCTATACACACGTCAAATGTCATCAAATCATATGCTATTAATATCTACAGTTCACTGTACGCCAGTCAATCAGTAAGGCTGCTTAGAAGAAACCAACTTCATCCTTCGCTGAACTGCGTTACTAAGAGTGACTAGTTGGCCTCTCTGGAATTTACCTCATCTGCAAATGACAATAATACTGGATTTCTCTGAAGCTTCAGGGTTTCTATATCATGTGAAATGATTTTTAAATGAAGAGCCATCTCTATATAATTCCTTTAAAGTATCTGTTTAATGTCCTAATAAAATAAAGCGAAACAGAAGCAATGCCCCCGACTTAAGAGATCTAGAGATAGGCAAAGTGAAAAATGAAGGACAATAGGAAAACCCAGAAGGCGGAGGGAAGGTCTGCTGATTAGGAAATGGTAATATTAACTTCCTGGTTTTGATCATGAACCCTGATGGTGTAACGGAACAGGGAAAACCGGGTGAAAGGTGTATGAAACTTGTTACAATCTAAAATCTATTCAACGACAGGTTACAAAATCTTTCTAGGGTACACCGTTCAAATACGAATATCCTTCTCAACATTCCTGTCCAGTCTAAATGTAGGCACAGCTCACGCTGACTGCACACCGGTTTCTTTCTTAACTTCTGGCACCGCAGGTTTAGAGAGAAGTGCAGAACGCAGCGGCAGAGTTTGGGTCCAGGGGCCCACCGTACCTCTGGGCTAGCCGGAAGCCGAAGTCTCCTGGGGTAGGAACCAGCCTAGGGGTGCTGCCCGACACCCAGGCCTGGGGGCGGGGCCAAAAGTCCTACGTTTTGGCCTGGAGGCGGGGCCAGAAGCCGAACGCTTGACCTGAAGGCGGGGCCAGAAGCCGAACGCTTTGGCCTGGGGGCGGGCCGGAAGCCTAGTCGCTCGGGCCTCTGGGAGGGTTGTGGGCGGGCCGGAAGGGGTGGCACATGGGCCTGGGGGCGGGGCCCAAGCGGCGAGGCTTGAGCCTAGAGGCCAGGGGAGAGGGCGGGGCCGGGGAAAGGGGGCGGGGCCGGAAGCGTTAGCACTCCGGCCTGGGGGCGGGCCGTAGTGAGCTCTCCGTGGTGCGCTCTCCGGTGGCCTCGCCACGGGACTCTCAGAGCTCTCCTGCGGGAGTCCTCCTGACCGCCCGGGTGCTAAGAGCCGTCGCCATGTCGTCCGTGAGCCCCATCCAGATCCCCAATCGCCTTCCGCTGCTGCTGACCCACGAGGGTGTGTTGCTGCCCGGTTCCACTATGCGCACGAGTGTGGACACGGCCCGCAACCTGCAGCTCGTGCGGAGCCGCCTGCTCAAGGGTACGTCGTTGCAGAGCACCATCCTAGGAGTCATCCCCAACACGCCCGACCCGGCCAGCGACTCGCAGGACCTGCCACCTTTGCACAGGTAGGTCGGGCACCCGAGGCCTCTCCGCCCTCGCCCTAGCGACCTGCGTGCACGGCTGTGTCTCCTCACTTGGAAAGGGGGAGTGACGCTTTTAACCAGTGACCGTTAGCGAGCTGGATAACTCACGGAGCTGTACCTGACAGGGGTAAAAACTCTGTGCTGTTGATTACCTGCCTGTTGCTGTTAAAAATCTAATCTGAGTCCTGGTCTGACCCTGCCGGTCCCCTTCGGGCCATAGGCCAGTGCTGTTTACTTCCCAGGCCCCTCCCTTCTCCCTTCCCCCACCCACCTTTCACCCTGTTCCCTTTCTTTACTTTAAACTGGCCGCCTGTCACTTTCAACTTGTTTTCCAGTTGAAACGCTATGAATCTAGTGATTTCTTTTTCTCCTGCCCATGCCTAAACTGCGCAGTTAACTTTTGAGTTTTTTGTTTACACTTTATGTCACCCGTTTTCTCCACCCCTAGTGGCCTCCTCCTTGCAGGGCCTTTCCTGTTCCCATTTTCCTTGGGGTCTCTTCCTCAACCTTTCTACCCTCTCATCTCAACTTCTCCCTTCTTAGTATTTTTTTGGTTTTGTTTTGTTTTGGTTTTTAGTTTTTCTAGACAGGGTTTCTTTGTAGCTTTGGAGCCTGTTCTGGAACTAACTCTGTAGAACAGGCTGGCCTTGAACTCACAGAGATTCACCTGCCTCTGCCTCCAGAGTGCTGGGATTAAAGGCGGGCGCCGCCAATGCCCCTCACTTCCTAGCATTTTTATCTTAGGCCCTGTTCTTGTCACTGGAGTGCTCCGTGTTCTGGCTTGAGTTCTGTGACTTGTGTGATAGATTTCACCCGTATCTGACTTTTCATCTGCAGCTTTGACACAGCATGTGTCTCTTAGGTGTGCTATGAAGGCCCATCTGTGTAGACTGCTTTGAAAGGCATGTGTCTCTTAGGTGTGCTATGAAGGTCCGTCTGTGTAGACTGCTCTGCACCATGCCTGATGGGTGGCCATGCTCCCCTGCACGGTACAGTGACTATGGATATAGAGCACTTGAAGTGTGGCTGCTCTAATATGAGTTTTAGCACGGGAGTGGCTGTGTCCCAGAAAGATTGTCAACCCCAGGCAGTTTTGGGCAGTTAGTCACCCCAAATGTGTCATAAATGTGCAGTGCACACTCGATTTTGAGAAAGCATGGAAGGTTTGCTTTTCGCTTTGTTCAAATTGTGACTGTGCTCTGGTTCTTCCCTCTTGAAATAAGAACATATTTATGATTTCACAGGAACCCACAGTTAAAGGACTAATTTTCGAAGAAATTTTAGGTTTTAAAGGAGAGTTTGGATTTTTCTAAAGACTGAGACTTAAAGTTTGTAAAAATATTTTATATTGTGATTTTGATATAATGTGTAATCTTAGGGATTACACATTACTTTCTTTACAAGAAAGTAAAGGCTATGGTTTAACCATAATATACTTGTGTGTTGAGTTGACAGAGGGTCAGTTGTCCTGGCTAGTTCTATGCCAACTTGACACAAGCTAGAGTCATCTGAAAGGAGGGAACCTCGGCTGAGAAAATGCCTCCATAAGATCAAGCTGCAGGGTATTTTCTTAGTGATTATTAGTGTCCTACTAACTGTTACCCAACTCTAGGTTAGGTTGCTTACAACTGCCTTAACTACATCTTGTGGGGATCCAATGCCCTCTTAGACCTCTGCAGGCACTGGCATACACCTGACATGTGCATATATCACCCCCCCCACACACACATAGATACATACATGTACATGTGAGTTAAAATCTTTTTAAAAGTAGAATTAGTTGTATTTTAGGTTTGAGTTAGTAATTTTTTGTATTATTCTGGCAAGGTTTTTGAGGGTTACTAATTGCCTTCACATAAATAACTACAAATAACAATAACTTAAATTCTCCTTGCCTGAAACTAATAAGTCCAGTGATGTGCAATCTTAACATTCAGATAGTGCCTTTGTTTTAGGTGACTCAAAATTGGCATGCTGCTGGTTGGTTGGTTTGTTTACATTGCTGGGGAATTTAATCTAGGGTCTTGGCAAGCAAAGCAAAGCACTCTCCACTGAGCCACACCCCGTTCTGATCATTTCAATGAGAGATTGTCTATAAAAAGCCTCCTCAAAGCCTCAGCAGTGTCAGAACTCACCAGGCCACAGCTATACTAGAATTGTTTGTTACTTGAGAAGCTTATGTACAGAAAGATTGTACTATATCCCTCAGAGCAGATTCTGAAGTCTTTTCTCTATCGTGGCTTTCAAAACACTTTGTGCTTTAGTAGTTTGAACATCACCGGTTTCTGTGCACAGATCTGTCCTTCCCAGTTACCTCCTATTCTGGATGCTGGCCATGCCCAGAGGTGAGTGGAGGGCTCTTCCTGCCTGCTTTCCTTTACAGTCTCCTGTGTTTCTGACCACCTGTTTGCTGGCTTCTCTGTGTACCACAGCTCCTTCTTTCATGTTTCATATATAGGCATGTTACTGGATAAGAGACTTTTTAAAAAAAAATGTGGAACTTGCCTTCCATGACACCTAAGGACATAGTTAGTGGCTCCTGTGTGATTAGCTGTCTTATTAAAGTGGGTGATCATTTAACACCATTTGCATGGTATCATTCAGTTTTCAGTCTCACATTTTAAAAGCTTTTGTTTATTTTTTGTGTGAATGTGAATGGGGAGGGGGTCAGATGCACTCCATGCAGCACATGTGGAGGCCAGACAGCTTGGGAGTCATTTCTCACCCTCACCATGTAGGTCCCTGGAATTTAACACATCTACAAGACTTGGCAGAAGGCACCCTTACCGCTGAGCCATCTCACTGTCTACCTAACTGAGCCATCTTCCTACCTAACTGTTGTGGAGTATTAGTTGAAGATATGTTCGATTTGTTCATGCTGTGGACAAATGTTTAATGATGCAAAGATGAGTTGCATTCTTTTATGTTGCATTTGTTTAACTGTGAAGCTGTGTTACTTTGCCTGCCTAAAACATCTGATTGGTCTAATAAAGAGCTAAACAGCCAATAGCGAGGTAGGAGAAAGGATTAACAGGACTGGCAGGCAGAGAGAATCAACAGACGGGGAAAAGAGAGAAAAAAAGGAAGATCAAGGAATGAGAAAAAGGGGAGGACATCAGGGGCCAGCCACACAGCTAAACATGGAGTAAGAAGGAAAAAAAAGATATACAGAAATAGAGAATGGTAAAAGCCCAGAGGCCAAAGATAGACAGGATAATATAAGTTAAGAAAAGCTGGCTGGAAATAAAGCCAAGCTAAGGTCAGGCATTCATAATAAAGAATAAGCTTCTGTGTGATTATTGGGGAGCTGAATGGTGGGCCCCCAAAGAGCAAAGAGAATTTTAAAAAAGCCACCTAATATTGTTCAAGGTTCATGGATGCCTTTCTTCAGGGTGCTAGTCCCTTAACCTCTGCTTATTTGTTGGTGTTCTTACTTATCTGTGAGACCCTAGGTTAGTTTCTTTGGCATTTATATAACAAAGTATACATGCTTCAACAGATACATAGTCCATAGCTGGAAGGATCAATTTCTGCCCATATGTCACTCCTACTTATACTTATCAATACTCTTAGGCATTCAAGAAATACTATCTAATAATAAAAATTTTAGATTTACTATTTTATATTGACAGGTATGTAATACCTATCAATACTCTTAGGCATTCAAGAAATACTATCTAATAAAAAAATTTTAGATTTACTATTTTATATAGACAAGTATGTAGTGAAGAGTCTACTTAGCTCTTCTAGAGTCTTTATCAACTCTTCTAAGAAAAGTCTGTTTGCAAGCCGTGTGTCTCCCATTTGGAAATAATGTTTAAGAAAAGGTAACAGTGAACAGACATCTCCTTTAGTTTATACAATTTGGGATTATTCTAATAGAATCCTGCCTTGTTAAATAGTTAGTAATAATGTTACATTTTCAGGAAATTATCACTGGCAACAAAGCCAAGAATGTGCCACTAAGACAAAATTAAAACCATGTTTCCCAGATATGGGTAACTCTCTCCACTGTGTCATTAATGCTGTGTTTTCTGTTTCTCACCTAGTTAGGAGCTACCTTGCTGTGATGAAACACTATGACCAAAGTACCTTGAGGAAAGGATTTATTTGGCTTACACTTTATCACTGTTCATCAGGACAGGAACTCAAACAAGGCAGGAACCTAGAGGCAGGAGCTAATGCAGAGGTCATGGAGAGGTGCTGCTTACTGACTTGTCCAGCATGGCTTGCTCAGCCTGTCTTTTATAGGACGCAAGACCACCAACCCAGGTGTGGCACCTCCCACAATGAGCTGAGGCCTCCCACATCAATCACTAATTAAGAAAATGCTGTGTAGTCTTGCTTACACCCTGACCTTATGGAGGCATTTTCTCAACCAAGGTTCTCTCCTTTCATGTGACTTTAGTTTGTATCAAGTTGACATAAAACTAGCCAGGGCACTATGCTACTAAGTATTCATTTCTTAATTCCTGATAGTGCAAATTCGTATCATCCATTGTGGTGAGATAGAGTGAGAATTGTCATAAGACCTAAGCCAGGTTCTCCATTGCTAGCACATGTCTTTATAACTGTGGATAGCCACTTTATTTCCCCAGTTTTGAATCTAGATTACTCACTTGTCACAAGGAGATATTGGCACCTGTTGGGGAATATTTTCAGGTGTGTTACTTTGTTTATACTGCATTTGATTAACTGTGAAGTTGTGATTTTTTGCCTGTCTAAAATACCTGATGTTCCTAATAAAGACTGAGGCAGTAACAAGGACAGGCAGGACTAGCGGGCAGAGAGTATAAATAGAAGGAGAAATCTGGGAGCAAGAGACAAAAGAGAACAAGGAGAGGAGGGCATCAGGGGCCAGCCTTAGCAAGCCATGGAGAAAGAAATAAAGGCACACAGAAATAGAGAAAGATAAGACAAAAGGTAGTTGGGATAACATATAAGTTAAGAAAAGCTGTCAAGAAACAAGCCAACCTAAGGCCGGGCATTCATAACTGAGAATAAGCCCCTGTATGTGATTTATTTGGGAGCTGGGTAGTGCCCCCCCAAAAGAGTACGAAGAGCTTAACTTCACACATCAGGCACCTTTCTAGCAGTAAAAGGGATATAGCAAAATGATAGACAAGGAAACTTTTTAGAGCAGCAATGCACCTACAGCTATACAGCCCCTAGTGGTGTTGCTCTCTGAATAGGCAGCTAATTTTAAACAT
This sequence comes from Microtus pennsylvanicus, assembly GCF_037038515.1. Classification (NCBI taxonomy): domain Eukaryota; kingdom Metazoa; phylum Chordata; class Mammalia; order Rodentia; family Cricetidae; genus Microtus; species Microtus pennsylvanicus. The sequence continues at coordinate 88,782,415 of NC_134584.1, forward strand.
AGATTTCATAGAAGAGGATTGAGGAGAGGAGTGGAGAACCCTCCATTTCCCCTGCACGGGCAGAACTAAACTGGTACTGGTGTCTTTACAGAAAGGATTTGGAGGGTTGGAAATTCTAACGAATGAAGGGCTTTTAAGTAAAATGGAAATAGCAATGACAACAAAAATCTCGTGTTTGGTACAGAGGGCACAGTTTAGATAATTCCATTCTGCTCTCACCTTAGAAAACTGCCTTTCTTGAGTATAGATTTAGATTTTCCTACCACTGTAGAGGGGGTTTTCAGACAGTTCTCCTGGATTGCCCAAAGTAGTTTCCAGATTACACAAACAATAGCCCTCTGTTGTAATAGGAGCGGCGGGGCTGCGTCCCCAGCACCCCGGCCGCCTGGTTAGCTTATACCCCGAAATAATTACACGGACACTGTATTCTTTTAAACACTGCTTGGCCCCTTAGTTTCAGCCTCTTAACCCATTTCTAATAATCTATGTAGCACCACGAGGTGCGCTTACCAGGGAGAGTCTAGTCTACGTCCATCCTGGGTCTGAGCTTCATGCGTCTGCCTCAGAGAGCAGAGCTATCGCCTCTGTCCGGGAGAGGGGAGCATGGCATCTCTGCTCCAGTGAACAGAGCTGTTGAGTCTGAGCTCACTTCCTCTTCCTCCCAGCATTCTGTTCTGTTTACTCCTCCCACCTATGTTTTAACCTATGAGGGCCAAGCAGTTTCTTTATTGGTTAACCAATGAAATCAACAGATTGATATATGACACTCCCACATCAGCCCTCCTACTCAGACTTCATGTGAAATTATATTCTATAATGTTTTACAAGCTCTGAAGGTACATTGCAACTGGGAACTTCAAATTTCTTTGATCTTTAACAAAATTAGTACTGCAATGATGCATTTATTGCAGGGCAATCACATGAAGGGAAAGGCATCACTCATCCAAAGGTATGAATTTGGATCTGAAGTTGCAAAATCCAAGTAGACCTCTTGGCCATGTCTTACAAGGCACATGCTCTAGTAGAAGGCAAGGCTGTTTAGAAGAATGTGTATCATGAATATTTCTCTTCTGCTGGGATAAAATACTGTGACAAAAGGTGCTTCAGGAGCTGTGGCTCACATTTTAGGTGAGAAAGTCAGGGCCTCAGGAGCTTGAAGTAGTAGTCACATCACCCAAATCAAGAACCTGGGACAGCAGAGAATGCTTGTGCTCAGCTCATCTTATTTATACAGAGCAGTATCATAGACCAGGGGACTTACAGTGGACAGGCCTTACTTTCTCAATTAACTGGATCAAGCTGGTTTCTCACAGGCATGCCCAGAGTCCCATCAAGGTGACAGTTGAAATTAGCCATCACAGTGACAAACAATGTAAAGACAATGTATATATGGTAGTATAAAATTAGATTTGTTGACTATTTCATTTGCTTAGTTTCATGTATAAAACCTGGAGATGAGTAGTATATTAGTTACTTTGCTTTTGCTCTGATCAAATACAATGACCAAGGGAGCCTATAGATGGGTTTATTTGGGTTTGCAGTTTGAAAGGGATAAGAGTTCATCACCACCATGGTGGTGAAACGTAGCAGCAAGCACTAGGAATGGTGGAAATAACAGCTGAGCGCTCACATCTCAAACCACAAGCAGAACATGTTGTGGAACATTCCTCTAACTAGGCAAAGATGTATTATTACATTTGTTTCTACTGCATTTGTTTAATTATGCAAAGATGTGTTGCTGTTTCACTTTGCCTGCCTAAGGCACCTGATTGGTCTAATAAAAAGCTGAACAGGCAATAGCTAGGCAGTAGAGGGATAGGTGGAGCTGGCAGACAGAGAGTGGGAGGAGAGAAGAGAGAATGAGGGAGAAAGAAAGGGAGATGCCGGAGCCAGGCAGCCACCAGACAGACAGACATGGAGTAGGACATACAGAATGAAAGGAAGGTTAAAAGCCCTGAAACAAAACATAGATGAAAAGAAACAGGTTAAATTAAGTTATAAGAGCTAGATAAGGCCAAGCATTCATAATTGATAAGAAGTCTCTGTGTCATGATTTGGGAGCTGGCTGGTGGCCCCAAAGAAAGCCTGCTACAAGGAGACAGCAACAGCGCACCGGCGATGGCAGGAGGCCTTGCAACTTCCAAGCCCACCCCCAATGATACATCCCTCCAGCAAGGCCATATCTCCTAAGCCTCCCCAAATAGCACCACCAACTGGGGCTCAAGTCTTCAAATGTCCAAGAATATGGAAGACATCTTATTCAAACTACTACATTCTACTCTGCAGACCCCAGTGTCTCATGGCCATGTCATAATGCAAAATGTATCCAGTTCAATTTAAACATTTTCCATTGTCTTTCAATCAAAACAGTATTAATGTCCAAAGATGGCGATTTCTTGAGACTTAAGGAAATCTCTTAACTATAATGCCTTGTAAAATTGAAAAACTATTTACATAATTGCAACATACAATGGCAGAGAATACATATTACCCTTCCAGTACAGAGGGATTAGGGCATTGTGAGGAAATACTGAAGCAAACCCAGCAGGTCAAACACCAAAATTTCTAACTTCATATCTAGTGTCAGGACTTAGATGGCTCTATCCCTCCAGCTTTGCTGCCTGCAACACACTTATAAATGCTCCTAGGCTGGTTCTGTGCCCTATGTGCAGCTCTCCTTGGCAGATATCGCACAACTCTGGCATCTTCAACATTTTAAAGTCTCCACTGAAACTCAGGCTTCAACTTCACAGCTTCGTGAATGGCCTTTCAAGGCCTTTTGCCCTCTCAGGGACTTCATTCAGAAACTCCCCTGTTATGTATGTGTCTGGTCTTAATGGTTCTCTGAATCCACGGAGGAGGGTTCTACAACCTCTTTATTCATGTATCCCTAAGGACTCTAAAGCCAGAGCCTGTGAACAGCACTTCGGGTTCAGCTGCAGCTTGTGATGTGCCCAGGTCCCTTGAATCACATTTGCAGTGGATTTTGTTTGTTTTTCCTTTCTAAGAGCAAAAAATTCCTTCTGTCTTCTCCTTTCACAGCTTGGAAGCTTAGCTGAGTGGGATCTTGCCCTGAGGAGGCCCTTTCCTTTATTCCAGTGCAGATTTGACCCATCTTCTTGACACCAATTTTAACAGTGTCTGTCTCTCTTCTAGCAAGCCTTGGCTGTACCATTAAGCTTTCCAGTGGCCCTTTTCATTCTACATTTCTGTCTCCCTTGCTCTTTCCTCATGTAGTCCTGCATAAGTATAATTACTAGTAACTGTGTGATGGAGGCAATACTAAACTGTCTTGAAATCTCCTCTACCAAAGAAGTTAGTCCATTACTTCTTAATTTAGCCTCAGGAAAATTCTTAGAATGTGGGCAAAAAAGAGCCGTACTTTTTACCAATATCAAAAACAGTCCTCTAGCCATGTTGGTAATACTGTTTTCTTCTAAAACTTCTTGAGTTGGGCCTCCATGGTCTTCATAGCTCTCAGCCCTGTCTTCCGAGCTCCTACCAGAATGGTACCTTGATTCTGCTTATAGTGTTCTGCTGATTTCCTACTCTAAATTTCTAGATTCTTTAACTGACAGGGTCCGATGCCCCAACATAAACCATTTTCCCCCTCTGGACTGGAGTGGAGGTGCGGGAATAGTTGAGACACAGTTCACACAGCAATATTGGAAGGGAGTCTCAGGGTTCATTCAAATCCTAAAGATCACCTGCCTTTATTATCCGAACACCTTTTATCCCCCAAGGTAAACTGAGGTGGAAGTTCGTTAACATTCTGTTTCGGGGTAGCAGGACTGCAGTCACGTCTGCAGCTCTGTCACTAGCTTGGAACTGACCTCTCTTCCCAGGCATCTACATAATTACAAAGCCAGGAGCTTTTGTTAGGGTAGCACAGCCTGTCTGGAAGGGTAGGTGACTGCTTCAGATACCAACCATGGCCCGAGAACCTGGCTGTTACACCACGTAGAAATATGGTCCTACATTTAACATTCATCAAAAATAAGAATAACAGTGTGGTCAGATCTGTTACAGCAATAGCCCAGTCCTTGGTGCCAACTTGTCTCAGTTACATCCTCATTGTTGTGATGAAACAGCATGACCAAGGTTACTTAATAGAAGGAAAGCTTTATTTTGGCTTATGGTTCCAGAGGGATAATAGTCTGTCACCATCATGGTGGGAAAGTGTGCAGCAAGCCCCAGGTATGATGACAGAAACAACTGAGGGCTTAAATCTCAGACCATGAGCAGAGAGGGCACACAGGGTGACAGGAAGCTTTGAAAACTCAGAACCTGCTCCCAGTGACTCACTTCTTCTGGCAGTGCTTCGCCTAGGAGTCTCCTCATCAACTGGGGACTAAGTATACAAATACCCCGGAATATATGGGGCATCTTATTCAGGCTGCCACAAAAAGATGCTATATCTTGCCTAAAATAGAATTAAATTTTTCCACAATACTTGTTATCTGAAAGCGTCTTTATCAGGTATCATATCTAATAATACCAATAAGGTCTAATTAATGTCACAAGTCATGTTTTTCTTTGAAAGGCATATATTCAGGGCCATCAAGAAGTTCAGTGGGTAAAAGTGCTTGCAGCCAAGCCTAACAATCTGAGGTCAGTTCTGAACACATAGTGGGAGGAGAGAACCAACTACTCTAAGTTCCCTGGCTTCCACACATGTACACGTGCAAACACACACATAAAAAGGCATATGTTCTTTCCACTCTTTGCGAGTTCAAGAAAGAAACAATACACTGAAACCTTTGTCCCTTTAGAACTGAGAGGTATAATGTAAGTCCAACTTAAATTTGGTTTAGTTTGCAACACATTCCTTTCACTACGCACACACATGCTTTGTAAGAAAATTCATTTTTTAGTGTAACATTTTATTGGTGACAGACAAAATAATTAAATTTGTCTTTCAATCTGGAGGTTTTGATTTGGCTCATCTCTTTAGTTTTGCTTCTTTCTATAAAGTAGAGAGAGGCAAAGCTAGGAGAGTAAATGTTGTGTATAATCCAATAGAGTTTATAGTAATTGGGAATTTGCTATATATACAAGTCAGCAAATTTACTGAGAGTGTCTCCATATTGTGTGTGGCTCGGTACAGTTGAGATAAATAGGCAGAAGTCTAGTTCCATTTCCCCAGAGTGCAGGTGTGCTGCTTAGTTATGTCAGCTTAACACAGGCCAGGGTCATTTGGAAAAGGGGCCTCAACTGAGAAAATATCCCCACCAGATTGGCCCAAGGGAAAGCCAGGAGTGAATGTTCTTGATTGATGTGGAAGGGCTCAGCTCACTGGGACTGGTGCCATCCCTGGGCTGGTGGTTCTGGGTTCTATAAGAAAACAAGCTGGGCAAGCCATAGGGAGCAAGGCAATAAACCACACCCCTCCATGACATCTGCCTCTGTTCCTGCCTTGGTTTTCCTGTGATGGCTCACTTGGATGATGGAGCAAGCTGTAGGAAGCCCTTCCCTTCTCAAGTTACTTTGGTCATGATGCCTTATCACAGTGCCTTAAGACAGTGTTGTGTTAATTTTAGCTTCCTTCTGAGATTACCACCTTCCTTGAGGGGATAACAAATTCTAACTTGGGATCTGGAAGCCTTTTGCTTTAGTTTGGATATTTTTTATTTCATTTATTTTGTGTGTTGGAGGGAATTTTATATACATGCCACAGTGTTCTTTTGGTGTTCAGAGAACAGCCCACAGAAGTTGGTCCTCTCCTTCCATCCTGTGGGTCCTAGGAATTGAGCTCACATTGGCAGACTTGGTGGCAGGATCCTTTCCCAACTGAGCTATTTTTCTGGCCCTGCAGATAAGACTTTTCTTTCCGTATATATTACATGTGCATATGACTTGATCAGAAATATTTCAGATAAGGAGCTAAAACTTAAAATCTTTCAATTCATTCAATGGGATTCTGCCCCTTGTAACTAGGCTTAAGGATTCTTGGGATACATGCCCTTAGTTCTCCTAAGTCCTGCAGTGTGTGCTTGGGAGTTTTTGCCGTCCATGTGTAGCAGTTGAAGATTAAGTGCATATAAATCTAAATAGTAGGTTGATGATGGAGATAATTGGCTTGATGTTAGCAGAGGTAATACTGGGACAGATTTGGACATTCATTTATGCTGTTTATGTTTTAGCCTTTTAGAATGGTATTCAGGTGTTCCTACTTGATATAATTGAGTTATGTAATTACCAACTACTTTTATTCCTATATTTTTATATTTAAATAACCCAAATATATGTAATTCTCTAGTGAGTCTTTCTTGTCAGAATTTCTTTAGACTGCCAACCCCCAAATAATGGCACGGAGACTTATTAATTATGAAAGCTTGACCTTTAACTTAGGCTTGTTCCCAACTAGATCTTATAATTTAAGTTAACCTATTTCTATTAATCTATGTTCTACCATGTGACTCTTTGCCTCTTCTTGGTTCTGTGTATCTGTCTACCTTTGTGCCTCTCTGGCACAAGCCAGATTCTAACCCATGCCAGATTCTAACCCTGAATTCCTCTCTTTGCCTGCAAGTCTCTCCTAATTCCTCCTGCCTAGTTCTTGGCCATTCAGCTCTTTATTAAACCACTCAGGTGCCTTAGGCAGGTGAGGTAAAACATAGACACATTTTCATACAGTGTGATCAAATATCCTGCAACAGAATTTATACTTCATTTTTGAAAGACGTGCCAAGTATAGTAAGATTATGTGCTTTGTACCTCACTAGATTGTAGTAGCCTAACAGACCACATACCAAATGATAATTTAAGTGCAGAAATACAAAATTCATACTTTAGATTCCCTGTTGTTATTAAAAGAATTTGTTCACAATGCAGACATTTTTAGAATTTTATCTTTTGTTAATTTTTTAGTTAGAATATGAAGTAATTGGTCTCATGGCATTTTCTTTTCTTTCTTTTTTTTGTTTATTTGAGCCAGGATTTCATTCTGTAGCCATGGCTGTCCTGGAACTTACTCTGTAAACCAGGCTAGCATCAAACTCAGAGATTCACCTGCCTCTGCCTCCCGAGTCCTAGGATTAAAGGTGTACATCTGATGGGACTCCTCTCTGTATGCTATGAATATGTTTTATTACTATTGGTTAATAAAGAAGCTGCTTCGGCCTATGGCAGGGCAGAATAAAGCCAGGTGGAAAATTTAAACACAGATATGTAGAGAAAATAAACAGAGTCAGGGAGATGCCATGTAGCTGCCGAAGGAGAAGGATGCCAGAACCTTTACCCATAGGCCACAGCCTCATGGTGATACACAGATTAATAGGAATGGGTCAATTCAAGATGTAAAAGCTAGCTAGAAATACGCCTGTGTCATTGCCAAGCATTGCTGTAATTAATATAGTTTCTGTGTAATTATTTGGGTCTGGACGGCTGGGAAATGAACGTGCAGTCTCCATTTACATGCACCACAACTGCCTGGCTCACGGTGACGCTTTCATTCTTTAGTCTTCTTTCTCCCCTCTCCATGTTCCCTTTCTGTTTTTGTGTGCTATAGATATAGGTGTACACATATATCTTTAAGTTTAAATCTGTATTTTCTATATGAAAGAAAGCATGATATTTGTCTTTCTGAGTCTGGGAAAGTTGGCACTTTTTTGGGGGGTTGGGAGTTTTCCCGTGTAGTCTGGCTGTCCTGGAACTTTAGCCTGGCTGACCTCAAACTCAGAGAACCCCTGCCCCTGCCTCCTGGGTTCTAGGACTGAAGGTGGGCAGCACCGCACCAGCTACGCCCGCACTTTTTGGAGGGAATTCCTGTCTGCCATGTTAAGTTTAATGCCAATGTTTATGTATTTTTCAGGATTGGGACGGCTGCCCTGGCAGTTCAGGTTGTGGGCAGTAATTGGCCCAAGCCACACTACACTTTGCTGATCACAGGCCTGTGCCGGTTCCAGATTGTGCAGGTCTTAAAAGAGAAGCCGTATCCTGTGGCTGAAGTGGAGCAGCTGGACCGACTTGAGGAATTTCCCAACACTTGCAAAGCCAGGGAGGAGCTGGGAGAGCTGTCGGAGCAATTCTACAGATACGCAGTGCAGGTGGGTGGCTTCCACTCCCCCAAAAGCTTTTTCCCTTTGGTTCTTTGCTGTCCTGGGCTCAGGTAACTCAGTGAGGTGGCCAAGCTGTAGGGCTATGTAGAGTTGCATACACTGAAATGATTTGTGGTATTTTATAGTGTATTTTAGTTTTCTTTTGCCTAGGTTTGTACTTAAATCATCCTGGACATATGGCCAACTCTTTCTAAAAGTGTTCCAAAAGATAAGACTACAATTTCTTGATAATCCCCAGAGCCTCCCAACCAGATACCTGTTAACCCTAAGTGTTTAATGTTAAAATAAAATAACCCGGAGCTGCCACTGAAATACCTAGTCAGGACAATAGAATTTATATTGTTTCAGGTCCAGGCACACTGCACAGGTTAGTAACAGTGGAAGGGTGAAGCCATAGTGACCCAATTTTAAGAACGGTTGCACTTTTGGCTTGCTAGAATGCTGAGAGGGAAGCGTGCCTTGGCTGTTCATGAAGAACAGCCTACGTGTCAGTTTTTTTCGGTCAATCCTAGATTAAAAACCTCCTCTCTCACCTCGTCTTACTTAAAACTATAATAAAAATGCATAATTGTATGATGAAATGTAGTCTTCCACCCTCTGTTAGTGTAGTCCACTGACCCTGCCTGAGTCTGTGAGGACTAGCTGGTGTCTGAGGTCTTATTCCAGACATCACTGACATCTGAAGTGTGGAGCAGATGTGCACAGCCTGTGGTGTTTGCATCTGATGGCCATCCAAAGAGATCTGCACTCCTGATGTGGGGAACAGCAACGGAAATAGGGAGGGTCTGCAGTTGTAACTTCAGGCTGAAGGAAGAATGTCCTGGAAGAAAGAACCCCAGTATGTGAACTGGTCCAGGCAGCTTGTCTACTCCTGGTTTGCAGAGGCGGTGGGAGGTAGAGCGGCTCCCGTCTCATGCAGAAGCTCAACTCTGTAGCCTCTTTTCTGGCCTTATTCCTCGCCAGTTTGAGTCCACAAAAACCTGTTAAATGTGGAGGTTTTACAGTGACATTAGAAGAACTTTTGTAGGGAAATTAGATTAGTTTCTGCCTTTTTTCTTCTGGATTTGGTCTATACTCCGCTTTGTTTCATTTTTATACCTGTGCTTTATTCCGTGTTACATACTTTAGTTAAGTCCGTGCACTGAAGCCGCTGGCTTTACAGTCCTGCTTGGACTCGAAGAGTGTGTTTAAGTGAGCGCAGGAGAAGCCGAGTATAGACCAAATCCAGAAGAAAAGACCGCAGCTGCTTCTGTAGTCAGAGGAGATGAGGAAGAGCAGGCCTACTGTGTGCCCTAATGAAAGGGAACTTCTGTCATTTGTCCTTATCTTCAGCTTATATATTGCAATATTCTAGCCTGCAAGTTTTGTTTGTTTTGTGTGTGTTCACCAACTAAATTATCAGTGTGCATACTAATTAACCCAAATAGTATACTAAAAAGTCAGTATTTCAACTAGTAATTGGCTATCATATTAGCATCAACTGTGCTATTAATTTCCATAATCTAATTATTATATTATAGTTATATAAAAGTGTTCTTTGATTAGGAACAAGAGTCATGATGCCTGCAGCTTACATGTAGTGTGTCTGTCTGTGAAGTGAACAGAGAGAGACCCACATCGCAGATAGGAAGAATTAGTGAACCTAGATGGGGAAGGCAAGGGGCTCATCGTATTCTTCTTGTAGCTTTGTTATAGACTGAGGGGCCACTGGCAGTGGCACTGGGCTTTGTCTCTACTGATGGACTGGCTTTTTGGGATCCTATTCTCTTTGGATGTATGCCTTGCTCAGCCTAGATGTAGTAGGGAGGGCCTTGGACTTTCCACAGGGCAGGGTGCCTTGTCCTCTCTTAGGATTGGAGGGGGTGGGGTGGGAGGGAGTGGGAGGGGGAAGGAGTGGAAATTTGGATTGGTATTTTTTTAATGTAATAAAATAAAAAAAATAAATTTGAGTTTTAAAATCATAGCAAATTTACAAAGTCTTGTAATTTTAGTGTTAAGTACTTACTAGCCATTTTTGCCTTTCATTCATAGACATTTAAAAATATTACATTTACTTGGGACAACTTTCAGGATTCAATTCTCTCCTTCTACCATGTAGTTCCTGGGGCGGGGGGTGTCACAGGTCATCAGCCCTGGAGAGCAGCACCTGTACCTGCCTCTCAGGCCCTCCGATATGCATTCTGTGAAGGAAGTGTTTCTCCTGTGGCCTGTGAAATTCTTGCCATGTATGGATCGGTGATCTTTCAAAACAAAAGATGCAGACATAACAACATTAAACCTGTATAATAATCAGATTATTTTAGTTCACAAATGCCACTGCTTTATTTCATTAGACTCTCTTTTTTTTTCTTTCAGTTGGTTGAAATGTTGGATATGTCAGTCCCTGCCGTTGCTAAATTGAGACGTCTTTTAGATAGCCTTCCAAGGGAAGCTCTACCAGACATTCTAACTTCGATTATTCGAACAAGCAACAAAGAGAAGCTGCAGGTACTGTGCCCTCTGGAATAGATCTGGATAGATAGTACTTACACTTTTGCCTTCACAACTGCGTTTTAGAGGCTCAAGGATGTAGTTAAAGTGCTTTTTCTTTAAAACTCAGCTCTGCCAGGCATTATGGCACATGCTTGTCATCCAGGCACTTGGGAGGTAAGGGCAGAGAGATCAGAAGTTCAGGGTCATCCTTGGCTGCACGTGGATTTCAAAGCCAACTCTGGCTACATGAGACCGTCTCTTGAGAAAGGAGGAGGAGGAAGTGGGGGGTGGAAAGAATACGCGTTGACTTTCATAGGTTGTTTTACCAGACCTGGTAACACACAGCTGTAATCTCAGCCCTCTGAATCAGCAGTTTAAGACTAACTTAGGCTGCACAACCACACTGTGTGTCAAGACCCAAAGCAAACAGAGTTTATATTGTTGTTGACACAATCAGTGCTTTGGGTGGTACAATCAGTAGTATTGGTGGTCAGTTTATAAAGACAGAGAAAGCAAAAATTATTTTTAAAGAAAATATTTAATTTTTATTTAAATTTAATTTTTTAAAAATTTCACATATTTGGGATGTATGAGGTGGTCAGAGATAGATGTTGGGTGTCTCTCTCCATCACTTTACACCTTACTTCTTTAGACAGGGTCTCTCATTGAACCTGGAGCTCTCTGGTTGGCTAGATTGGCTGGCAGTAAGTTCTCAGATATCTGCCTGCCCCTTCCCCTGCCCTTTAAGTGCTAAGGTTATGGAGGTGAGCCAGCACACCCAGCTTCTGCATGGTTCCTGGGAATCCAGACTCAGGTCCTCAATGATAGGCTGTGGTTGGTGCAGTCAGAAGGAAGCAGGAGAGAGAAGACATGCTTTGGAGTCACCTGGCTGCAGCATTAGTGAGAACATTATCCTGAGGGAGTGTGGGGTGCAGGTGCCAAATCAGGCTGTCCTTGAGATCTGTTAATCATCTATAGAAATTATAGTATTTGGGGCTGGAGTGATGGCTCAGTGGGTAAAGTGCCTGCTTGTTATGCAAGCACAGGGGACCTGAGTTCATGTCAAATCCAGGCATGGAGTATGTGTGTGTTTCTAAGTAACTCCCAATGGTTCCTGGGGGCTCACTGGCTAGTGAGTGAGTTCTGGGTTCGCTGAAAAATCCTATCTCAAAAGATAAGTTAAAAAGAAATAAAGGAAGATACCCATACCCTTTGACCTCTATACACATATATGCATGCACACTACACCACACAAATACACACACAAACAAACACCATGCGTACACACACAGACATATACACAAATTAATATTTTAATTCTAGAATTTGCTGAGATCCAAAATATACATAGACTATTCTCAGAAACAGTTGAAAACAATTATGTTTGGTTCTCTCTTTTCTTTTAAGTACTAAGATTGAACCCTGGGTCCTACACATACTAGGCAAGCACTTGAATACCATGCTATATGCTTGGTCCTTTTTTTTTTTTTTTTTTACTTTGTGTTGTGAGACAATGTCTCGTTGCTCAGGCTGGCCTTGAACTCACTCTAGTCCAGGTAGGCCTTGTACTTGACATCTCTGTCCCTCAGTCTTTCAAGTAGCTAGGATTATAGGCTTGTGATACCAAGCCCAGCTATATGTTTAGCTCTTGATCATGGGATATATGGCATTTTAAAATAAAAATCAATATTTTTGTGTTTTTTTAAAATTCTGGTCATTTCTACTTTGCTGATAGTATAGTTAATTTGGTGGTGTTAGCCATGCTAATGCATGATTCCCGTCATGATTGCTAGCAGGATTGTTGAGGTTCTTTCCGCTTAGAGGATTATACATGAAAATTGACATGGTGGCTACATCTCATAGCTCCCTGCAGGAGACTGGATGACCCAGGCCCAGTGTGGCCAAGGTACCCAAAGTGGCGAGGTAAGAGGTTCAGGTTGGGCTAAAGGTGAGGCCCATGATAACACAGAGTACCTCAGAGCTGCCTCTTAGGCAGTTCCACCTCGGCAGCGCTGGCAACTGCCCAGGCATGGCCACACCAACCTGATAGGGCCCCAGAAGGGCCAGGGCCATGCGGATTATAGTTTTGCCTTTCTTGTAATTTAAGAACTTAAATCATGTTCTATCTACTCGTGTTTAGAGCATATGCCTCTAGAAAAGGTGCTATTAATTTACTTACCCTTACTAGATCTTAGATGCTGTGAGCCTGGAGGATCGGTTCAAGATGACCATACCCCTGCTTGTCAGACAGATTGAAGGCCTGAAATTACTTCAAAAAACCCGAAAACCCAAACAAGATGACGACAAGCGGGTAAATATCTTTTTCTTTTTTTTCTTTCTTGGCAGGATCTTACGTTGTCACCCAGGCTGGTCTTCGGCTCACAGCAATGCTCTTTCCTTAGCCTCAAGAGTACCAAGATTATAGACACATGCCACCATACCCAGCACATTCTTTTATTATCTCTCTCTCTCTCTCTCTCTCTCTCTCTCTCTCTCTCTCTCTCTCTCTCTCTCTCTGTAATATGAGACTAAGTTCTTTTGAGAAAAGAAAAACTTGGAAGCCAGGGTGTGATTGTATTTGTAGCTCCTAGGGAGCTGGAAGTAAGGTGATCTCTTGAGTGTAGGAGACGAGAGCCAGCATTGAGCTACATAACAAGAACCTATCTCACAAATAAACAAGCAGACAGAAAACTTGAGAAGAATTTTGAAAATCAAGAAGACAAAGTTTGTTGTTTCTCAGAAGATCTTGATGTGTTCAGAGTAGTTCTTTTTATTGCCTGGATTTTCTTCTCTTTCTTTTAGTGTATAAGCCCTATCTCAGCTCTTTACAACCTTCCCAAAGTCCTAGTATATCATTTTTGTCTAGCAATAGTTTGAGTTAGTTCATGATACTAATGAGTTGGGAATTCAAAGAACACATTAGTACTTTTAAAATATTGCAGCAAAATCATGGGGAAAAATCAGGTGGTGTTGGTGCATGCCTGTAATCCTGGCACTTAGGGAGGCAGGTAGAGCTTTGAGTTCGAGGGCAGCCCCATCTTCAGAGAAAATTCCAGGACAACCAGGGCTACAACAGAGAAACCCTGTCTTGTTGGGAGGGCAGGGGGTTTATGGGAAGAGAAAATGTAAGTAAAAGCCATTTGAGGAGAGAAAGGTTGTTCACATTGTCATAGGAAAGAGTTTAGATTGGAAAAAGAACAATTGAGCATGATAGAACAGAAGCCAGAACTTACTGAAGCACGGTAATTAGTGTGTGTACGTGGTGGGGTTAGTAGCCAATTGCTGGAGGAGTGGAACATCACAAGAAAGCAAGGGGGCACTCGTCCGGGACAGGTCATGAGACAGATGAAGTTGAAATTAATGTGGAAAGGGTGGGAATGCTGAGACATTTGCGTGCAGGAGCGCGATGGCAGTTACTGAGTGTAAGTGGTGGTACATGTGAGGAAACAGCCGTGCAGTTAAGTGCAGACGACACCTGTGCTCCCTTGTAGACACTTCCTATTTGTTGTGTGCACTGACAACCATGCTCACTTTATGCTGGTCTGCTTTTTAATTCCACGGAACAAATGTGTGCACCTGCCTTACTTCCTGAAGTGCCTGTGGAGCACCATCCTGGCTTACCTTGCCTTGTACTTCTTTCCTCTCCTTGTTCTCTCTCATACTCCCTCTTCCTCTCCCTCAAGCTCCTTTTTGCTTTTATTTTCTTGTCTTATCTTTCTTGTGTTTTATTAATATTTTGGAGACAGGGCTCCCTTTGAAGCTTCAGCTGCCCTTTAATTCTTAGCCCTCTTGCCTCAGCTCCAATTTGCTTTGACATATACTTTCTACTTAGGTTATAGCAATACGCCCCATCAGGAGGATTACTCATATCCCAGGGACATTAGAAGATGAGGATGAGGAAGAAGATAATGATGACATTGTCATGCTGGAGAAAAAAATAAAAACATCTCACATGCCGGAGCAGGCTCATAAAGTCTGTGTAAAAGAGATAAAAAGGTGAAAGTTTGTTAGTATTTTCATTTTGCTTGCTAATGTTAAAAGTTATTGCTTGTGGAAACTTGGTTATGCCGCCTTGAGTCACAGAGTAAAGCTGCTTTATTGTTTATTCTCTGATCTTTTCTTATGCTTGATCAGTTCTTAGGCTACCTATGCATATTACCTCATCGCCCACTTTTGTCCTTCTTGACCTTCCAAATGACCGGCCTCCCTCCCTTCCTCCCTCCCTCCCGCTCCCATCCCCCTTTCTTTTTCTTTCAATTTATTTTTCACTCATATGGCATATGCAGTGCCTGAGGAGGCCAGAAGAGAACATTGGATCCCCTGGGATTGGTTACAGATGTTTGTGATCCACCATGTGGTGCTGGAAATCAAACCCTGGTCCTCTGTAAGAGCAGCAAATGCTCCTAACTGCTAAACCATCCTCCAGCCCTACCTTCCCTTATTCTTGACTTGCAGCTGTGATTAGTGGAATTTTCTCCCCGTCTTTATTGCTTTGTGTAGCTTACGTCTTGAAACATTTCTTCTTCTCAGCTTTTTTTGTAAAGGATCTACGTAGATCAGACTGGCCTTGGCTTTGAACTCAGCCTCAGCCTTCTCAGTTAATAATAGACCATAGACAATGTACCACCATGCTCAGCTGTGAAAACAGTATTAATACTCCTAAATCACACCACATGCACTAATCTTTTCTTCAAAGACTGAGAGGTGATTTAGAGGTGACTCATCTGTTCTGCTTGTATTCTGCCACCACACCAAACTATTGTAGCTGCCTTTTCAGTGTCTAAAAGAATTGACCAAATTCCTTTGTTCAGTTACAGTGTTGTTCACAGGTCAGGGGTCTGTTTGCTTTGTGGGTCTAAGAGTTTAACCAGGACACGCATGTACTGAGCTGCATCCCAGCTCTGTGGTTTTGTTTTCTCATTAGATGATAAATTCCAGGGAGAGCTGGGGCTGTGGCTCTGCAGTAGCATGCTTGCCTGTCACATCCGAGGGCCCAGCTTCTGTCCCCAGTTGCAATGAATTAATTAGTTAACTCCAGGGGATGGGGACTGTCAGTTTGTCCTTGTATAGGCAAACTACAGGAAAACCTTGAAAACAAAATAGGATATATTTCATTTTTTTTTACTTGTATGGGCATTAAGTCTGTACCTACTTACAGTGGATTGTACATTCATAATAACCATGGAGTTTAATAGAGCATCCATTTTATGTTTTGTGTGTGTGTGTGAACTAGCTCTTTAAAATCTTTGTCAGGGTTTTCAAGTATGCTTGATAAGGAGACACACTTGATTTTTCTGTTATTGTGGAATTATTGTGTTCTTGAACCTGTTGTTTACATATTTTCCTCCACAGACTCAAAAAAATGCCTCAGTCAATGCCTGAATATGCTCTGACGAGAAATTATTTGGAACTTATGGTGGAGCTTCCTTGGAACAAAAGCACAACCGGTGAGCTCACAATGATGCCTGCTTTTCAGTCTCATGGTCACTCAGAAAGCTGATGCAGATTTTCATTTTATACAACACAACAGGATGCGGTGTTAACATGCCTGGATTCCTACACGGGGGGGTGGGGGACGGTGGGTTTCTAGGTTCAAGACCAGCCTGGGCTACACTGGGAAATTCTATCTCAAAAACCAAACAGCAACAAAGTTTACTTCAGTTATTTTGAAACCACTTTATTGAGGTGCCTTGGCATAGAAAAAGTTGCACACGTGTTAAGATTATGTCTTGATGAAATTCAAAATGCCATTTATGAAATTATCACCACTTCCTACCCTATAAGTATACCCATCACTTCCCAAAGTTGACTCCCATTCATTGTGTGTGATAGGGAAGCAGCGTTGGAGAGGGAGAGATGGTAAAAACGTGACAGCTGCTCTCAGCAACATTTTTAAAGTTTTTTTATTTTATATATATGGGTATTTTGACTCCATATATGTCTGTATCACATGCATGCAGTACCCAGGGAGGCCAGAAGAGGTTTGTTGGATCCCCTGAAACTAGAATTATGGACACTTGTGAAACGCCTTGTGGGTGCTGGGCATTGGGCCTCGGTCGTCTGGTAAAGCAGCCGGTGCTTTTACCTGCAGAGTCATCTCTAGCCCTCCACTTTACAAAGTTTGGTTTGGTTTGATTTTGGAGACAAGGTCTCACTATGTAGGCTTGGTTGTCCTGGAATTCACTGTGTAGACTAGGCTGGCCTCAAACTCCCTGAGATCCACCTCGTAGCAAATTTTAAGAATGCATGCAGTATTGCTAGCTTTAGGCACTGTGCCATGCAGTAGGTCCCCAGACTCACACTTGTCTAACTGGATGTGAGACTCTTTGACCATCACCTCCACATCCCCTTCCTCAAGATCCTGACAGCCATTCTTCTCTTCTTCCGAGAGTTCTAACTTCCACATCGTATGTGAAAGCAGACATTATGTGGGTAATGAGCTCTCTGTGTTGAAAGTAATGAGATTTCCTTATTTTTTAAGGCTAAATATAATAGTTACATGATAGACCACATTTTTTTTTCAGCTGTTCGTCTCAGTGGACATTTGAACAGTTTTCATTTCTTGAGTATTGTAAATATATTGCACTTTATGTCAATACGTGGACATTTCCCAAGGTCCCGATTTCAGTCATTTGGGCATATACCCAGAAATGGGACTGCTTAGTCATATGGTAGGTTTATTTACTTGTTTACTTGTTTATTTTTGGTTTCTTGAGAGGGTTTCTCTGTGTACCTCTGGCTGTCCTGGAACTTGTTCTGTAGACCATGCTGCCCTTGAACTCACAGAGATTTACTTGCCTCTGCCTCCCAAGTGGGGTTCAAAGGAGTGCACCACCACCACCTTGTTGGCAGGTTTATTTTTTAATTGCTAAGAAACCTCTGTATATTCCAAGATCATAGCAGTCACTGAAAACATGCCCAGGAGCACAGGAGTGAGAGGAAAGGAAAGGGTTAGAAACATCTTGTTCCCAGCATGGTGCACACACCCGTACTTACAGCACTTGAGAAGCAGCAGCCAAAAGATCAATAGCTTGGGGTCCACATAGCGGGTTTAAGACAAGTCTGTGCTGCATGAGACCCTGATTCAAAAAAGGAAAAAAAAACTATTAATATCTCAGGTGTTTATTATTTTCACACTGTCCTGGTTTTGTTTTCTGTTTTTCTGACTTGACACGAGCTAGAGTTATTTTAGAATAAGTAACCACAGTTGAGAAAATGCTTTCGTAAGGCTGGCAGGCATGTGGGGCATTTTCTTAATTAATGATTGATGTGAGAGGGCCCAGTCCTTCGCGAGTGGTGCCACCCTGGGCTGGTGGTTCTGGGTGTGTGAGAAAGCAAGCTGAGCAAGCTGTGGGGAACAGCAAGCCCCTCTCCTCCATGGCCCCTGCATTAGTTCCTGTGTGTTCCAGCCCTACTTCCTTGATAATAGACTGTATGTGAAAGTGTGAGCTGAAATAAACCACCCCCCAAAAAGAAAAGAAACCTCTGTGCTGTTTCTAGTTCTGGACATACCAATTCACATTCCCATGACACTGCATGAGGACTCCCATTTCTCCGTATTCTCACCATCACTGGTTGTAATTGGTTTGGGTGCTTGTTTGAAACAGGGACTCATGTAGGCCAGGTTAGCCTGGAACTCCCTATATAGCTAAGGAGGATCCTCTTGCCTTCCACCTATCCAATAGTAGGATTTAAGCATGTCCACCATGCCCAACTCTTGATTTTGCATTTGATGACTTGCTGTTGATGTCATTTTAAAAATGATCATTGCCAAGAACAACTCTAAGAATTTTCATTCATCTGCATGTACTATCCAGTTCTCCCTACAGCATTTGTTTGAAGAGTATGCAGTCTTGACAGCCTTACTGAAAATTAGTAGGATATATATATGTTTATTTATTACTGGACTCTGTTCTGTTCCAGTCTTACAAATGTTTTTATGCCAAAACCATATTTTTTAAAATTATTGTGCAAGCCACTGAATCTGCTTAGTGTTGTCACTGTGCACACAAGTGTGGGTCCATCCACCGAAACATCGGCAACAGGCCAGTGGCCACAACCCCAAGAGAAATTTATACTTCCTCTCTTAATAGCCTGGGTGCCTTAATCTGGGTCAGTTCCAGCCTCCTCCCTGCTTCCACAGCTTGGCCCAGGTGTTGTGGGGCTGCCTGCCTCTTGGTGCCTTGCCTTGGTTGGTTCTAATCTCCTCCTTAGTCGTCAGCTTTCACCACAAAGTTTGCTGAATTCTTATCATGAAAAGAAAGTGAATTTTGTCAAATGCTTTTTTTGCATTTATTGAGATGATTGTATGAATTTGGCTTGCATTCTGCCAACGTAACATAGTAGTACATTTTTTTGATTTGTGTATGCTAAACTGTCTGTGTAGTCTCAGTAAAACACCCCACATGGTTATGGCATATGAGTCTCTTTTTTTGTCTTTTTGAGACAGGGTTTCTCTGTAGCTTTGGAGCCTTCCCTGGAACTTGCTCTTGTAGACCAGACTGGTCTCAAACTCACAGAGATCCGCCTGCCTCTGCCTCCCGAGTGTTGAAATTAAAGGCATGTGCCACCGCCTGGCCAATAGAATATATATTTAGAAATCATTGCAAAGTCCATGATTGAGCATAGGGTTGTAATGGGTGAATGTCTCCGGAGACTCTGAATCTTAAATAGAATAATCAAGCAACAATGGAGTTCTCTGTCTTAGCTTATTCTCTATTGCTGTGGTAAATGCCATGACTAAAAGTAACTTGGAGAGGAAAAGGCTTATTAAATTTGCAGCTTATAGTCCATTACCCAGGGAAGTCAGCTGATAGTCCATTATCCAGGGAAGTCAGGCAGAAGCTCACATAGAGGCCATGGATGAGTGGCTCTTACTAACTTGCTCCTCAGGGCTTGCTTATCCTACTTCCTTGCAGTACACAGGACCACCGCCTGAGGGGTGGCCCCGCCACAATGGATTGGGCCCTCCCACAGCAGTCACCATACCTATAGTCCAACCTTGTGGAAGCGTTATCTCAATTGAGGTTCCCTCTTCTTAGATGACTCCACCTTGTGCCAAGCTGACAGAAAGCTAGCTAGCATAATCTATTTGAAGACTTACAGGGATCCAAATCTGGTTTTGATCGCTTTTTTCTAAATAATAAATTTAGTCTCTTGCAACGCTTGGAAGGCATTCGTTCACTTGAGAGTTCTGAGTGCTGAAGTGACTTCTGTTTGGCAGACCGCCTGGACATTCGGGCAGCCCGGATTCTTCTGGACAATGACCATTATGCTATGGAAAAATTGAAGAAGAGGGTTCTGGAATACTTGGCTGTCAGACAGCTGAAAAACAACCTGAAGGGCCCAATCCTCTGTTTCGTTGGCCCTCCTGGAGTAGGCAAAACAAGTGTGGGGAGATCGGTGGCCAAGACTCTGGGTCGAGAGTTCCACAGGATCGCACTTGGGGGCGTGTGTGACCAGTCTGACATTCGAGGACACAGGTAACACTGCTCTCAGCCTCACCTCTGGTTCTGCTTCGTGATGTAGCTGACGTTTGTGCAGTGGCTCACTAGTGTAAGCCTCAACTTCCGCACTCTTACCTGAATAGAGCTGCAACTTCCTTTGCGATTGGACTTTAGTTGCCTTTACATTTACTTTGGCCTAGTAGTATCACCTAAGTAGCGTTAATTCGCTCATGCAGTTTTATCTCTATGCATAGTTTCCTGTCTATAAGCCACAAAATGCCCATTCTTCTTGATGTGTTTTTGTGTTTGAATAAATGAGTTATCAGAAATAATGCAATATGGAACATTTCCAAAAGGATGAAGTTTATGAAATTGTGTTTGTATAAATCTGGCTTTTTTTGTTTTTTCGTGTGTGTGTGTTGTGCATTTATGTGTGCTCTCATGTATGTGCACATATGTATGAGCGCATGTGCATATGGATAGAGACCCCAGGATGATGTTAGGAATCTTTTTCGGTTGCTCTTCTACCTTGTTCTTTGAGGTAGATCTCCCAATCAAACCTGGAGTACAGCTTCCCAGTTCAGCTAGTTTTGTTAGCCAGCTTGCTTCAACAATCTGTCTACCTTCTGAGGCTGGGGTTGCAGACACCACTTGACGTTTACATGGGTCCTCCTGCTTGCCCAGCAAGTACTTTAACAAAACAACCCAGCCATCTCACAGCTCACAAATCTCTTTCTTATTTCTTGTTCTTTGATTTATTAAAAGCAAATACTTATTCTTACAATTTGTCTCAAATCACTGTTGATATTGATTCTTTGAAATAACTTTGCTTCCTATATGTACAGTTCTGACATGGCAAGATATTGATGGCTCAGTCTTAAAAGAAAATCTTGTGACTTCTATGTTGATAATTTTTTATCTGTAAGTAAAATGGGAAAGATATAAATAAACCATCTATTCCTCTACAAAGCAAAAATAGCTGTAAGTTTTTAATCTCATTTTTTACCAAAGTACATTAGACATGCTCTGGAGTGCTCATCTCCTCCTCTGCACTGCCTTTGAGATAGCTCCCGTGTTTAATACTGACTATCAACTTGACAAGATGGTCATCATCTAGGAGACAAACATCTGGGTATGTATACAAGAGAGTTTTCCAGTTGGGCTAATTCAGGTAAAAAGCCCCAACCAAATATGGGCAACACTATTTGGAATGAATAAAAAGGAGAAAGTAGTCAGACTTGGTGGCACATGTCTTTAATCTTGACACTTGGGAGGCAGAGACAGGCAGATCTCTGAGTTCAAGGTCAGCCTGGTCTACAGTGAGTTCCAGGACAACCAGGTCTACACAATGGGATCCTGTCTTAATAAATACATAAATAAAATAGAGAAGGCAAATTGAGCATTCATCTCTGCTTCCTGGCGGCCAATGTAATGTGACAAGCTGCCTCCCATTCCAGCTCATGTGCCTTCCTACCAGTGTGGACTGTCTCTCCCTCAGACTGTAAGCTGAAACAGATCCCCCCTCTCTTAAGTTGCCTCGTGTCAAGTATCTTGTCATGGTAACCAGAAAAAGAAGTAATGTAGGCCGAGTTTAGGCTTCCTGTATTAATATATACAGCCAGTTATGATTGTTCTTGTCTCTGTATGAACCATAAGATATTTATTGTGACCGTTTAGTGATTAAATAATGTAGATTTCTGCCACTTCTACCACATCGGAAAATATGCAGCATAAATAGAGATTGAGTATCCTTTCTGTAAGTCTGGAGTGCTCTGAAATATCAAAAAGTTTTTGAGTGCTGACATGATGCCTTAGTGGAAAACTGCATACATAATTCCATGTACAGGTCTCGATCAAAATATAGATGCTCTCAAGGGATAAGGGATGACTGAGTGGTTAAGAACATTGACTGCCCTTCCAGAGGACTTGAGTTTTATTCCCAGAACCCACTTATGGCCCACAACTGCCTGTAACTCCAGTTACAGGGGATCTGATGTCTTCTTCTGCCCTCCTAAGGTATTACATGTATGTGGTACACAGGCATATGCTGTGGGACAATGGTCTGTATTCTGTCTATTATAGTTTAAATAAACACTGATCGGCCAGTAGCCAGGCAGGAAGTATAGGGTGGACAATCAGGCAGGAAGTAGAGGTGGGGCGACAACAACAGGAGAATTCTGGGAAGAGGAAAGCTGATTCTGCAGTCCTGTCCCAGCCACAGAAGAAGCAAGATGTGACTCCCTTGCCAAATAAGGTACTAAGCCACGTGGCTAACATAGGCAAGAATAATGGGCTAATATAAGTTGTAAGAGTTAATAAGAAGCCTGAGATATTGGGCCAATCAGTTTATAACTAATGTAGACCTCTGTGTGATTTCTTTGAGATTTAATGACTGCAGTGACCAGGTGGGACAAAAACCCCAACAGACATTCATACATATAAACTATTCATACATATAAAATAAAATAATTTTTAATGCAGGCATTTAAAAATATTGTATAAATTGCCTGTAAGCTATGTGTGAGATAATATATGTGAAACAGATTAATTTTTTTAAAAATATTTATTTATTTATTATGTATACAATATTCTGTCCGTGTGTATGTCTGCAGGCCAGAAGAGGGCACTAGACCTCATTACAGATGGTTGTGAGCCACCATGTGGTTGCTGGGAATTGAACTCAGGACCTCTGGAAGAGCAGGCAATGCTCTTAACCACTGAGCCATCTCTCCAGCCCGAAACAGATTAATTTTTGTGTTGGATGGAACAGTCAACCTGTGTAAAAACAAGCTGTGATCCATAGGATTTGCTGTGTATCTTGCACTTCTTTGAGTTACCTCATGATGTTTGTTTATTCACATAGGAGAGAGCCAAATGTGGTTTCTGCATGTTTGGGAATTCATGTAAGATTATTTTGGAATTCACCCCTTTTGATAAGTCTAAGTTGTTTTTATGAAGACTTAGAAATGACTGCCAGAAGAGTAATAATCAAATTTGTCTAGATGTGATATTTTTATCACTTCAGAAGACAGTTTTCTTCTGAAGATCATTGAAGTCTCCTTTAGGCTTACTACTTTTTCATATTTGAAACATAGCTACATATAATAGTGCACATGGATAGTCAGAGTTCCCAAAACTAATGCTGTTCTTTTCCCTCAACCCCCCTTTTTCTCAATGAAAACTTTTGCCTAAGGAAATAGATGCACACTTACCACTGCCACCACAGTGCACCATTGAGAGAGAGATGGTGAAAATACTTGCTTGTTTTTTCATTCATACAAAGACAATCACTATGAACTTTTTTTTTCTGCTAAACTTTTATTGGGGATTTTGGAGGGCGGTTATTTTGACACAGAGTTTCTCTGTGTAACAGTTCTAGCTGTCCTGGAACTTACAGCTTGCTCTTATAGAACAGGCTCGAACTCACAGAGATCCTCCTGCCTTTGCCTTCCGAGTGCTGGGATTAAAGGCATGTGCCACCACCACCCAGCCAGATTTATTTTTTAAAGTGTGTCTGTGTGTGGGTTTGTTCTTGTGAGTACAGTGTCCACAGAGGCCAAAAGAGGACATCCGATCTGGAGCTGGAGTTAGAGGTGGTTGTGAGCTGCCTGGTGTTGCTGCTGGGAACTAAACTCAGGCCGTAGAAGAGCAAGCAGTGATCTTCCTTAGCCACTGACCATCTGTCCAGCCCCTCATTGGGGACGATGATATGGCGGTAGTGATCATTTTTAAAGGAACAGAATTGTAATATTACCCTTTCTGCTTAATATTATAACACATAAACTTTTTTATATATTATAAATTCTTTTTAAGTTTTCTTATTTTCATGTGTATGTGTTCTTCCCATCTCTCCAGCCTTTATATTACAAATTCTTTGTGAACATCATTATAGGGGTGTGAACATCATTACAGAGGTGTGTGCCTATAGATAATAAGAGCCCTTTGAATAAGCAGAACAAACATTAATGATGAGACGTGTCTGTCTTCTTGGTTTTTTTTTTTAAATCAGGAATAACAAGTTGGTTGGCCTTTTGCATTATGTTAAATTTGAAGCTGCCTAGGTCTTTGACAACATAATGAGAAAGCTGACCACAGGGTGTAGATACATCATTTTGGAATGCTCCTTGTAGCTGTTTCTGATGTATATGATTTTGGAAAAATTGAAAAATGCTAATCCTAAAATTTAAACTTTTTATCTATAGAAACATTTAGTTTTGTATATTTTATGCAGTACCTGAGTAGTCCCTAATTATTTGAATTACCATTAGCAATTAAAAGTATGAATCCATGTATTTTTCTTTAAATAGTTTAATGGTTTTGCTATATATGTGTGTGTGTATATATTCATATATATTCAAATACATTAGAATACTTTGAACGCATTCATGAAATTTAATTTTTAACTAATATATAAACACAAAATTTGTAGTGGGATACTATGAAATGTTTCCACAGAACTCCTGTATTTTGTTGCCTTATTTATTGTGGTGATAGGGCTGGATGCAGGGTTTTCTGTATGTCAGGCAAGCCCTTTGCCATTGAGGCTTGTTTCCAGACAGAATTTATGTTTTTAAATGAACGTATTTGTTTCAGTTCTTGGCAGTTGTGCTCTGAGACTCAGGTGGTTGTAGGAGTGATGTTCCATACACACTTACACACTGTGGGGATGAAGCAGGTAGTGATGTTCCTTACACACTTATACACTGGGGACACAACAGGAAGTGATGTTCCTTACACACTTATACACTGGGGACACAACAGGAAGTGATGTTCCTTACACACTTACACTCTGGGAACACAGCAGGAAGTGATGTTCCTTACACACTGGGAACACAGCAGGAAGTGATGTTCCTTACACACTGGGGACACAACAGGAAGTGATGTTCCTTACACACTGGGAACACAGCAGGAAGTGATGTTCCTTACACACTTACACACTGGGGACACAGCAGGAAGTGATGTTCCTTACACACTGGGAACACAGCAGGAAGTGATGTTCCTTACACACTTACACACTGGGGACACAGCAGGAAGTGATGTTCCTTACACACTGGGGACACAGCAGGAAGTGATGTTCCTTACACACTGGGGACACAGCAGGAAGTGATGTTCCTTACACACTGGGGACACAGCAGGAAGTGATGTTCCTTACACACTGGGGACACAGCAGGAAGTGATGTTCCTTACACACTGGGGACACAGCAGGAAGTGATGTTCCTTACACACTGGGGACACAGCAGGAAGTGATGTTCCACATACACCCACACACTGTGGGGTGTAGCAGGGAGCCCAGGCTAGCCTTTGTAGCTTTCACTTATTTCCTGCCTTTGTGGTTTCTGTGAAGGAGGCTTTGGTATATTTAATTTATTGAGAAATGACTACTGTGATTTGGTGAGTTCAGAGAGAATATTTTTATCTGTGTAGTCTCACTATCCAAGTCCATATTGGCCAAACTTCTTACATCTTCAGTCTGTGAACTACTTACGCGGCCACCGTGTCTTATCTGCTAAAGTCAGTCCTGAATAGAAAAACACGTGCAAACAAATTAAGCATGTGTAGACACACCTGGGTGCTATATTTCTAGGATAATTTAAAAAAACGTTTTCCCTCTAATAACTAGAATTAGTGTTTAGTCTTTCCATAAATCATTATTTCTCTAACCTGTTCATATTAGATCGATGCTTCTCTCTGCTCATGGAAAGAAAGCACTTCGTAGTGAGGCTCAGCCTCCCACATTATTTAGACTCAGTCATAACTGTGGCAGACTCGGGTGCTGCACTATGTGTGCAGTGGTGTGAGCTCTGTAGTGTCAATCAAAGACTTGTCACCTTAGCAGTGGGACTGAATCTTTGCAGTGGTGTGAGCTCTGTAGTGTCAACCAAAGACTTGTCACCTTAGCAGTGGGACTGAATCTTGCTCTTTGATCTGATGGTGACGGTTGTCTTCCTGGCTTAGTTTTAGACTAATAGCCTGAAGTTCAGAGTTGTCACTTCCAACTGAGGAACAGGAACAACCCTGTGTGTCCCTGGTGCTATGGAGAAGACATTTTGGGGTTGTTTTCACAAAGCAAAAATTAAAGTCAGACTCGAATTCAGGTGTCTTGGTTTCTACCTTAAGTCATGATTCCTGACCAAAGTCTCATAGCTTCTTTCCAAGACTTCGTGAGATTGGCCTTGGCACTGTTGTCCCCAACAACAGTGAGGAAACTGAACCTTAGGTCAAATAATCTTCCCAAAGGACTACCTTACCAGTGGTGGTTTGTTTTTGTTTTTTTTTTTTTTTTGGTTTTTCGAGACAGGGTTTCTCTGTGGTTTTGGAGCCTGTCCTGGAACTAGCTCTTGTAGACCAGGCTGGTCTCGAACTCACAGAGATCCTCCTGCCTCTGCCTCCCAAGTGCTGGGATTAAAGGCGTGCGCCACCACCGCCCGGCTCCAGTGGTGGTTTGGAGTACCCAAGAGAGAAGAATGTTAGCCACTGTGTATCAGCCTCTTCTGTCAGCAGCCTGCTCCTTATCTTTGGATGCAGAGACGTTACATTATCCCGACTGAACTAGGTCATAAATAAGAATCAGATGGGTTGTAGAGCCGGTCAGTGTTGCAGGCCTTGCATTATTGGAAAATTACTGTGGGCGAGGTGTTCAGGAGAGTCTCTGAGGACTGATAGAAATTCAGCATGGTGGCAGCTCATATCTGTAACTCAGGAGGACAAGGCAGAAGAACTACCACAAAGTCAAGGCTACTCTAGG
Source organism: Microtus pennsylvanicus (assembly GCF_037038515.1). Classification (NCBI taxonomy): domain Eukaryota; kingdom Metazoa; phylum Chordata; class Mammalia; order Rodentia; family Cricetidae; genus Microtus; species Microtus pennsylvanicus. The sequence goes on from NC_134584.1 coordinate 88,809,138, forward strand.
GTGCATAGTAAATTGGATACACTGTGAGGCCTTGCCTCCAAACCAAAAATAAGACAGGAAGACTAATTTTTATTTTCAGAGAATTTTGTTAAATGCATAGGCAAGAAAAGTAAGGGAAATGTATTTATTAATCAGCTTTTTACACCATAATGAAATACCTGAGGCAAGTAACCAGTCAAGAAAAGAAATGTATTTAGCTCGGTTTTTAAAGTTGAAAGCCCCAACAGCACTGGACAGCCTCTTTGGCTGCACATTCTGGAGCAAGTGGTTACATTGATATTGGGAAGACTGGCACAAGTTGTAAATCCAGTATACTTCTTTCTAATAATCTTCTTTTAAGAATTAACTCAGAATTTATTAGAAATATCTTAATCCCTTTGTTAGAAATAACATCCTCTCTCAAGAGACCCTACTTAAAAAGTTTCACTAACTCCTGATACTGACACCTGGGGACCAAAGTTTTACCACATGGGTCCTTGAAAGGACATTCAAACCATATCTGTACCACAACAAGGAACACGATGTTAGCAGATCTCCCTGAATTCGAGGTCATCCTGGTCTACGAACAAGTTCCAGGACAACCAAGAGCTGAAACACAGAGAAATCCTGTGTCAAAAAAACAAAACAAAAAAAGACCAGTTTGTAGGATCTTGTTTATGAATGAAGAAAGAGAAGGCTGGCTGCTGGCAGGAAGCTGCTGGCAGATAGACGGTGATGAGCCTTAATTCTCGACAGAGGGCTTTGGATCTTCTCTGTGGGCGTTGGGGCAGAGAGAGCTGGAACAAGGACTGTTTGTTTGCAGTGCTCTTAGAGCCTGGGATATCATTTTCTCCCCTGAATTTAGGTATAGAATTCTAAGTATCTGTGTCTGAAATCTTATCGAAACCAGAAAAGCAAAAAATCCCATGGAGAATTTGAAACTTAAACAGCTTTCTCTCCCAGCACATTTAAACAGAGTGCTGGCAAGACTGTGTTCACTAGAGAAAGAGTTTGAAAAGTTCGGTGATTTCTTATGTCCTTTATGTATTCCATTATTAAATTTATTATTATTAATATTTAAACTTTTATTATTTTTTCCATACAATATATTTTAATTGTATTTTTCCCATACTTCACTTCCTCCCAAATCCTCCTCACCTCTGAACCCACCCAACTTAATGCTCTCTCTCTCAAAACAAAAACAAAACAAAAAAGAAGCAAACAAAAACCTCCACCAAACCACAAAAATGAAAATCAACATATGCAAAATATCAGTAAGACTAAGACAGAAAATGCCCAAAGAATAGTGAGACACAAATTCTCCAAAAGTACTATTGAGTTTATTTTGTGTTGGCCAACTCACTGCTGTTGGTGCGGAGCCTGCTCTGGGTTGTGGTTACTATACCGAGGGATACTCCATTAAAGAAAACTGATTTTCCTTTGCTAGTGATTATCGGTTGCATATAGTGTCTTTGTCTTTGTTGGGTGCTGTAGCCCATGCCCACTTCTCCCTCTCAGCTGGCTTGAACCTGTTCAAATCCTGCGCAAACTGCCACAATCTCTGTGAGTTCGTAGGTGCATCGGGGTCATTCATTACCCCTGGCTCTTACAAAGATTATTTTTTTTAGGACAAGGTCTCCTGTATCTCAGGACAACCTCACTTGCTATAGTGCCAAGGATGACCTTGAACTTCTGATCCTCCTGCCTGGCTTAGGTAGTACTAGGGTTCAAACCCAGGGCTTTGTGCATTGCTAGTCAAGTGCTCTACACCCCCAGACCTCTATTCTGAAACCTTGGATGTGCTAATTTCTTATTGTAAAAGAATGTTATTGTATCTGGCTTCAGTACTGCTTAGCCATTCCCATGACAGGACAGTTTTTCAGGCTTGCTTGTTTTTTTAAAGGTCACTCTGCCCTACTTTGTGCGGTCACGTTGCAGAGCTGAGGCTCCCTCTGTAAATGGGCTTTGTGGTTGTGTGGGTCATGATGTAACTGCTGCTGCTCCCCTTACTGCTGATGGTTTTCTTCCAGGCAGACTGCCCTGAAGCCCGTTCAGAAGCAGAATCTGCTGTGCCTGGTGGAGGCACTGAGGATATAGTAAAGTGAGCGAGAGCTGCAGAAAGCTTGCCCCCTTGGGGAAGGCGCCTCTTCCAGTTGTGTAAACATGCGTACATCTGCTGTAGTTACGTAATGATCTGACTCAAATGGGACAACACAGCCTCCGACATTTTCACTCAGTAATACCGGACTGAGCTGAGTTATGCCCTCGCGTGCTTGTGGGAGTGATGGAGTCTTGATATAAGTACTGTTTACCTCAGATCGTTGCTTTCAAAAATGAGATATTTGGATCTCTCTCCATTTCTCTCCTTTAACCAGAACTATGACTTAAAGCTATTCCAGTGTCATGGGCAACTCACAGTTAGAATCCAGCAGAAAATTAGAATTGAATCTAACATCTTTTTGATAGACCGTAAAGCTTCTGTGTGCATAGAACTTGTGTGTACTTGAGAACTAAGCACTTTCCAGTCCCGGGGTCTCACTTCTCAGTGTAGCTTTGCCCTGTGACCTTGCTGCTGCTCTCCCTAGGCGCACCTACGTGGGCAGCATGCCTGGTCGCATCATCAATGGCTTAAAGACTGTTGGAGTTAACAACCCAGTGTTCCTGTTGGATGAAGTTGACAAGCTGGGGAAAAGCCTACAGGGTGATCCCGCAGCAGCTCTGCTTGAGGTAAGATCTAGAAAATTCCCAATGAAATCATACTTGTGTGTGAATGAATGAGCATAGGCCATACCCAAGGCACATACATATTGGTGTGCAGTTGCTTCTAAGAAAAACAGTAGAGCACAGACTGAAGTCTGGAGCTAGTTAACATCTACATACAGATCAAAAATTCCGTCCTCTTTGTGATGTCTTTTTTTACATTTTTATGCAGTAAAAGTTATGTGTGCTTGTTGTTCACAAATTTAAGTAGTAAGCTTATTGCAGAAAGAAGATTCGATCCTACTGCTGCGCTTTAGCCTCTAAAAGGCTTTGTTAATTTGCTCCATTCTCTACATTGCTTGGCATAGCCAGGCACAGTGGTACAGGCCTGTAATTGTAGCTGCTGAGGAGGCTATAGAGAAAGATCTTGAAGGCAAAGGGAAGTAGAGGACAGGGTAGGGCAAAAGAGAGGCTCAAACCTGCAAAGTAGCTCATTCCTCTGTGCGAACTGCTATAGCAAATTGTTCTGTCTTTACTTTCTTGATTCCGCATCTTCTTTTATAGATTGGTTTCTAGTTTGTAGAGTGCGTGAGCGTCTCACAGCTGAGCACGGTTAGCCCTCCACCTGTCCTCACCACTTTTCTTTTGCTGGTTTCCACTGCCCTGAGACTCTTCTGTTCCCCTCACAGCCTGCACTCTGCTCTCGGCACAGTCAGGCACTCCAGATGGTCCAGGTCTTACCATCATTAGTCTTCCGGTTGTCCCTTCGCCTCCCACCATGTTGAATTTCCTGCCTTCCCAGTCTGTGTTGTTAATTCACAGGAGTTTCTGGATAAAGCTCATCTGGGTGGTGTTTTTAAATGTAAATTATAAAGCATCTTCATGTTTTCCACAAACTTGCTTGGTAATTTGACCACACGTGGAATTTTGTTTGGGAATAATTTCTTTGAAGGGTGTCCTTTGTCCCCATGACTTTCTGGTTTTTATTGTTGCCATCGGTAAGTCTGAAGTCATTGTGTTTCCATCCTGCTTTACTCTCTGGAATGTGTGGAAGTTCAGCCAGCAGGGAAAACAGTCGGGGTGAGGTAAGCATGAAACTCGGTCAGCCCAACTTAGAAAACCAGTGCTGAGTCAGGGCTCCACGAGTTGGCCTCCCCTCGTTTGTTTTTGCTGTGTAGTAAGCACAGCACAATTTTGGAGAAACATTTTTTATCTCAATTCACTAAGCCCTGTGAGTACAAGACCTAAGGCATGTCTGCACTGAGTATCTTTACAAAGGACATAGGACTTTATCTGTCTGAAGGGTTCTTGTTGACTTAGGAACAATGCTCAATGTAAGCTAGGCAAGTGGTTCTCACCCTTCCTAATTCTTCCGCCTTTTAATCCAGCTCCTCATATTGTGGGGATCCCCGGCCATAAAATTACTTCATTGTTACTTCAAAACTTGAATTTTGCTACTGTTATGACTTGTAAACACCTGTGGTTTTACATAGTCTTAGAGCTCAACTTTTTATTTCTCTTTTATATGTGTGACTTTCCTGGCACTTGGTATGCCATGCACCGTGTTTATGCCTGGTACCCATGAGGGCATTGGATGCCTGTAACTGGAGTTACGGATGCTTGTAAGCTGCCGTGCAGGTGCTGGGAAGGGAGTCTAGGTACTCTGCACGAGCAGCAGGTACCCTTGACTACTGAGCTGTGTCCCCAGCGCAGAGGTATTAGACCTTAGTAGCCATGTCTCTTCTTCCTGGGATTCACCCCTTTAAGTTTTGTTCTGCTTTCTGCCAGAACTTCTTCAGCTTTGCCTATTGGCGGGGCGGGGGGTAAAGGGTTTTTTTTTTTTTTTTAAGACAGGGTTTTTCTGTGTATTAGCTCTGGCTGTCCTGGAACTCCCTCTGTAGACCAGGCTGGCCTCCACCCCACAGAGATCCACCTGCCTCTGCCTGGGATCAAAGGCGTGTGCCACTACCACTTGGCCCATCTTTATCTTTTAAAAAATAAAACTTTACATTTGTTAGTCATTTCAAAAACATCTCTACATATTCTTTTCTAGTATCCTGATTTTGATTCATAGAGGTAATTCTATGGAAAAGAATTGTTGGTAGATTAAAAAAATTCCTTTTCCTTAAACTCTTTGTTGTGTACACACACACACACACCTTGTGTTAGAGTCTTTTATTGGATGTCTGCAAAGTTTTCATTCTGTAGTCATATTTAATAGCAAAGAGTGAAAACGCTGTTTGGAAAGCTGTGAACACAGAAATGGAGTGTGATGACTTTATGCACACTGGGGTCATCTTATGTGTGTCTGTGCACATGAGTGGAGGCCCTTGAAGGCTCTAAGAGGGCACTGGAGTCCATGGAGCTGTAGTAACAGGCAATTATGAGCTGTTTGACATGGGACTCTGTATGGGCAGCACGTTCTTTGTCTTTTTTCTTTTCTTTCTTTTTTGTTTGGTTTTTGGTTTTTCAAGTTAGTGTTTCTCTGTGGAACTTGTGCTTTGGACCAGGCTGGCCTTGAAATCACAAAGGTCTACCTGCTTCTGCCTTCAAGTGCTGGGATTAAAATATGTGCCACCATGAATATTGTTGAGCAAGTGTCCTTATAGTATGAATGAGTATTCTTTGGGTATATGCCCAAGAGTGATGTCGCTAGGTCTTGAGGTAGATTGATTCCCAATTTTCTGAGAAACCACCACACTGGTTTCCAAAGTGGCTGTACGGATTGCACTTTCCCCAGCAGCGAAGGCGTGTTCCCCTGACTCCACATCCTCTCCAGCATAAGTTGTCCTCTGTATTTTTTTTTATCTTAGCCATTCTGACAGGTATAAAGTGGTATCTCACAGTTGTTTTGAAATTCAAATGAAAATGAAATTCAATGAAAATGAATGTGCAATATACCCAAACATATCTTTCATTGAATTTTAGGAAGTCTTTAATTTCTTTATTTTTTCCTTGACCCAGAGGTGATTCAGTTGGGCAATATTCGGTTTCTATGAGTTTGTACACTTTCTGGAATTTAAGTTGTTGTTGAATTCTAACTTTTAGCCATGATGATCTGGTAAGATACAGGGAGGTTATTGTAACTTTTTTGTTTCATTTGAGGTTTCTTTGTTACCAAGCAAGTATGTGGTCAATTTTAGAGAAGGTTTCATGAGGTGCTGAGAAGAAGGTATAATCTTTTGTGTTTGGGTGGAATTTTCTATAGATGCCTGTTAAGTCCATTTGAGTCTTGACATCTGTTAGTTCTTTTATTTCTCTATTAAATTTCTGTCTGGCAGACCTGTCCAGTCTGGTGAAAGTGGGGTGTTGAAATCTCCCACTATTAATGTGTGGGTTTTGATGTATGATTTAAGCTTTAGCAATTTTTTTTTTTTACAAATGTGGGTGCTCCTATATTTGGGGCATATATATTCAGAATTGAAACTTCATCTTGATGGATTTTTCCTGCTATGAATATGAAATGGACTTCTTCGTCTCTTTTGATTACCTTTAGTTTGAAGTCTACTTTGTTATATATTAGGATAACTACACCAGCCTGTTTCTTAGATCCATTCTCTTGGAAAATCTTTTTCAAACCTTTTACTTTGAGGTAATGTCTTTCTCTGAAGTTGAGGTATGTTTCTTGTATGCACCAGAAGGCTGGATTCTGTTTTTGTATCCAATCTGTTAGCCTGTGTCTTTTTATAGGTGAATTGAGACAATTGATATTAATAGATATTAATGACCAATGATTGCTAGTTCCTGATATTTTTCTTGTTGTTGTTGTTGTTGGTATTGTGTGTGCATTTCCCTTCTTTGAGATTTGCTAGTGTGGGATTATCTATTGCCTGTATTTTTGTGGGTGTAGCTAACTTCATTGGGTTGGATTTTTCCTTCTAGTACTTTATGTAGGGCTGGATTCATGGATAGGTATTATTTAAATCTGGTTTTTGTCTTGAAATATCTTCTTATCTAATCTAAATGAGGTTAATCACAAATGATGTGTTCCAGGCCAGATTTAGCTTTATTCTAAGACTCCATTCCAAAAGACAGACAAAGGCCAGGCATGGTGATGCATGCCTGTAGTTGGGTTGTTTTTTTGTTTTTTTGTTTGCTCTTTTGGAGCCTGCTACCCAGCTTCCAAATAAATACATGGAGACTTATTCTTACTTATGAATTCCTGGCCTTAGCTTGGCTTATTTCTAACTTAACCAATTTTTCTAACTTAAATTATCCAATTTCTCTTTAACTCTGAGTTTTTTTACCTTTCTTTATTCTATATGTTTTTCTTCCCTTCTTACTTCATGGATGCCTGAGTGGCTGGCCCTGGCATCCTCTTCTCCTTTTCTTGCTCTTCCCCTTTGTCTTTTTCCCACTCCTCCTATTTATTCTCTCTGCCTGCCAGCCCTGCCTATCCTTCTCCTCCCTAGCTATTGGCCTTTCAGCTCTTTATTAAGTCAACCAGGTGTTTTAGACAGGCATAGTAACACAACTTCACGGTTAAACAAATGCAACGCATCTTAGAATCATTAGACAAATATTCCACAGCATGAACAAATATAACACATTGTAAACTAATATTACACACACATGCCTTTAATTACATACAGCACTTGGAATGCAGAAGCAGGTGGATCTCTGTAAGTTCAATACCACCCTGCTCGCACAGCGAGTTCCAGGACAGCCAGAGCTGTCAATGGAGATACCCTGTCTCAAAAAGAAAAAGGAAGAAAAAAAGAGAGATGAAACAAAGCCCATCATATTAGTCAGAATTCTCTAGAAGAAAAGAACTTTGTGGGATCCAAATTGATGACATTCCAACATATATATATATATATATATATATATATATATATATATATATGTAATATTTTATATATATTACAAGGAGATTTATCAGATCATCTTACAGGTATGGTCTGGGTAGTCCAACAATGTCTCATACTAGAGAGGCCATGAATCCAATAGCTGTTCAGCCCTCAAGGCTGGATGTCTGAGCACTTGATCTCTGTCTGGCACTGAAGACCTGGAACATCCCCGGAGCTGCTGGTCGTCATGTTATACTGGATCCCAAAGAAGTTCATCCTACTATCAGTGAAGAAATAAATGCAACAATAGGACAGATAAACTTGACTGAGGGCAAGCAGTGCAAAGCAAAGCTTCTTGCTTCCATGTGCAGAGGTGCTCCTAACAGGCACGCCCAGTGGCTTGCCTTCTTTTGGGTCCAGATCCAGTCAGGTTGACACCAATATTAACCATCACACCCACTGTCTTATTTTTAAGGGGAAAAATATCGCTTCATTTGAGCAGTCTGACGGTGTGATTATTCTTCACCAAGAACATTATTAGAGCTTTCTTTGTGGAGCTGAAAGCTTCTTATTGTTTTTTATAAAACAGTAATGTGTCTTATAAAAATGTGCAATTAGGATCTTCTGGGAAATACAATCTAGAGGGATACAATGAGTTTCTGAAATTCAGGATTGTAAGTAAAAGGCTTTGCATTAAAATTGACTGGTAGGTGTTGGGGGGCAGAGACTTGAAAAAGAGAATCAGAAGCAATGGTGAACTTATGGTCTATATTTTAAGAGACTAAATTTGGTATTTTGGATTTGTTTTAATTTTTATTTGTTTTCCTTTTTTATGTTTTTGTTTTTGAGGCAGGGTTTTTCTGTATAGCTCTGACTGTCTGGGAACTCTCGTTGTAGACTAGACTGGCCTTGAACACAGATATTCACCTTTCTCTGCCGCCCAAGTGCTGGGATTAAAGACATGTACTACCATACCTAGCATGTGATATATATGAAGTCATGCAATTTTCATTTTGAATATGTATATCAATCCTAGAGAGTTATGAGTGAAATGTGTTGAAGGTTTAGGGTGTGCCTGAGGATTTCTCTAGCTTATAGGCCTATGCAGCTTGTGAATATGAGTGCCTGTAACTTGAAATACACCAGCAATAACCTCAAGATTATCTCTCTGATACAAAGTTGCTCATTTTAAGAAACTAATTGCTAAGGGCACCACTGGGATGGCTCAGCTGGTAAAGACACCTGTTTCTACCTGAACCCATGTGACAGAAGGAGAGAAATGATCCCCACAAGCTGTCTCTGACCTCCATGAGCTTGCCGTGGAGCACCTGCATGTGCGTGTACACATAGCCAAAATTTAAAAATTTGAACCACATAATTACTACTAGTCATTAAATTAGCTATTGGATCAGCTTAACTATTTCTTTTAGGTCTATTGGTCTTTCAAAAAGTCAGTTTCTCATTGTACTACATCAAAACACAGTGATAATTTAAGTTTGTTTTACTTGGCATTCCCCTTCCAGGTAAATAATAATACCAGACATTCAGATACTATTTGAAGAGTTATCTACTAATTATTAATTTACTTAGAATTTCAAGATAATCTGCGTATCTATATATATTCCATAGTGACTAAGACAGCTGTGGTTCTGCAGAGTAGGTAGTTTATGACCCACGTGACTGAGCTCCGCGGTGCAGTGTGTGGCTCTGTGCTGGGCCCTCCTGTGCTCCCAGTTATTTTGACAGCACAACTTGTGACAGTTTTTAAAAAGTGATTTAGGACATGGGGAGGTCAGGATTTTGTTGTTGTTGTTGTTATCCTTGTGTTTATCAGCCAACTCTGTTAAACAGACATATTACCCTTGGTGATACATTAGTGGTTTTGTTTGTGGAACTTTCTGTTGTGACTAAGTTTGTTTAAATGTTAATCCTTCTTTCCTAGGTGTTGGATCCTGAACAAAACCATAACTTCACAGATCACTATCTAAATGTGGCCTTTGACCTTTCCCAAGTTCTTTTCATAGCTACTGCCAACACTACTGCCACCATCCCACCAGCTCTGTTGGACAGGATGGAGATCATTCAGGTTCCAGGTACTTCATTCATAAGTATATAGACACACACACACAGTTTGGAGCATACCCTTAAACTGGTCATGTTATGGAGCTGGTTTGTCCAGAAGCTCATTTGTCACTGTGTCACTCAGAGCCACCCTTTCTGGAGATCCAGCATCAAACAACACGAGTGTGTTTGTCTGCACCATGACAAGTAAGAGTTAGTGTGTGTTCAGAAGACACAGCAAAAGTATGTGGACTTCACACTCAGCTCTAGGCTGTCTTCAGGGATGTTTACTTCTTAGAATGTCAGACATTCTCTGAAGCAATTCCCAAAATTACAGGCGAAAAGGTTTAATTTCTACAAAGCCAGTGTCTGAGACCCAGATACAGCTTCACATCTCTGTAAGGTTGTGAAGGCTCTTCCCATTTTTTGGAAAAGTATTACACAGTAGTCACTCTTCCTGGATGCCTCTGGCCTCAGTCTCTCAGAGCACACTCCTCCTTCAGTTGATTATGTTTGTGTTTCCAGCCATGTCTCCTCCACACTGTAGTGCACAAAAGTAGTTTTTTTAGTTATACTCAGTTCCTAACCTTTTTACTTTATTTAATTACTCAAAATTATTTTGTCTTAAAAGAGATCCAACATCAGAGAGTACTAACTGCAGTGAAAAAATAGGGCAGACTATAAATACATTCAAAATTGAAATGTAGCAATATAGTTTACATTCTAAATACAGTTTTACATTTTAAGTAAATGTTAATTGAATTTCTCAATTACCTGCAAACCTGGTAGGTTCTTTTATTTAGTTTTAAAATGTGGTGGAGTAAAGTGTTGCTTTTGTGTATTTATAAGACTAAAATAAACAAAGGGCATTTAATTGTTCAGAAACTACCAGTGAGTCCATGAGCTACACTGATGGAAGTGAGGTGATGGAGACAGTAGCTACAGACGTGAATGTTGCCTTTTTCTTTGACAGCTGCAGTCCTGTCCTCTAGCCTGTATGGTGCTTTCAAACCTTTTTTTCCTATCTGAAAGATGTGTTATCAACCCATGTTTATTAGACAGAGAGGATATATTAGTGTAGGTGAGATTTTTTTTCTTACAAAATTTAAGCTCATTGGGGCTTCTTAGTCTATAAGAATATAGTCTTTTTATTTTTATAAAATGTGAAGGTAAAAATCAAAACTTATGTAGTCTTATTCTGGTTCCAGTATTAGTTGAAGTAATGCTTAAGCTCATTCTGAATCTCAGGTCTACTGAATCTGCATTTGATTCATTAAAAATTGTGGTGGGGGCTACAGAGATGGTTCAGCAGTCTAGGGCACTTGTTGCTCTTACAGATGACCAGTGTTTGGTTCCCAACCTCCACACAGTGTACCAACTGTAACTCCAATTCCAAAGGCTCCTACACCCTCTTCTGATTTCTGTGGACACCAGACATGCACATAGTACACCAACATACATGCAGCCAAAACATTCATACACATAAAATAAAGAAAATAAATCTTAAAATCCAAACGAGATGTGACATTGTTGAAGTCTAGCAGGTAATTACCGAACTCTTCTTTTCCAGGGTACACACAGGAGGAGAAGATAGAGATCGCCCACAGGCACCTGATCCCTAAGCAGCTGGAACAACACGGCCTGACTCCTCAGCAGATTCAGATCCCTCAACTTACCACCCTGGCCATTATTACCAGGTTAGTCATCTGGAAGATGGGACTGTTTTCCATGCCAATAATTTGCTGAAGGTCTGTGCACTGAAGAAATGTTTAACTGGCATCGTAGAGCATGAATTCCTCTAGCAACAGAAAACATTGCTGTAGCTGTGACTAACTCTGGATGAGGAAGAATTTCATAGTGAAACCATGTAGAATTGTCTTCATTACAAAGGGTCTTCATTGAACCAGAGCTTCTACTTTGCCTTAATAGCAAACTAAGTATTAAATTAATAGATTAAGAACAAAACTCATGAAAAATATAGAATTGCTCCTTTATGCATATTAAAAACTAGAGCCAAAGCCAGAGGTGGTGACTCATACTTTTTTTTTTTTGGTTGTGCTTGTTTATTTTTTTTTGTTTTGTTTTAAATTTATTTATTAAGGATTTCTGCCTCCTCCCCGCCACCGCCTCCCATTTACCTCCCCCTCCCCCAATCAAGTCCCCCTCCCTCGTCAGTCAAAAGAGCAATCAGGGTTCCCTGACCTGTGGGAAGTCCAAGGACTGCCCACCTCCATCCAGGTCTAGTAAGGTGAGCATCCAAACTGCCTAGGCTCCCCCAAAGCCAGGTGACTCACACTTTTAATCCCAGCAGGAAGGCAGAGGCAGGTGGATCCCTTACTCCTAGGCCGGTTCTAGCTTGGTCTGCAGAACAAGGACCTACTAGTACAGTCAGGGCTATAAAAAGAAACCCTGTCACGGGATAGGGACAAAAAAGCAAAACAAGCAAGCAAACAAACAAACAAAAAAAAAAAACCAAGCTGCTAATTTCAGATACCCATTAAAAACAAAATACCAATCCTTGGAGTTTTTGATGTTGAGATTTAAGACTGAAGCAATAGAGAATGTGCTCTCCCAGATCTGCTGCCACGTGCTTATACCTGTGACTAGTACCACGTAAATCCTCTTAGGCTGCCATGGTGGTGCAGCCTTTAATCCCAGCACCAGGAGGCAGCGGTAGGTGGATCTCTGTGTGTTTGAGGCCAACCTGGTCTACAGAGTGAGTTCCAGGACAGCCAGAGCTGTGTAGAGAGACCCTGTCTCTCCCTCCACCCCCTTCCAAATGAGTAAATTTTAGGTCATGTGTTTGAATGAAAAATAGACCCTGTTGGGAATTTATATTGACCATAGCCTCTTGCAGTTTTCCTCGCTCACTATTACAGATTGATTTCATCATCCAACAACTTGAGTCTGCCAAGAACTCCAGCCACCCTTTCCTGGTAACCGTTGTTTTCAAGAAATGTGAAATTTCTCTCCATTCATGGCCTCTCTGACTGCCTTGTGGTCTGTGCCAACTTTCTTCTAAGTCTATCTAGTTAGATACAGAAAGTAGGACTAAGTCTGGCGCAAGAGTTCTTTTTTCTTAATTTTTTTTGACATGAACTGTTTGGATAATGCCAGGAGAAATAAACTGATTACCCAGAGTCTTCCAGCAGTGACATCACTGTGGACTTGTAACAAGCCACGTGAACCTTTATGATAGTGTCTACACCCGGCAAGGGGAGTGAGTGAGAAGACGCCTGGCTTTCCTACTTCTAAGAATGGTGCCGAAGAGTTCATATTTGTAGTTCCCAATTACTGCCCCCTACATGCTTGTTAGCGCAGAACAGTAAAAGCTGTAGACATTAGGGACTCTCATAAGCAGCCTTCCTACTTTCAATTCTCTAAAGCAATGCACAGCTCACACAGTGCAGCGGACACTGCTCTACTGAAGATCACGGCCAGACCTTTTCATCTGTTGCTGTGCACTGTAGTCATGGCCCTTGGTGTTCTTGTCCCCTCCCCTCCCTGTTTCAAGCTGATTTGAACCTAATAGTTCTCACGTACTTACTGAGCTCCACTTCCTTGTGAGAATCCTGAATGTCATTTGTTTTCATAGTCACTGTCCTATGAATTTATACTCCTGTCTTATAGAGACATCTGAAGCCTAAGTATAATTGCTCTGAAACTTAATCCTACTGAAATTAGACAGAAGTACTTTGAGGTCCCCACACTATAAACAAAGCTCTTCTTCAAACTGAATGTTCATTACCACTTCTCCAGGGCAGAGAACACACATCAATAAGAGTGTGTTTACATCGTGTGCACGAAGCCTCGGGTTCTGTCCCTAGTGTTGCCTCCCCCTCCCCACACTTGTTTCTGTTGACTTGCTTTTAAGGCTTCACTTTTCTGGTTAGTTGTAGATAACCGTGGAATCCTGCAGCCTTGCATCCAGCTCCATTACTAAACTGATTCAGGGGAAGCCTCGTTAGTTATTTTTTTTTCAAATTAACTTTATGCTTTAGGAGCAATGAAATGAGTTCCTTGTGGTATTTTCATACATGCCTATCTTTGTACTTTGTTCTCGCTTGTCCCTTCGTCCTCCCCCACTCTCCTGTGGTCCCCTACTCTTTAACACATTCCCTCTCTGCTTATGCGGCATATCTCCACACTCCTCTCCTGGTTCTCTCCCTCTCCTCATAGTCTCTTCCCCTCCCCATCCCCCCTTTACTGTCATGTCGCACTCAGACTCAAATATAGAGTCTATATTTGAGAAAAATAGGTTATTCCTTTTAAGTATGGTTTGTTTCATTTAACTTGAGAGATTTCCAGATGCATCCATTTTTCTGCAAGCGCCATAATTTTTTTTTTTTTACTGCTTAATAAAATTCTTCTATGCCCGTGCACCACATTTATTTACTTCATCATCGCCTGCTGATGGTCCCCTAGGCTGTTTTCATGCTCCGGCTACTGTTGGTAGTGCATTGCATTCATCAGCATGGGTGTGTAGGCATCTCTGTGGCATGCTGACTTACAGACCCATGAGTGGTATAGCTGCATCATCTGGTAATTCTGGTTTGGGATTTATGAGGGACCTCAACACCAGTGGTTTTCAACCTGTAGGTCATGAGCACTTTGGAAGGTCAAACGACCCTTTCACAGGGGTCACATCAGATATCCTGCGCATAGTAGATATTTACATGGCATTTCATAACAGTACCAAGATTGCAGTTATGAAGTAGCAATGAAATCATTTTATGGTTATGGGTCACTGCAGCGTGAGGAACTGTATTAAAGGGTTGCAGCCTTAGGAAGGTTGAGAACCACTGGAATACACTGTTTTCCATACAGTTTACCTTCTCATCAGCATCCCTGTATCCTCACCAGCATCTGTTATTTCTTAATGACAGCTATTCTAATTGGGAGAGATGGAGTCTCAGTACAGTTTTAATTTGTGTTTCCTGGTGACTGAGAATGATGAACACTTCTTAGGTCTTTATTGGCCACTTGTGTTTCTTAATACAGAACTGTCTATTCAGCTCATTAGCCTTTTATTGGTTTGTGATTTGGAGTGAGTTTTTTTTCTGTTTGTTTGTTTTAATTTTATCTCTGTCTTAGGTTTTAGAGGGTTTGTTTGTTTGTGAAAAGTATACCAATTAGCCCAGGCTGGCCTCCAGCCTATGAGGATGACTCTTGGTCCCTCTACTTTTACCTCCCAAGTAAGTGCTGGGATGGCAGGTGTCACCATGCCCTAGCCCGTTTCTCTGATCTCTTCATCAGTAGTTCAAGACCAGCGCATTTGGAACTAAATTACACTGACAGGTTGTAGTCAGGAAGCTACTTAATATACACCAAGACACAAGTGGTGTGTAACACGCTGCCAGGCTCACTTTAAGCATGTAAAATTGCAGGGCCAAAGGTCAGCTTTTAGATGAAGGGTAACAGTTGAAGAAAATGTATGTAAAGGAAATAACTGTGGCTGGAAAGATACCTTAATAGTTAAAATACACTCGTTTTGATGAGATGTATGATGGTAGAGAAGTTAGTTTTTAAATTAACTTTCAAATCTGCATTGCTTCTTTAGTGAAGGGGTTGGTTCTGGTTTACTTACAGGTGGTGTTTATCAAAAATAAATAAATAAAATGTTTTCATTTGTAACAGATACACCAGAGAGGCAGGAGTCCGTTCTCTGGACAGAAAGTTCGGGGCCATTTGCCGGGCCGTTGCCGTGAAAGTTGCAGAAGGACAGCATAAAGAAGCCAAGCTGGACCGTTCTGATGTGGCTGACGGAGAAGGTTTGTGGCCTGGTTCTGGTATTTCCAGTCTGGCAGCTAAAAGTAGATGGCACTATCAGTTGACCAAGGAGGGTATCAGATAGTCCTTGAAACAGTGGTGTCTGAGTGGGGATGGAATTAACAGAAGGCTTGATGGTTTTCTCAAGTTTTTTTCTTCAAATAACAGAGTTTTAATTCCTCTTCAATGTTCTTCAAAGTTATCATTTTAATGATATAGTAACCTTCTCCAGATTGCTATAATATACACTTTACATTTGGTTTGCTGTTCTCTTTTTGGACCAGTGCAGGAAATTGTTCAAATCTTTGTTATAAAGTTGTTAAAAGCCAAATGTGATGATAAACACCTGTAATCCCAGCATTCCTGAGGCTGAGGCAAGTTCAAAGCCATCCTGGTCGACATAGTAAGAACCTGTTTTTAAAATGTTGATGATGATGATGGTACATTTAAAAAAAAAATAAGCTGTCCAAGTCTTCCAACACATCAGTACACCAGAAGAGATCCGTGTGTTTTTCTCACACAGCTTCTTTTATCGATACACAATTAAATGTAATATAAACTTTCCTCCAGTAATTCTAGGGGGGATACTCTAGGAAGAGCTGTACTCTCTAGCTGTGTTAATGCACATGTTTCCTTTGCTTCCCAGGTGAAATGTGTGCCCTTCTTGGCCCTGAACTTTAAGAAGCTTAAGCTTCAGTTCCTCCCAGCATGTTCTTTTGCGAACATGACGTAGTAAGGAAGTAAACATTGCTCCATAGGAAGCAGACTTATTACAGTCCTACTATTCCCAGAACTCTTTCCAGAATGCAGCCGTGTGACTGTGAGAGAGTTAAGTGCTCTTCGTGGCAGTCATAGTAGACCAGATGTTTTCCCAGTGCACGGGAGAGTGGGTGCTCACATGACCCTCTTGGTTCTGTGTCATCTTACCTGCTCCCACCTTGCCTGGAACCTCACTGGTTCATTTTTTCTTGAGTCTAAACCTCCACTTTAGCTGAATTGGAGCTATATAATTATGGTATATGGGGTATGAATATTAAAATAGAATTGTTTCTTCCTCTTTTTTTTTTTTTGGTTTTTCGAGACAGGGTTTCTCTGTGGTTTTGGAGCCTGTCCTGGAACTAGCTCGAATTGTTTCTTATAAGGACAGCAGACTTCTGTTGTCCTTTGTATGGTTTATGTCTCCCAAGTTCATCTGTTGGAAACTTCACCTCCAATGGAACAAGCGTTCTGAGGTGGTGAGGAGCTAGGGAGCTAGGGCTGTAGCCCAGTGCTGGTGTGTTTGCATAGGATCCACAAGCCCTGAGTTCTATCCTTATCAAGTCATGAGGGCTCTTCCCTATGACGGGAATAGTGCATTATCTTGAGGATGTGTATATTACATTTCACAGTAGTAGGTTCCTGGTGAACGGATGAGTTTGGGTTTCCATCACCTCTGTCTCTCAGGAGCTCTTTTGTCATGTGACCTTTTTGTCATGTTGCACATAGACCTTCCTTGATGTAGTTCTTTGTTCTTGGATTTCTCAGTCTCTAAAATTATGAGTCAAACGCATTTGTATTCACTATTAATTACCTACTCTGGGGCATTCTGTCATAGCAGCACAAAACAGGCTAGGTCAGTTCTCATAGAACTTTCAGGCATACCCCAAATTCCTGAGTCTTTTTAGGATTTCATGGCTCAGGTCAGTTTGTTGTTGATCACCCTTTCCAACGCTGTAGACACTGAGGTTTCTGCTCTCTCTAACTGGCTAAATTTCATTGTATTTCTGTTTGTTTACATTATACTTCCAAAATTTTGTCAGAATCTCTTTATCAGATTTCTTTGTTCTCATCTTATTCTTAAGAGTTTTTACTTTTTCATTTCTCATTGTTTTAGTAGAAAGTTAGTAGAACTGGGTAGAGGAAATATAAAGATATTCAGATTATGCTTTAAAATCTTCCCTAACCTATGAACAGAAAGGCCATGCAGCAGCATGGATTGGCTCTTTCTCTTGTCTCTTTACAACTGGGAGCTGTGCTCTTCCTGTGCTCCAGTGTGCTCCACCCTCGGCCGTCTAAGCCTCTGTCTTTTTTTGTATCTGTGATATAATAATAGCTGAAATGAAGTGTGTCCATTTAACACACTCAGAAAATTATGTTTAAGATTGAGCTGGTGTTTTAGAATTTTCAGTACATGCATAGGTGTCAAATGGAATTTTCCATAGCTATAATGCAGATTAATGTATGTAAATTTCTAATATTTGTGTTTATATTATATTTACAAATAGTCAGGAACTTGTTCAATTGTTTATGAACATACAATTTTAATGAGAATAGTCATTTGGGTTTTGTTGTGATTTTATTTTTTTTACTTACAGGTCATCTTGTACATGATTGTGTAGCTAGGCAAAACTGAGTAACTAAACTATATTTCCTATAGTATCTATGTGCCTTCCTAATTAAGAAGATAGTTATTTTTCAGATACTTTGGTTGTAGTTCTTATCAGAGGCACAGACATGGCCCTAGGTGGTTCTGATATCATGAAACACTGAGTTATTGTGAATGACTATCCTCCAGACTTAATAGAATAATTGTAAGGAATATTGTAATTATAGCGTATGTAGTATGTGATATAACTATTATAAATCATGTTTGTGACTTCAAAAAACAAAACAAAACAAAAGGAGCATTCCTACAAAGGGATCTGCATGAGGTTTTCCTGCCAGAATGTTTAAGCAGAGCTTAGTCACTGGGTGTTTTTTGTTAGAAAAAGATTTATTTAAAGTAGGAGTTTTTTGCTTGAAGCACCTGTTTCAAAACTTTCAAGTAATTCAGTGGGTGAGTTATTATTTCTAATGTTAGAATATAATACTCTATTTTCTGTCTGGTTGTCCCGCCTATACTTCCTGCCTCACTACTGGCCAATCAGTGTTTATTTAAAACATAACTGACAGAATACAGAATTGTCCCACAGTGTCTATTTGTTTGCAGTTCTGGAGGTTGGATGAAGAGCCTGGCACATGCTAGCACCTTGTTTTCTTTTTACTTTTCCATTTTTTGTTTGTTTGTTTGTTTGTTTGTTTTTAGACAAGGAAGGTCTTATTAAGTTGCTTAGACTGTCCTTGAACCTGCAATTCTCCTGCCTCAGCCTCTTGAGGCACTGGAATTTTAGCCTTATACCACCAGGTCTGATAGGTATTATTTATGTTTATTCATTTAGGATTTCCCAACCTTTTGGTATGTGTGAACTAATTTCTTTCATCGATTTTAGAAAAATTATGACAATTGTTTTTTTCACATAATTGTTATTTTTCCTTCTCCATTGGGACTCTAAGAAAAAACTATACTCTCTCTTAACCCCCTTTTCCCCCATGAATTTAGCTTTTATATTCAGTTTTTGTTGCCCTCTATTTCAGTTTATAACTGCTGACTCCGGCTATGTAAACATGTAATTATTATTTTCATAAATTGTTCTTTTTGCTTTTTAAATGGTCATTTAATTATAAATGTGTATATGTATATATACATATGTATTTATCCCAATGGAATGTTTGTTTGATTAGCTATGTGTGTGTGTGTGTATATATATTTTCAGATACTTTGGTTGTAGTTCTTATCAGAGGCACAGACATGGCCCTAGGTGGTTCTGATATCATGAAACACTGAGTTATTGTGAATGACTATTCTCCAGACTTAATAGAATAATTGTAAGGAATATTGTACTTATAGCATATGTAGTATGTGATATAACTACTACACATGGATTCTTAGTTAGAATTGTCTTTTCATCTCTCTCTGTCTCTCTCTTTTGGTTTCTTAAGACAGAGTTTCTCTGTGTAGTCCTGACTGCCCTAGAACTTGCTTTATAGACCTGACTGACATTGAACTCAGAGATCTTCCTGCCTCTGCCTCCTGAGTACTGGGATCAAAAGCGTATGCCATCACCACCTAGCTGCTTTTCTTCTTTAATCCATTTTCCTTGCTTTCTTGGGTTTGGGGTACCTTTGATCAGTCCATCATCTGATCCAGCTGTAAGAGTGTCTTTGTCACCTGCCTGTTATGACTGCTGTTGCTGTTGGGTGGGTATATTTGTTGTCTTCTATTTCTGTTTTGTTTACTTTATTTATTTGTCTTCTGTCAGTACAGAGCTACAGGTGGAACCTAGGATATCATATTCTTGCTTCTACCTCTGAGTTCTGTCTCCAGACATAGTTCTTGTTTTTCTCCTCCATGTCCTTCTTCTATAATTTATCCTGTTTCTTAGTATTCATTTTTCTTTTTTTGTTTGTTTTCTTCCTTCCTTATAATTGAAAATATAAAGACCATAGCAATCATTGTCCTCTGAAAAGGGTGATATTTTCTTTTCACAAATCACTAGGGACCAGCAGGCCACTTTTGATACTGCCAAGAATTCATTTTAGACTTCGTAGGATTTCTCTATCTCTGACTTAGCTTTATTCCTAAAATATGATCCTCTAGAACGTGGTTCTCCAAGAATGCAGCTCTTACTGCTGATGTGACCCCTTATTGTAAATTCTCTCTTTTTTTTTCTTACTTTTTTTTGGTTTTTCGAGACAGGGTTTCTCTGTGGTTTTGGAGCCTGTCCTGGAACTAGCTCTTGTAGACCAGGCTAGCCTCAAACTCACAGAGATCCGCCTGCCTCTGCCTCCCGAGTGCTGGGATTAAAGGCGTGCGCCACCACCGCCCGGCTTTATTGTAAATTCTCAATTTCGAGTCTAGTTGGGCCTTTACTGTGTGCTTCTTTTTCCGCTTGGGTTTCTGGAGTCCCACCCTGAACATGCTCCAGTTAGGAGCTGGTCACATTAGGGAAGGAAGAATTTCCAGGCAAGTTTTCTAGCTCCTTTGTCAATGAAGCCAACTCTGTATCTACAAACTCCACTTCTCATAGTTAAAGACTTTAAGTCCTTTCAAGACTGGAAACACAGCTTATCTTCTAAGCACTCTGCAGTATGGTAATTGTCAATTCTAGCCCATGGCGCCAAGTAAGGAGAGAGAAAGAAATCCATCTGGGTCTGGTTGTAGCCTAAGGCAAATCCTGTATCTTACCGCCTTACCACATCCTTTCTAGGCACCACCACAGTTTAAAATGCATTAGAATAAAAGATTTGAATTTTCTCGCTTATTACTTCTCACTCATTTGCTTTAATTCTTTTTTTTCCCATTTATTTATTAAAGATTTCTGTCTCTTCCCTGCCACCGCCTCCCATTTCCCTCCCCCTCCCCCAACCAAGTCCCCCTCCCTTGTCAGCCCAAAGAGCGATCAGGGTTCCCTGCCCTGTGGGAAGTCTAAGGACCACCCACCTCCATCCAGGTCTAGTAAAGTGAGCATCCAAACTGCCTAGGCTCCCACAAAGCCAGTGCGTGCAGTAGGATCAAAAACCCATTGCCATTGTTCTTGAGTTCTCAGTAGTCCTCATTGTCCGCTATGTTCAGAGAGTCCGGTTTTATCCCAGGCTTTTCCAGACCCAGGCCAGCTGGTCTTGGTGAGTTCCCAGTAGAACATCCCCATTGTCTCAGTGTGTGGGTGCACCCCTCGCGGTCCTGAGTTCCTTGCTTATGCTCTCTCTCCTTCTGCTCCTGATTTGGACCTTGAGATTTCAGTCCTGTGCTCCAATGTGGGTCTCTGTCTCTGTCTCCTTTCATCGCCTGATGAAGGTTAATATTCAGGAGGATGCCTATATGTTTTTCTTTGGGTTCTCCTTATTTAGCTTCTCTAGGATCACTAATTATAGGCTCACTGTCCTTTGTTATGGCTAGAAACCAAATATGAGTGGGTACATCCCATATTCCTCTTTTTGGGTCTGGCTTACCTCACTCAGGATAGTGTTTTCTATTTCCATCCATTTGCATGCAAAATTCAAGAAGTCCTTGTTTTTTACTGCTGAGTAGTACTCTAATATGTATATATTCCATACTTTCTTCACCCATTCTTCCATTGAAGGGCATCTAGGTTGTTTCCAGGTTCTGGCTATTACAAACAATGCTGCTATGAACATAGTTGAGCATATACTTTTGTTGTATGATAGGGCCTTTCTTGGGTATATTCCCAAGAGTGGTATTGCTGGGTCCAGGGGTAGATTGATCCCAAATTTCCTGAGAAATCGCCACACTGCTTTCCAAAGTGGTTGCACAAGTTTGCATTCCCACCAGCAATGGATGAGTGTACCCCTTTCTCCACAGCCTCTCCAGCAAAGGCTATCATCCATGTTTTTTATTTTAGCCATTCTTTCACTTTAATTCTTGCAGGCAAGCGCAGCATAAGCAGGAATGGGGTGGGTGAAGAGGCGGTAACCCCCCCCCCTGAGCGCTCATTCTTAGGGCAGGGTCCAGATGTCCTCCAGGAGTGCTGCTCACCCCACTCACCTCTTAGCTCCTCTCAGGATCCAGTTCTTCAGGAAGAGTTGACCTGTGGTGGCCAGCTAGCTGTCAGAGTTCTTTGTGGTGGCTTCCTGCCATTGACTTCAAGTTGAAAACATTCTGTGCTAGATATTCAAAGTGTACCCCCTTCCTAACCAAAACAGGAAGCTTTCCCCGCAGGAGCACCAGGGGCTTTTTAGTTTTTCAGCTTCTTTTCTGACTAGCCTCCAAATTTGGGGATTTCCATTCTCCTGTCTATTGCCGTAAGTGTGTTGCTATGTAGTAATGAAAATAGTATCAGGAACCAGAGCACACACATACTCTTAGCACTTAGGAGGAAGGAAGCAAGAGGGTAGACAGGAATTTGAGGCTAGCCTAGGCAACAGTATGAGACCTTGTCTCAGAACATAGAATAAAAAATAGTGTATATGATACTTCCACTTCTCAGCCTCAGTCATCACAGCTGGGCTCAGAGCTCCACCCGTACCTGCCACTGTCCTCCGCGCTCATCCCGTGGGTATGCTGGGGTGTCCCCCCAATGGCCTCTCCTGACCTCTTAGAGAGCCAAGCCTCAGTGGCTCTCCACAACCCATTCAGTCCTGCAGCTTTCATGCTGCCCAAAACAGCACCATATGGGAGACCAAGTTCAGATGCCAGCTTGGGATGCATCCATGGCCCACTCTGGACCACACCTCTCTGCTGACCCTGAGGAAACCCTTCCCAGAAGATTTCACCTCTATTATTTTGGTCTCTTCTTAACTGCGGCTTATTCTTCAGCCCTAGTTGTCGGCATGGCATCGTTTGTCACAGTGAAGGGAAAGTTCCAGTTACAATGTATCACATGAATGGTCCTGGCAGAGTCTTCCCTCTGAAATGTCACAGGCCAGGTCTCCATTATCTGTGTGTCTCTCAGCACTCTGTCCTCTAAGCTCCCATAGCAGTTCATTCGACCTTGAGAAATGGCTTTTCCAACCCAAAGTTCCAAAATCCTTCCCCGGTCCTCCCTAAAACCAATACGGACACCATGACCAAAAGCAATTGGAGGGAAGAAAAGGTTTGTTTATTGTATTTCCATATCCTAGTCCATCCTCGAGGGAAGCCAAGCAAGGAACTCAAAGCAGGAATCTGGAAGCAGGAAGTGAAACAGAGACCATGGAGGTACGCTGCTTACTGAATTGCCTTTCGTGGCTTGCTCAAACATTTCCTTAGAAGGCCCAGGCCCATCTGCCCTGGGGCGGCACCACTCACAACCAAGAAAATGCCCCACAGACATGCCCACCGACCAGTCTGACAAAGGCACTTCCTCGGTTGAGACTCCTCTTCCCAGGGAACTCTAGTTTGTATCCCATGGACAGAAACTAACCAGCACAGCTGCTCAGCTGGATAAGCCCCCAGCAACTGAGCGGTTACCACAGAACCACTGTGGCCAAGACAGGCTTAGTGAGTCATTCTGAGAAGACGTTTGAAGAGTCCTGTGCTCAGGACACAGCATTGTTAGGATGCCTCGGTAATACACACATTCGATGCAGCTCTTTCCAAATTCCAATTGCCTTGGTGTGCGGTTTTGATTTTGAAACAGGAGTTTACTGTCTCACTATGCTACTGAGGCTGACCTCAAATTTACAATTCTCCTGCCTTAGCCTTCCAGTTGCTAGGGTTATAGGCATGTGCCACCATACCCGGTACAACATCCTATTTAAAAGAAATGAAAAAAAGAGTCTTCAAATCACATAGAATTGAAAGAAGAAGTAGGTAAGTCTTGGGGAAGAAGTAAGTGGTTTTCATCTTTGGGCTTGTGAGACTAACGCCATCCACACATGAAGTCCCCACGGGCAGGTCTTTAGATATGCACGTGGGTGGGAATGGAATGGCAGGATATGTTGTATTTCATGTTGCAGTTTTTAAAGAACGGCCAAACTGTTTTTTTCTGACTTTGGACTTGTTGACTTCAAAACTTGCTAGACTGCTGTCATAATTGAAATAGTATGATATTGGCCTAAGAACAGAAGTACAGATAAGTGTAATGGAGTAGAGACACAAAGAATAAAGGCTACCGTGATGAACTGTGTTTTAGCAAGGACTCCAAGCCCGTACAATTAGGAAAAGACACTCTTCAGCAAGTGGTGTTGGGAAATCTTGATGTCCACATGTCACCAAGGAATGAAGCTTAGCTCAGATGTCTAGCGCTGGTATGAACTGGAAGTGGACCAAGCTCTACACTGAAGAACCAGTGCTGTAAACTTACCTTTAAAGGAGCCCCGGGAGGATTTTCACTGACACTGTAGTTGACACTGTTTACAGGAATGCCACCAGAAGCAGGAACCAAAAGAGAAAAGTGAACTGACGATCATCCCAGTTAAAATTTTGTGTATTGGACTGGAAAGGTAGCCTGGGGAGTAAAGTGCTTGCTGCCAATCCCGACAACCTGAGTCCCAGCCCTGGGACCCAGCTGATGGGCGGAGAAAACTGACTCCTGCAAATTGTCCTCTGACCTTCATCTGTGCACTGTGTGTAAGCATGTTCACACACTCGCGTGCATGCACACACACACAATAAATAAAAGTAAATACAGTTTCTTAGAAATTTGTATATAAAATGACATAATTAAAAGGAAAGCAGGGCTGAGTAGGAAAAGGTTCTTGCTACCAATCTGACAACTTGAGTTCAACCCTGACCCCTGCTAGTTGTCCTCTGACCTCCATGCCTGCACCACGGCCTACATCCATCTATACACGTCCACACATAAAGTAAATTTAGAGAATTAGAAGTGAAAGTGAAAAAGTCTACACAGTGGAATGAAACACTTGTAAGTTGATAAAGAATTGATGCCCAGAGCATATAAAGAACAACAGCGTAATTGCATAGAAACAGGCCAAGTATTTGAGTGGAAATATCTTTAACAAAGACGTACAGATGGTCCCTGAAGACATGGAAAGATGCATAAGATCATAGTTCGCTGGGTAAATGCACATGAGAGCTACAGTGAGTGTCACCGCATGCCTAGACTGGCTCTAATAGCGCTAAAGGATGTGTTAGTGTTGGCAGAAATGTGGAGAAATTAGCACAGCTCTGCATTTCTGTCAGGTGCTGGTGCAGCCACTTTGAAAAGAATGTGGCAGTTCTTCAAAATAATTGAAACTAGAACTGTAGTAATCCAACAGTTCTGTTCCTGGGCACTGTGTGACCCGAGGAGAAGAGCACACGTGGATAGTCATGTTCATAGTGGGATTATTTCCATAAGCTAAAAGGAAAAGAAGATGCAAATGTCTACCATCAAATTAAGTGAGAAACAATGTGATGTGTGAGAAGGAGAAATGGATAATTGTAGTTTAACACAGTGGTTCTCAACCTCTGGGTCCAGAACCCTTTGGGGGCAAACAATTGGTCCATAAGGGTCACATATCAGATATTCTACATATTAGATAATTACATTATAATTCATAACAGCAACAAATTTATAGTTATAAAGTAGCAATGAAAATAATTTTATGGTTCCTTACCACAGCATGAGGAACTGTACTAAAAGGTCGCAGCATTAGGAGGGTTGCGAGTAACTGGTTTTACAGGTTCACTTATGCTAAAGATGATAGGAAGTTTGGGTATAGATAGTGATAATGCCGTGGATGTACTTGGTGTGCCCAGATTGGTCATTTGCCGGTTAAAATCATAAGCACTGAGCTACACATTTTATTCAGATAGAAACAACTTCTAGCAAAGGATGCAAAGGAACTTTCTGAAAGTCTGTTTGCAGCCAGGCGGTGGTGGTGCACGCCTTTAATCCCAGCACTTGGGAGGCAGAGGCAAGTGGATCTCTGTGAGTTCGAGACCAGCCTGGTCTACAAGAGCTAGTTGTTCCAGGACAGGCTCCAAAACCACAGAGAAACCCTGTCTCGAAAAACCAAAAAAAAAAAAAAAAAAAGACTGACCACAGGCAACTTTGAGTAGAGAGTGAGGGAGCAAATATACCTCTGCTGAACATTTTGTAGGATTTGCCCCAAAGCCTTGTGTGTTGGTCCTTGCCTTCCACATTGTTTGAGGCAAGGTCTCTACACACAGCTGTCTTTCCTCCCATCTCCCCAGAGGGGCATGCAGGATTACAAATGGTCATTTTATGAGTCTGGTTTTTATGTGGGCTCTACAGATTTGAACCCAGGTTGCCAGGCTTGCACAGTGAGCATCTTACCCACTGAGCCTTCTCCCCAATCCACCCCCTTTGGAGACAAGGTCTCACCGTGTAGTCCTGGCTGGCCTGGAACTCATCATGTAGTCCTGGCTGACCTCAAGCTCATGGAGATCTTCTTCCCACCCCTGCCTACTGAGTGTTGGAATCAGTGTGCCACCCAAACTACATCCATTGTTCTTAGAAGTTAAAAAGTGTCTACTGTAGTTGGACTAGCATTCATGGGGCATTGGGTTTGATTTCCCTTCTCTCTCTCTCTCTCTCTCTCTCTCTCTCTCTCTCTCTCTCTCTCTCTCTCTCTCTCTCTCTCTCTCCTGGGATTCTCTCTTGCTCAGACTGGTTTTTGACTCCTGGCCTGATGTGGTTTTACTGCCTCAGCTTTGCACATAGGTATGAGCATAGATGCACACCATCGTGTCCAACTCAAGTAATCTGGTCTCTAGATTTGCTGCTCTTTGCCTTGTCAAGAAACTCCTAGGCTACTGGTGGCTTTTCTCAGCCGGCCTGTGGAAATGAGTCTGGCTGGGACCAGGCCTGATACATCTGTGACAGCTGTGGATTCAGGTGATGGGTTTCATCTCCCAGCGTCTGTTTCCCTGGACACAGAATGGAGAATTGGATTAGCTCAATCCAGATTTTAAGATTTTAAATATCATGCTTTTCTCATGTACTTCTTGAGTTCCCAGTCCTTCCCAAATTCCATAACCTCAGGAGGTGATTTAGGTGTTATCAGAAAGCTTTGCCTGAGGACACCATGTTCATATGACACAAACAGCACCATTTCTATGGAAATTACCTGTCTGTAGACTGCTCCGGGCCATAGTTAGCGGTGTACACTGTCAGTTCAGCCTTCACCTGCCCCAGACATTAAAATCCTGCTTTTTTTGGAAACAGATACACCTTTCATAATCTCTGAAAGGTTATGCCCAAAGACCAAGAAATGTAGCTTTTAAACTTATGCAGCTGGGCTTGGGTAAGAAAGGTAGAGAATAAAAAACCTAAGATTGTCTGCCCCGAGCAAGGATGGAATGCAGGAGCTGTCCTTTGGTATGTCATCAAAAATACCCACAGCTCTTATCTTAAAGGGAATCAGGGATAGTCTATTTTAGAGCCATATGAGTGGCCATGAACATAGATAATGTTGCCCTAAATTCCATGTTCCAATGTAGAAGCAGTTTCATAGGGTTTTTTTTATAGTTGTATAGAACAAAGGAAGTCATAAATCAAGCTAACTTTAAAATACATCAGTGGGCCAGGCAGTGGTGGTACACACCCTTAATCCCAGCACTCAGGAGGCAGAGGCAGGTGGATTTCTGTGAGTTCAAGGCCCGCCTGGTCTGCAGAGTGAGTTCCAGGATGGCCAGGACTGTTACACAGAGAAACCCTGTCTTGAAAAAACAAAACAACAACAAAAAATTGGTAGTTCCATCACAGAGGCAGATACATCAAGATGAGGGAAAGTTTTCTGTAGGCCCAAGATGCTATCTGATAACATCCTTATTAGCTCTTGGATAAGTGGAACTAGTGTTCCCCTGTTGACAGCTTCTATAAGATTTTTGGTGGTGCTGGTTTGGCCTTTGTTTTGTTTTATTGTTGTTGTTTTAATTTCACAAGGTGTTGGTTCAGATACAGACTGGGGCAAGGAATGGCTGTTCCAGAGGCTAAAACTAGCTCAAGGTAAAGTAATTAACCTCTGAACCTACAAAATTCCAGTCTTCACAGCACTGAGCTTCAGATCAGCCCACCGATCTCTGCAGACATAGAAGTGCCTTTCCAGGAGGTTTTGTTTATAGCTGGACACAGCTTCTTTTTCAAAATTTTCGTTCACGGGTGTTGGGTTTGTGACAGCTCAGGGTGTGGCTCAGGGAAGCAGTTGCCTAGCATTTGCGGGTTGATTCTCAGCCCCAAGACAGGTCACCTGCTTGGACAGATCACCTTACAGAGGTACCGTTCTAAGGAAAGATTTGTTTGAAAGGCAGGACTCTGGGCTTTTAGAGACCTGCTACAATTTCCTGAGGTTTATACTCTAGAATCTTTCTCTTTACCTCTCCTTTAAAAAAAAAAAAAAAGACAGAGTCTAATGTAGCCCAGCTAGCCTCAGACTCAGTATGTATCCTTGAACTTCGGCTACTCTTGCCTCCTGTGCTAGAATTACAGGCTTGTGTCACCACCTTTTTTTTTTAATGTGGTGCTAGGATCTGGATTGCACCCTACCAACTGAGTTACATTGCCAGCCCCTTCCTCACCTTCCAGAACCTCCCTCCCCTTCTTTGCCCCTCGCAATTTTTCGATAGCTCTGAGACCTACTTTCATCAGAATCATGTTCAGTGGCAGAGGGAAGTGGGAAGGGCACACCTGCAAGTCTCTCCGCAGTAACTGACAAGAGTGTGCCTGGTCCCTGGGAAAGTCACCCACTCCAGCTCTGCCTGCATCTGTACCAGCATCCACACTGGAGCCCCCTGTGTTGGGTGCTTCCCTGCTACCTTACTGCAGGTCACTGTCTTGAATTTTCTCTGACCATCTTGGCCATATCCTGAATTAACTTAAAACAGTCTGGATTATCTCGAGCTCCCTCCAGCACATCCCCTTCCTGCTTTCACATCTGTACCCCACTGAGTCCAGTGAGTGCTGCCCAATGGATATGCCAAGTGCCTTTTCTGCATCCCCTGAGACAGCCATCTTCTGTCTTTTGAGTCTCCTTATATAATTTATAACATTTATTGATTACATGTATTGAACCATCCCAGCATCTTAGTTGGAGTTAAATCCAACTTGATCATGGTGAATGATCTTTCTGATATGTTCTTGAATTCAATTTGCAGGTATTTTGACAAAAAGATTTGCATCTAAGTACATTAGAGAATTTTTTTAACTATCTTTAGTATCAGGGTAATATAAGCTTTATAAAAAAAAGGGAGGGAGTTGGTGATATTTCTTTCTTTGCTATTTTATTGACTAGTTTTAGACATATTATTGTTCTTTGAAGGTCTAGAGAAATACACCTGTGAATCCATCTGGGCCTGAACTTTTTCAGTGTAGGGAGATTTAATTACTACTTCAATTTCACTGCTTGGAACAGATTTGTTTAAATTGTGTAATCTTGACTTGGCTTAATTTTTATAGGTCATATGCATCTAGAAATTCATCCATTTCTTATGGATTTTCCAATCTAGTAGAATATATATTTTTAAAGTAAGACCGAATGATATCTGGATTCCACTAGCATTTCAAATAATGGCTTCCTTTTCATTCCTAATTTTATTAATTTAAGTCTTTTCTCTCTTGCTTTGTTTGGCTAAGGGTTTGTCAACATTTTCAAAGAACCAATTTTTGTTCCATTGATTCTTTGTGTTTGTGTGTTTCCATATCATCAGTTTTGGCCCTGATCTTAATGCTTTCTTTCTGCTGACTGTCTTGGGGGTTGTCTTGTTTTCCTAAGGCCCTAAGGTGGATCATTCATTATTTATTTGTAACCTCTCTGATTCTTCATGTAGATACCTAGAGCTATAAACTTCTTTTCCTCCATCTGTTTTCCTTATGTCTCATAGGTTTGGGAATGTTGTGTTTTCATTTTCATTTGATTCTAAGAATTTTTTTTTGTCATGTTCTTGACTCCTTTAGAGATCCAC
Source organism: Microtus pennsylvanicus (assembly GCF_037038515.1). Taxonomy (NCBI): domain Eukaryota; kingdom Metazoa; phylum Chordata; class Mammalia; order Rodentia; family Cricetidae; genus Microtus; species Microtus pennsylvanicus. The sequence continues at coordinate 88,838,601 of NC_134584.1, forward strand.
TCGGCATTAATCTCCAGGAGTTTATATATGGCCTAGTGCTTCTCTTACTGTTGATTTGTGGTCTTATTCCAGTCTCATGAATATGAGGAATTATTTCAATTATCCTGTGTCTGTTGAAGCTTGCTCTGTCCTAATAGATGATCTATTTTAGAGAAAGCTCCATGTATATCCTGCAGTGTATCAGTAGAATGTTTTACAGTGTCTGTTCAGTTCATTCATCTGGAATCATTCAGTTACACAGTTCTCTATTTTTAATTTAAATTTTTTTACGTTATTTAATGTATTTGGAAAAGAGATGCCACGGGAGGCATTTAGGACAGCAAACGGTTAAGATCAGAAAAGAATCCCCTCTGTCATAACTGAAACACTAAATATTTAAAACAAAAAGTATACTGAAAGAAGCAAGTAAGAAACACCAAGCTACACAGACACAGGCCCATCAGAAGAGCAACAGATTAATCAGCTGAAACTTTAAAAGCCAGGAGGGCCTAGACAGATGTAGTTCAAATTCTGAAAGACAGTAACTACCAACCCAGACTACTATACCCATCAATTCTATCTGTCATAACTGAAGGACAAAGAAAAACTCTCCATGATAAAAATAGACTAAAGGAATGTATGAGACAAAACAGAGGCACAATTTCCTGCAGTTTTTAAGACACTGTATATCCAGCGTAGTAACACGTCCCAGCACTCAGGAAGGGCAGCTCTTTTTCAGTTTGAGGCCCACCAAATCTATATAGAGAGTTCCACATCAGCCAGAGCCACATAGTGAGAGCCTGTCTAAAATACAGGTGTTAATTTAGGTATTGTGTATGCGCACATGTGCACATGCATGCGTATAGAAGTCAGGTACACTTAAGGGAGTCAGTCCTCTTGTGGGCCTGGGAATTGAACCTGTCAGAGCTGGCTGCGGTGCCTTTATCGCTGAAGCTGTCTTTCCAGTGTACAGGTTTGGAGGGTTTGATTTCTGTTTTGTTTGCTTGTTTTTATACTATGTGTGCAGATGTTTTGCCTCATTTACCCGCATATATACTTGTGCACTCCATATTCGCCTGTCCCTTGAAACTGGAGATATGGAAAGTTGTAAGCTACCATATGGATAATGGGAACCAAACCCAGATCCTCTGAAAGAGCAGCAAGTACTCTTAACTACCAAGCCATCTCTCCAGCTCCCCTGACCCCTACAGTTTTAAACCTCAACTTTTTTTAGGTCTGATTGCAGGTCATGTAATATCTCTCACCTGAGGAATTACAAAAGCTGATGGGGGAGGTAACATCTGAGCCCAGCATGATCCAGCCCCCATGTGCCAACCCAGACAGAAATAAGTGTGTTTTATTTTATCGTCCAAGCAGCCTGCTCCCGTGGGGAAAAGCACCTCACCTCAGCTTCTGCATCTTTCACTGCAGCATGCCCAATGATTTATGGGCAGGTAATAACCTTAAAGATGAGCTTTATCCTTACAAAAGAGCCAGTGCCAGCTGGGCACCATGGCACATGCCCTCAGCCCCAGCACTCAAGAGTGAAGCAAAAGGATCATGAGTTGGAAGCCAACCAAGGCTACATAGCAAACTCCTGTCTTTAAAAGCACAAACATACGAGCAAAACCCATACATAGATCATGAGGTTCTATCATTTCCAGGTTCACATTGCCTATCAGAAAGTGAGACAGGACTGGTGTGGAAAGTCCTATATATGTCTTGCTTTTATTGGTTATTGAATAGAATAAAGAAGCTGCTTTGGCCTGTGATAGGGCAGAATAGAGCTAGGCGGGGAAACTAAACTGAATACTGGGAGAAAGTAAGTGGAGTCAGTGAGATGCCATGGAGCCGCTGGAGGAGATAGACTTTAGCGGTAACTGCAAGCCTCATGGCAAAATATAAAATAATAGAAATGGGTTAATTTAAGATAAAAGAGCTAGCTAGCAATATGCTTAAGTGATTGGTCAAGCAGTGTTTTAATTGATAGAGTTTTATGTAATTATTTCAGGTCTGAGCAGTCTCCACCAACACAGGACACCTACGGAAATGGTGGCACAAACCTGTAATTACAGCACTCAGGAGGCTGAGGCAGAGACTGAATATTTGAGGCCAGCCTCTTCTACATAATAAAACTCTTATCTCCAAAAACATAAGAAAGAAAGTACAACACCATATCAAACTCCTCTAAGAGGGAGTTGAGTTTGTGCCAGGCTCAGGTTATACCGATCCGCTAGCACTATACTATACTAAGTAATGTCCTGTCTGCACCTTCAGCCTCTGGTCTCCGCGGCCAGTAGTTGAGCTGTGCCTGTTGTTCATTGTTGTTTTGTTTAACAGTGAGCTAAATTTTGGTCTAAAACTTCATACATGCTAAGCGAGCATGCTCGCAGTGAAAATATCCCCAACTGCTTTTACTTACTTGTTTGTTTACACTACTCAGGGTTTCACTGTATGGCCTTTGCTGTCCTGGAACTGGCTGTACAGACCAGGCTGGCTTCAGATTCAGGTCTGCCTGCCACCTCCTAAGGGCTGGGATTAAAGGCGTGCACCATTGTGCCTGACTTCATATCTTTGAGGCAGTATCACTAAGTTGTTCAGATTGCTCTTAAATTCCCTCTATAACCCAGGGAAGCTTTGAACTTGTGATCCTCCTGCCTGACCTTCCAAGTGCTGGGATATAGTCCATTTTACCTACTCGACATCACCACGTAGCAGGTGTTTGTTGTTTTTGACAGGATCTTATTTATAGCCCAGGCTAACCTAGGATTTTCAGCAGCCCTTCTTCCTCAGCTTCCCAGCTGCTGGATGGCTTGAGTCACCACACTGCACATTATTCTCAGTGAGAATTTATATGTGAAAAGAAGATAGTCAGTCTGCCTCTTGTGAGGGGCAGAGACAGTAACCACGTAGAGGCACTTGTGAATACTCCTGTAAGGGCTTTGAAAGACGACTCCTCCCCCTGTGACAGGTGAAGGCGGTCTGTGCCCATAAGTGCATAGGGGACTGGAGTGCAGTAGTCACTGTGCCTCCGGTTACACTTTCCCACTAGCTCTCTGGGAACCTGTACAAACGTGTTTCTCTTAGGGTGCAGAGAGCACGTGCTGGAAGCTGCGAAGCCTGAAGCTATCGGGGACACTGCGGACTTGGCCCTGCCGCCCGAAATGCCCATTCTCATCGACTTCCACGCGCTGAAAGACATCCTGGGGCCACCAATGTATGAGCTGGAGGTGAGAACTCTCATATCTATGTTTTCACTGGCGCTTGCTTGGTAGCAGGCAAGTAGAGTTGTGGTTTCTGAGGCTGAAGTTCTGTCTTAGAAGGGAAATCTCCCTGTGTACTGTCACACGTGGTGGTGTGACTCCATAGGGAAAGAGCCATGTCGGCTCCGGGACAGCTAGGCTGACTTGACTCAGTCATCCCCTCCATCTCATGATTGACTCATGCTTGTGGCCTTGCTGCTGCAGAAGAATCCTAGCTCTGTTGTGTGATCTTAATCAAAGATGTCTTGTCTTGTGCTGCTGAGGGCTTGGGGAGGAGGTGGGGAATCCACATGATCCCCACTGTCTGAAAGCAGGAGTCCAGCTTTAGTGTCAGACTGGGGCTACCGCCCACCAGATAATGTATTTCAGGACCCTATCATCCCTCAGGGTTAAGCCAAGTGCTGGGCTCACCCTTTTACTGTCCTGTTCTGCTTTTCCCTTTCCTACCTCATGGAAGGCCTGAGAGCCAGGACAAGCCGAGACACAGATGGACATAGTTATAGAATAGGATGTTGAAGCCATTACAACATATTTGGGGAGTTTAGATGTTCCGGGTGCTTTCCTAGGAAAGGTTTGTAAAGATGTCTAGAAAATAAATCTGTCAAACCATGCATAAGGCAGTCTCTCTAGCAAAACTTCAAAATCATTACCAGTGATGATGGTTTTCCTAAGGGCTCACAAAGGGGAGAAGAGAGACTCCCTGCAGCCATCTTTCTTGCTCACGTATTAACTTGTGAGCTAGCTTTTCAGCTGACGAGCCTTCCCACAAAGCTCCCATTCACTGGAACAGTCCTTGTTTATTCCAGCAGATCTGGAATCGTACAACCAAAGGCATTTGGGTTCTTTGAATTCTTAAGATACCAGGGATTTGAATTTCAAAGTGTTTAAGGAAAATGAGCTTAGTTTTCACTGTCAGAGTCAAGAGGGGTTCTGATTCCATGTTCCATGGCCTCTTTCTCTAGACTTTCCAGAAAAGGCTCATCCCAGCAGTTCTCTGAGAACTGAAACAAAGGCTAACACTTGTTTCTGTCTGACTGTAACCCTTCTCGGCTGATGTTGACTTTCTGCCATTTCAACAGCGCTGGCAGAGGAACAGCAGAAAGCACAGAAAGGAAAAGCTGTACACATGGCTTAGTCATGCTCTTTGGTGTCATGTTATTTTCCAAACAGCATTTTAGCTATCAGAATAGAATACTTGACCAGCTTGAACGTAAAGGAGGATTTCAGCGGGGTTTGCAGACCTCACTCTTGGTCACCCTCTGCTGACACTGTCCCCTGCAGAGATAGGCACTTTGTCGACACACTTGCGGCCTGCCACACTTTTATACCACGTTCTTCATCTTAACGTGGTCTGTCAGTCACACCTATACGCCTATAATGTTTGCTGGGGCATTACTGGGACGCCATGGCTCCTTGTGAAGGCTGTACAATCTTGATGGGTGCATGAGTCTTCCTCTGGACTAAGAGTCACAGAGAAGTCTCCACATTTGCAGAGATCATCTTAGTCATGGGAGGTAAAGCAATGTAAACGTGGCCACAACTAGATATGCAAATGGTCCTTAAGTATTGATCTTTGAAGTATTAAAACCAGTTGGGCTGAGCTGGGCAGTGGTAGCACACGCCTTTAATCCCAGGACTCTGGAGGCAGAGGCAGGTGGATCTCTGTGAGTTTAAGGCCAGCCTGGTCTACAAGTGCTAGTTCCAGGACAGGCTCCAAAGCTACAGTGAAAAACCCTGTCTCAAACAAACAAACAAACAAACAGTTGGGCTGAAGAAACAAGAGCAGGTTACAGGAAATTGTCACCATACCTGGTGTCCAGGGTCAGTTCCCAGAACCCGCAGTTGTCACCATAGCTGGTGTCCAGGGTCAGTTCCCAGAACCCGCAGTTGTCACCATACCTGGTGTCCAGGGTCAGTTCCCAGAACCCGCAGTTGTCACCATACCTGGTGTCCAGGGTCAGTTCCCAGAACCCGCAGTTGTCACCATACCTGGTGTCCAGGGTCAGTTCCCAGAACCCGCAGTTGTCACCATACCTGGTGTCCAGGGTCAGTTCCCAGAACCCGCAGTTGTCACCATACCTGGTGTCCAGGGTCAGTTCCCAGAACCCGCAGAGTTGTCACTATACCTGGTGTCCAGGGTCAGTTCCCAGAACCCGCAGTTGTCACCATACCTGGTGTCCAGGGTCAGTTCCCAGAACCCGCAGTTGTCCTCTGACCTCCACACGTGTGCTTGGCATGCATGTGCATGTACACACGCATCAGTTTAAGAGGCCCAGTCTAGTATCCATTAACCTTTTCTTGAAACATGTTAAATGTTTCCTCAATCTGCATATTAGCCTAATTGCCAGTTTGAGTGGGAAAATAACAACAATCAACCTGAGGGCTGGGGTTAGAGTTCAGTGGTACACTGCTTACCCAACAGGCACAAGGTGCTGACTTGACACTTTTATTCTACTTTGACACATAGTGAGAAAAACATTCTTTGTTTGTTTTGTTTTTTTGAGTCAGGGTTTCTCTGTGTAGCCATGGCTGTCTTGGAACTCGCTGTGTAGACCAGACTGATCTCAAACTCACAGAGATCCGCCTGCCTCTGCCTCCTGAGAGCTTGGTTTAAAGGCGTGCGCCACCACCGCCCAGCGAGAAAAACATTCTTAAAAGGTTTGTGCGTGTTCGTGTGTTTACAAGCACATGTCACAGTATACATGCAGAGGTCAGGGGACAGATTTTGGGAGTCAGTTCTCTCCTTTCACCATATGGATTCTTCTAGGGATCAAACTCAGGACATCAGGTTTGACAACAAGCCATCTCTCCAACTCTAGAAAACAGTCTAGACCGCAAGGGTCCGTCTGTCTTAGTGGAGAGAACTGGTGACCCTACAATCAGTAGTAATAATGGGGGGCTAACAGGTATGCGCCGCTGCATAAGCAGGGTTTGAGAATTGCTTTTGTTGAGGCATGTCTTAAGAAATGTTGTAAACCACAACTTGCTCTGTAAAAGGGCCAAGGGCTAGGCTTGCATTTAAGAGATGTTTGAACTCCCTATGTGCTTGATTGTTGAGTTTTATATGAGGACACAAAACCTCGGGACCCATGTCTAAGAATGGCAGGATCTTCCCTTGGATAATTGTACTACCCCTGGCCACAGGGATCCTCCGTTTGATCACCACTCCATTCTCCGCTCGTGTGTCATTCAGGTCGTCACTACTCTCCGCTGCAGGTCAGTCTCCACCTACTGTGAGTCTGATCCTTTCAGCCTGGCCACGTCCATCCTTCCAGTTAACAGTCTCCCAGTCTCCTGCCCAGAATACCAAGATTATCCAGCAGATGGTATTTCAAGAAAACAAACAAACGTGTGTGTGTGTGTGTGTGTGTGTGTGTGTGTGTGTGTGTGTGTGTGAATATGTGCACATGTCCACTTTCATGCCATGAGAGGACATCTGCCTTCCCACCTTGGTTTTGAGGTAGGGTCCTTCTTGGTTTTGATGCTATTTATATCAGGCTAACTGGTGTGCAGCCTTCCTGATGAGTCTCCTCTACCTCCGATTGCCACAGGAATGCTGGGATTAAGTACACACTGCCACACTCGGCTTTTCACTTGAGCCTGAATTGAACTCAGGTCATCAGATTTACAGAGCAAGCTCTTTTACCTACTACATCATCTTCCCAGCCTGGTTTCTTTCTTTTTCAATTTTATGTGTATGGATATTTTACCTGAATGTATAACTATGTGCCACTTGCATCCTTGGTGCCCATGGAGGCCTGAAGAGGGAATGTGATCCCCTGAAACTGGAGTTAACAGGCAGTTGGCTATGAGCTGCCATGTAAGTGTTAGTAGCTAAACCTGGATCCTCTACAAGACCCCTAAGTGATCTTGACTGCTGAGCTGTCTCCCCATTTTGCCTGGTTTCATGAAGCAACATGGTTAATAGTTTTGAGGATTCAGCTGTAAGAATTGATTGGCAGGGGCTGGAGAGATGGCTCAGAGGTTAAGAGCACTGATTGCCCTTCCAGAGGTCCTGAGTTCAATTCCCAGCAACCACATGATAGCTCACAACCATCTGTTAGGAGATCTGATACCCTCTTCCAGCCTACAGGCATACATGCAGGCAGAACACTGTGCACATAATAAATAAATAAATAAATAAACAAATAAATAAATAAATCTTTAAAAATACACACAGGCACTAAAAAACAATTTTTTAAAAAAAAATGTAATTGACAGCTAATAAAACTGTAATAAATGGCTTATTGTGTTAAACATAACTTTGCATTCTGAAGATTATTCTTTAGGATTAGTTCATCCAGCCCTGGAAAGAAGCTATGCAATAACAAGAATAAGAAAATTGACCCATACTTGTGTTTTTAAAGTCATGAACAGTTTTATCATCTGGTTTTTTTATTCTTAAACAGCACTGGCCTATCTTTTCCATCTTTCTCAATTAAATATAGCACAGAGCAGGTGCCAGTGCTAGAGGGAACTGACTGTGGTTGAGCTGGGCTGGTAGCCTAGGGTAGTTAAACCTGCTGCCTACCTGTGACGAGAAAGGTCAGAGTTAGCTCTTACAGTAAGCTGACTCCCCGGTGGCTTCCCTGATGCCACCGTTTCCACTACACACACCTGCTAGAGAAAGGCTGGGTGTGAGCACAGTGACACAGTACTTGACGGTGGAGAAGCCTCCCATTGGATTGGTACTTGGTGACATACTGAACTTATTTCCTCTGGCACAAATAACACAACAGAATGGGCAGTCTGGAGACTGGAGTGCAGACAAAGTTAGCATTGCTGTCTTTCTTTTTTTGTTTTAAGATTTATTTATTTATTATGTATACAACATTCCTTCCATGTATGATTACATGCCAGAGGAGGGCACCAGATCTCATTATAGATGGCTGTGAGCCACCAAGTGGTTGCTGGGAATTGAACTCAGGACCTCTGGAAGAGCAGTCGGTGCTCTTAACCTCTGAGCCATCTCTCCAGCCCCAGCATTGCTGTCTTTCAACTGTTACTTTGCATTTTCATATCTGGGATATGTTAACCTATAGCTTATCACCTAGACTCAAAATCCCAGCTAAGCAGCCTGCTCCATTTAGACTGCAGTCAGGCCGCACAGGGCTGTCCCATGATCACCAAGGAGTGGCAGTGTTTCTGCAGTAGCTACAGAAAGCCTGTGAGAGCTGCTGCTGCTCCCTAAAGCAAGCGTACATACTGAAAACCCAGTCAGGCTTTGGATATGTAGAGATGCACAGTCCAATAAAGATACACTGATAGAGCTACTGCTTCCTGAAGATCAAGGCATATATAATTGGACCCAGCTCTTGGAAGTCAGTTACTCACCCGTGTTCTAGGACTATACTGCATCTGGCAAATACTAAATAAGAAGTCTACAAGTGCTAGTTCCAGGACAGGCTCCAAAACCACAGAGAAACCCTGTCTCAAAACCAAGAAAAAAAAAAAAAAAAAAGAAGTGTATGTAACTCTTGTGGCAGACAGCCAGATAGTGAGAGGGTATCTCAAAATAATGCCAGGTAGTAAGTTCTCAAAGGGTTAGTACTTAAGTTTGCTCTGGAAGAGCGAGTCTTACAGGACAGTATGATTAAATGCTCTGGAAATAATTTCTCCATCTTGACACAACTGATTGTTTTTTATCCTTCAAGGTATCTGAGCGTTTGAGTCAACCTGGAGTGGCAATCGGATTAGCATGGACTCCCTTGGGTGGCAAAATCATGTTTGTGGAGGCAAGCCGTATGGACGGCGAAGGCCAGCTAACACTGACTGGCCAGCTCGGGGACGTCATGAAGGAGTCTGCCCATCTTGCCATCAGCTGGCTTCGAAGCAATGCGAAGAAATACCACCTGACTAATGGTACTGGCCCAGCCACAGTGGGAGGGAGGGCCCTGGGATCATGATCCAGGAAGCATCTTACACTGTGTGACAAAGGTGACCCACTCAGTAACGTCCAGTGCTTGGCTTCTGAATGCCTATGGAGACTTTAGTGACCGTGTTAGAGCTGTTTGGCTTAGTGCCTGAGCTAGAAACAAGAGCAAAGGTTTGTTTGAAATCATACTTAGAGTAGAATCTTTCTGTCCAGACCTCACTCTAAGTGCACTATCCATTAATATTTTTGAAGGGTTCATTTACACAAAACACCCATTTTTGTGTTTGATTTTATTCAGAGAAAAAAATAGGTTTAGTTTTTCTACATTAAATTTCCTTTTTTCCTTTTTAAAGCTTTTGGAAGTTTTGATCTTCTTGACAACACAGACATCCATCTGCACTTCCCAGCTGGAGCTGTCACAAAAGATGGACCATCTGCTGGTGTTACCATAGTAACTTGTCTCGCCTCACTTTTCAGTGGGCGGCTGGTGCGTTCAGATGTAGCCATGACTGGGGAAATTACTCTGAGAGGGCTTGTTCTTCCAGTAAGTATAGAAAACATTTATGTTCTTGTAATTTTTACTCAAATTATTTTTAAACTTTCATGAATAATAGTTTGCCTTCTTTCTGTAAACACTCTCGTTTAAAATAGGCATTAACAATTTAGTACCTGTAACTAATTTTTATTTTAAACTTTGGGCCAAGTAAAAGAAAACATCTCTCCCATGTTCCCTTGTCATCTAAAAAGATTTAAGGGGAAAATATTAGCATGGTTGGTAGGAAGGTCAGCAGCTTACCTGAACATCTGCAGTCTCTCTTTCTAGTTAAAGATGACTTGCATGTATATAAAGTTTTAAGCTCATCCACACTTCTTGAATTGAGACATCCTGACACCTTGCAGAAACCTTAGATTACTGTAATTGGCAAGATTTAGAGCAAAACTACCAGCATAAAAATGGGAATGGAATTAAAGTTGTCTGTTACATTTCAAAAGGCCTGACAGGCGGTGGTGGCACACGCCTTTAATCCCAGCACTTGGGACGCTGTGAGTTTGATGCCAGCCTGGTCTACAGAGTGAGTTACAGGACAGCCAGGGTTGTCACATAGAGAAACCCTATCTTGAAAAACAAGCAAACCAAACAAAAACATCTTAAAAAGCCTGCCCGTATCTGTGGGTCTTAGGTTCCAGTGCATATCCGGATCCGTCTACACAAATGCTGTGGCTAAATACACAGGACTCAAGTATTAGGACTTCCAGTGACTAGGTGCCAGGACTTGTCTACAACAGACTGACAGATCCATGGCAAAAAAAGAGAAAAGAGCTAATGTTCTTTACTCTGCAAAATATGAATGAAAGTAGATTATAGGATTACCAGTTAAGATCATTAAAGGGGTCAGGCATACCGAAAACCCCAGCAACTCAGGAAGCCTGAAGCAGCATAGGCAACTTATTGAGACCCAACCTCAAAGTGAAAAAGAGCCAGAGAAAAGGCCCAATAGCAGAGGACTTGCTCAGCCTTAGTTCTAGCCACTACAACAATTGTACTCCAATATTTTCATTCAACCATGCAAGGACTATGAAAAGTGGTAGAATTTTAAAAAAAAAAGAAACAACTTACTAAGGCTGAAATAAAAAGGGAGTCTTTTGCACTTGGGAGGCAGAGGCAGGAAGATCTCTGTGAGTTTGAAGCCAACCTAGTCTATAGAGCTAGTTCCAGGATAGGCTCCAAAACTAGAGAGAATCCCTGTCTTGAAAAACCAAAAACAAATAAATAATAAATAAGTAAAATAAAAAGAAATCTTTTGGATTGAGTGTGGTTAGAGAATGACTAGGGAAATAATATACAGTATAGTCTGTCTGCCATATCCAGCGAACGGGAAGAGATCCAGCAAATGGGAAGATGGACTGCAACAAAGAATAAAAGAAATAGCAGAGCATACCCTGGAGTGGACAGAGTCCTCAGCCACTGAGAGCCACTGGATACACAGTGGAACAGTGTTACATACAGTGTCTTGTTCTTGCTCTCAGTCCAGTGCAAGTGTAAAAATAGACATTTCATACTGCAAGGACACAGTCTGTCTCAGAATTTTCTCTGAAGAAGGCACTCCAGAAAAGCGCAGTCTGGGCCAGGGTGACAGCTATGTAGGAAGACCTAAAGCTAGCCAGTTAGGCTGAAGCTCGGAGAATTTAGGGAGCAGGAGAACCTGTTTCTTTCTGTGTGATGCATAGGAGGCCCAAGTCCTCTCTTGTGGGCTTTCCCAGTCTGTGTAGATAACCTCAAACATGATACGTTGCTACTTCTAGGGCAAGTGATCCAACCTATCAATCCAGGCAGCAGCTTTCTTCTTATGCCTTAGCACTGAAATTCACGTAGCATCACTTCCATCAGAGGGAAGGGGAATCAGACCCCACCTTTTGTGAAGGAACCATTGGTTGTAGGAATAGCTTTTTGTTTTTAAATCACAAGAGGCCAGGCGGTGGTGGCGCACGCCTTTAATCCCAGCACTCGGGAGGCAGAGGCAGGCAGATCTCTGGGAGTTCGAGGCCAGCCTGGTCTACAAGAGCTAGTTCCAGGACAGGCACCAAAGCTACAGAGAAACCCTGTCTCGAAAAACCAGAAAAAAAAAAAATCACAAGAGGGGCCAGCCCTGGTGGCACATGCCTTTCATCCCAGCACTTGGGAGCAGGGAACAGAGGCAGACAGATCTCTGTGAGTTAAGGCCAGGGTAATCAACAGGGTAATTGTCACGAAGCAACAATTAAAAAACAACCAGAGCTAGTTTGGAGTGTTCTCATTTTTAGATGGCACAAAGGCCTTTGCTTTGTGGTAATGAAGACAATAATCTTGTAACACAACTGAACATCCTCTGTAAGACCAGTTCATTTAACTTTAAAATCTTTATTTTATAAAAACAGAACTGTAGCAAATGATGTACATGTACACATTATATAACATTTACAGCAACATACTTATTTCTTCCATTTGTCATTTCTTCATGGTAAAAATTTCCAAAATTCTTTCTTCCAGCTAGGAATAGTATAACCAAGCTAATGTAATACTGTTACAGAATCAACCTAAATGCAAGGTTGCAATCACTCACATACACACACACACACACACATACACACACAAAGGCATCCATAGATATCATGATTTCAGATTTTCTCATTAAAATATTTAAAATGGAAGCAACACAAACATTTTTTAGATAGACTATCATTAGCCTTTTTACTGGCATCCCAGCTCAGCTCATACCATAACCAAATGGGAGGTGGCTGAATACCCAAGCTCAGTGAGAAGCAGGTCCACTTGCAGACCATAACCCTTGACGGCTGTCTTCTCTCGCCTGGCAGGTGGGTGGAATTAAAGACAAAGTGCTCGCCGCACACCGAGCCGGGCTGAAGCAGATCATAATTCCACAGAGGAATGAGAAAGACCTTGAAGAAATCCCAAGCAACGTCAGACAGGATCTAAGTTTTGTCACAGCAAGCTGCCTGGATGAAGTTCTAAATGCAGCTTTTGATGGTGGCTTCACTGTCAAAACCAGGCCTGGTCTCATTGACAGCAAACTTTAGACCCCAACGTCAGCTGGAATTTTAATTATGAGGTGCCAAGAGGTGCCAAGGCTGGTTTTAGGCACCAGTAAGAGTAAGCAAAATAAATCCCTAATTTGTGGACATAATCAAGATAACAATGAGTCTGCTCAAGTAGCTCTTGATGTTTATTACAGAAATATTGGTTTAATAAAGAATTAAAACTAGAAGTGTGGTCTTCAGTGGGATTGGTGTCCCTGGAAAAGATACAGAACAGAGGTTCTCTGTGGTCGCAGAACAAAGAACATGCTAGAAATGTCAACCCTCTGGCCCACTATAGACCCGAATCCTACTCAAGGATATGGAACAGAGATCCAGGAATCCCTCTGACGTGTCTGATATGTTTAATGATTGGGTGAGTCAAGTGTGGTGGTACAGGTACTCGGGAGGCAGAAGCAGGTGGGTCTCTTGATGTTCAAGGCCAGCTTGGTCTATACACCAAGTTCCAAGGCAGCCAGCCAGGACTACATAGGGAGACCCGATCTCAAAATAATAACAGTTGGCACATACTCTTAACTCTGGAGACCCATGTAGACTTTATTGGATCCTGGAACCCAATTACTTAGAAGGGAAACTAGCAAAGACAAAACTCTAGACAACTATTTAAAAGTCTAGGATGAGGCCCACATAGGAACATACAGGTCCTAGGCTGAGGGAAGCAGCAATGAGAACAGTGGCATATGTTGGCAGTCACTGCAGAAACACAATGGCTTTGGGTGCCTGTAATCTTGAGAAACTACAGGCCCAAGGGAGCAGCTGTGTGTTTCGGGATGACCCCTAAACTTGGAATCCTTGTTTATGCCAAATCCCAAGTGTGTCAACTTGGAATGCCTGTTTGCTCCTGTGACTCAGTCTGAGGTACCAGGATGAAGGCCCCTTACACTTACTAGGTTTCTGAACCCTGTTTCATACATGCTCATGTATGAAATAACAGTATTATTGCTGATTCAACAAGAATGCAATGTAAACAACACAATTTTAATTCTAGAGTCAGAATCTTACAAGATATGAGAAGAGCTAATATAGTTGATTCTTCCTGAATGAGAATGGGGTCTGCAAGCTACCTAAACCCTGCTCAGGCCTCCTAAAAATCTCTGGAGGAAATACCGAACCAGGACTAGCTGGGGGCACTCACAACCCTTGATGAGCTTCTGACCTCTGTAATCGTGCACAAGGAGCAAAGGAACAATCCACTGGCCTTGTCCATCCAGGGCGCCTTCCCACCAAGCCCTGTTTCATATTCCTGCCTGAGGTGGTAACACAACATCTTTTAAAGCTCAGGGTTCTCTGGGGCCTAGAAATCAGCACTGACCTACACAGGAAATTACATGGGGCAGCTTCTGTGCTGTCTGAAGCAGGTGTGCATTTTCTAAAACAGATTTATGTCCATCTTTGTGTGTGTGCGCAAGGGCACCTGCAGAGGCCAGAAGAGGGTGTCGGATCCCTGGAGCAGGAGTTACAGGTGCTTGTAAGCTGCCTGGTGTGGGTGCTGGGAACTAATTTGGGGATTCAGCAAGAACAGCAAGCACTCTCAACTGGGGAGCGGTTTCTCCAGCCCATCTTTCCTTTTGAAAGGGGCCATCTGGGATTGAATGGTATGGTTTTTGTTTTTCTAACACTGTTTTTGGTTGGCTATGCAGGAGGTTTTGATCAGAGAAACTGCATAAAATCCACCACTGTAACCACTTACAAATATTTAATTCAGGGACATCTGTGACATTCAGTGTTCCCACTGTCCATGATTTTTTTCAGCACAAACAACTCATTCCCCCAATTGCAGACCTGGTAACCACTCTTCCCCTCTTCCTTATTCTAAGTGTTTTGAAGAAGTTTTGTTCTTTTCTTGTCTGACATCTCACCAACTTGTCAAGTTTATCTCTGTATCATGTATCAAACTTCTTTTTCTGGCTGAACAAGCCGCTGTGTACATATGACATACTGCTTATCCACTCCCCTACTGTTCTGTGACTGTGGACTGTCAACAGGAATGTACAGATCCCTTGCTTTTCTATTATTTTGGGATGTGTGCCCAGAAGTAGAACTTCTGTGGTGGTGCTTTGATCAGAATACCCTCCCAAAATGCATGTGTTCCATTTCTCATAGGAAAGGGCTCAGAAAACGAGCTAGTTACTTTGTACAGGTGCACTTCTCCACCAGGTTAGCACTGAGGCGACATCTGGGAAGTAGGTGCACCTGGCTCCCATCCTTCAGCTCATCAACCCTGATCTCCAGCTTCTGCCTCCAGACCTGACCTGTCCTTTACTAGCCACAAACAACTTTCTGACATGCATGCATGTGTCCATGTGTGTACATGGTGTTGGGGACCATAGTGGGACTTGCACATACTGGGTAAGTACCCAAACACTGAGCTAGAGCACACCTCAGCCTCAGCCCCATCTCCTCTCTACCGTGGCCGCACCATTTGGTACCTGCATAGCTTTTAGGTATCAAAGGCAAACAAAGCTGTAATGCCATGGTTATCAACTTTCTAAGTATAATTTCAATTGTTCTGTCCATGTATCATCCCTCTGAACTCTTCTATGTACTACAAATAAGACTCTATAATCCTGAGTCACAATAATAAGCTATATGCAAATTTAGGGCCAAATGCCTTCTGTTTTAGTTGTTCATAAAATATTTAATACCAATAGGTAAATCAGTGACTATAAGTAAAATACCAGATTATGAATGATATAAAAGATACAAGAATCTTTTTTTAAAAAAAAATACCAGGTTGGCCAGAGGAAGTGCACGCCTTTAATCCCAGCATTCAGGAGGCAGAGACAGGTTTACAAAGTTCGAGGCCAGCCTGGTCTACAAAGTGTCAGGACAGGCTCCAAAGCTACGTTGAAACTCTATCTCAAGAAACAAAACAAAAACCACCAGGTCAATGTATGTGCTGAAAACATGATTTTCTTTCCTCTTCTCTTATAGCAATTACAGTTTGTATTCTGGACTAGAGGTATTACTCGGTAGAATTCTTGCTTAGCACTGGAGAGGCCATGGCTTCAACTCTGAAACACAAACAGCTTGTGGCCATACCACATTCCCTCTTCATAATAGAGGGGCTCCAGCTGGGTCTCATGTGCAGCACCAATTCCAACTCTGAGACAAGCACTGCTTGAGCTCCAGGACACTGATTCCCATCTGGGCACAGTAGTTCTGATGGCTACCATTAATTTCCAATACTAGGTGAAGGGACAGTCACTTTTCATTGCTGTGACAGAATACCTGAGGAAAAGACTTCTTTGGGCTCATGGTTTCAGGTTTCCGTCCACAGATGCCCCATCGCTGTGGGCTTGTGATGAAGCAGAACACGGTGGTGGGAAGGGAAGGTGTGCCAGAGTAAAGTTGTTTCACCTCATGGCAGCTGGAAGCAGAAGAGCCAGAGAGGAAGATCCAAAGACAAGACACCCTTCCAAAATACATTCCCCAGTGACATATCCCTCCCCCAACGCTCTATTCAGCCATCAACATCCACTGATGAAGTTACCAGTGATCCACTTTTCAACACCATCACCAGGGCCAAGCCTTTTACACCAGCCATTTTAGATGTGCCAGGTCAAGCAAGACACATCTCCCCCACCAAACCTCACTCAGGCAGTCACCGCTGAAGGCAGAAGCACTTAGTGGCTCTCCTAGGAAACTTACACAAAGGAAACTATACTATAAAAATATTAAAAAGTATTAATTTTGACAATCTGGGATTAGTCACTAGTTTTGCTTAATGAAATAAATGTGTGTCACATTTCTCAGAGCAAAGGAGAAAGAAACTACACTGTGTATGACAAGAGAAGTAGGCTGTCAGTCTCCAATTTGATGGTTAGGGTCCAACAGTAATGCTCTTCTCCCTGATGTAAGTGTGTGCCTTACAATGATTATTCTTTACTAAAAACAAAACAAAAAATGAGCGGCACACGGTTTTAATCCCCGCCAATGCCGAGAACCCAGGGTCTTACTGATCAAACTCCAAGCCAGCCAGTGCTGTAGAGCTGCACCACAAGACCTGGCTCCATAAACAAGCTATCAAAAGGATTTTAATTCTAGGAAAAAATTGTCTTCGATAAAAATTCCCTTGAGATACACTATAGTGCTTGGTATAAAAGCTAAATTCTGTTTGGGTGATGCCATCTTTAAAAATGTTTATTTTGATAAACGATATAAATAGCTTAACTGGACAAGTCGGACAGAACTCTTGTGTTTTGCACACTCCCCATGGAACACTGCTCAGTCCACAAGCTTCCACAATATCCACACCTTTTCTTTTGAGACAGGGTCTTGCTGTATAGGCCAGGCATGCTGCTTACCTGCCTATGCACTGGCATGTTATGATCCTCCCACTACGGCCTCCCAAGTGCTGGTTTGGGATTACTTCTTTTTTAGATAATGCACGCAAATGGAGGAAGAGACAGGTGGACCTCTGTGAGTTCAAGGCCAGCCTGGTCTACAGAGTGAATTCCAGGACAGGCTCCAAAGCTATAGAGAAACCCTGTCTCAATACCCTCCCCCACAGTTCCTGAAAGACATCAAAAGGGTCAAAGCAATCAACAGAAATTATCTACAATGTAAAGACAAGAGTTCATTTTTGTGTGCCAAATCTCAAGGGAACAAAGAAATGTGGCTACATTTCTCATCTGTGGGAATCAAGAATATGAAGACTTAATAGCTAATAAACGTTAATATGTCAACCTTACCTGCTGCTAAATATACATAAAATATGCCTTCACTTGCTAAAATTAGCAAAAACAGGAGACAAACAAAATCCTTTACAATTCTGGGTCCCACTGAAGCCTCCCCAGAGAGCATCAATAAAAGTATCACGACTTTTCAAATATTAATGCCCAAAACATACTAAGAACATACAGACTAATATGTAAGTAGCAAAATAAAAAATCTTGACATATTAAACAGCAAAATTATTAGCTGAGATATAGTGAGTGGTCAAATTACTAAAAATGTTTTTACTAGGGATTCAGCCACTGAATGCTTGCTTGTAGTAGGTTTTGCTGAGGCACTAGGTTTAAGCCCAATAACAACAACAACAACAAAAAGTCCAAGTTTTGTTTGGTTGATTATTTTCTATTTTTGAGTCAATATGTTGAGCAGGTTGACCTCAAAACCTTGCGTTCTGCCTTGGCCTCCAAGCCCTGAGATTACAAGCATGAACCATGGCCAGCCTTCCTAACACTATCAAAATGGTAAAGTCTAGGGTGATCTTGTTATGTGGTGAAGGTTACAGAAATAACCAATTAATATCTCAAAATATATGTGTACAAGAACATGCTCATGCATTTAACTAGTAAATGTCAGTCAGCTCTGATTTCATGGAGGAGAGTATGGATTTCTAATGGCCACACCTTTTGAGATGTTAAAGTCTAGGCACGATACAGTGAAACTGCAAAATGACATTCCCTCAAACATAACACTCAGTTGCTTTTCAGCCACTGAAATGCTTTGTGGCATTCAACTGGGGCGGGGTGGGGCGGGGGCTGAGGTAAGGTGTAGAATTCAGGGCCACCCAGGGTAGCAAGACCTTGTCTCAACACACACACAAGCTTCTTTTCTAAATTTTCATGCAAATAAAAATCTGGTTGTAATCTGTGGCTAAATTATTCCCTTTCACCCCAAATATAGCTACATAAGCACATGACAATCAACTCAATAGAAGGCTTACTTGTACTGAAAATGGCTAACAGAACCAAGCTCCATAATCCAGAATTGGAAA
This sequence comes from Microtus pennsylvanicus, assembly GCF_037038515.1. Classification (NCBI taxonomy): domain Eukaryota; kingdom Metazoa; phylum Chordata; class Mammalia; order Rodentia; family Cricetidae; genus Microtus; species Microtus pennsylvanicus. The sequence continues at coordinate 88,857,037 of NC_134584.1, forward strand.
TAGGATAAAAGGAAAATGCAAGTTAATTCTCAATGACTTTCTAAGCTTGGGGTACCACTAGGAAAATACAAAATTATCAATAACAGATTTCTGCTGTGTGCCTAAGTGTAACTAGGAACACAACACTAAAGGTAAAATCCAGTGTGCCACACTGGCTGAATACTTAGGTCGTAGGAAGCACTGTTTCAGGGTAAAGTACTAGTGTCTCATTTAACCCTTACATACTCACCATAATTTAATTCCATTTAACACATTAGGAAACTAGGCCCAAGGTCAGACAGCTGGTTAAGTTGGATAGAGGTAAACTAGTGCATAGGAACTTGGCAGCCAGGCTGCGGAGTCAAACTCCACCACTGGAACTACGATGATAAACTCAGTTTTCATAAAGGAAAAGAGTGATCAGCATTAATCAGGCATACTCTAAATGTCCTTATGGGAATCAAATGGGGGGAGAACCTAGTCCTTTCTGTGCTTCAGAATAAAACTAACATACTTCAAAACAGTGGCATATAATCTCCTAATCTTCTGCTCTAAATACAGGAAACCACTCTGGACTTTATCAAAGAGCTCTATTAGAGCCACGGATTAGGGACGTAGCCCAGTGAGAGAGTGCTTGCTTAGCAAGTGCTGGCCCTGTAGTCAGTCCTCAGCTCCAGGAAAAAACAAAACAAACCAACCTAGAGCTAAAGTAAACACATTAAGATTTTTTTTAATTTGCCAGATAATCTTTTAATGAGAATTATAAAAGACCAAAAACATTTTTTGCAAACTGCCTTTTTTAAAAAACAAATGATTTCCTTTAGTTACAAATACTGTGTATGATGATGCACTTTTGCAAAACCAATAAATACAAGAACCAATTTAAACATGTGATTTGCCCAACACATTTGAAGAGAGGAAAGGCCTGATTTTTTAAAGGTATTTATATAACTCAGTTTACTCCCTAACCTGACCTTCCCAAGAGTCAGCCTGATGGTGGGACTCACACAGACAAGACCATCTCATACCTGCTGCAGCTTTGCACAGCGCTCTCATGTTACCTTTCCTTTCTGGAATTCCTATTTTCACAAAAGGGCTGAATTAAAAATAGTTCTAATAAACTGATTGAAGGAAAAGAAAGTATGTACTGAACACAAACTTTTGACATAAACAATTATGAATATCAAAAAGACACTAACTTAAAGGTACAAAAGTGAGAAAAACCTGAATTACAGAAAAGAAAGTCAAATTTATTTAATGAAAAACTAGAATAAAAATTAGCAAATACACACACACAAAAAGAAAAGAAAACAAAACAAAACACACAGCAGCACTATGTATTACTCACAAGGGGAAAGCAGTGGTCCATGACCACGCAGATGGCTTGTCAGTTAAAGGAAAACCAACCACACTCGTGCACCCATGTGTGCACAGACACACATCCCCAAAAAATTGTTGTCAACAATACAATCAATCTACAACAAACACGAAGTTCAGAAATATTTTACAATGCTTCCTTTCTTTTTTCTTAATACAAAAGATGCCCATCTTGGGTATATATATATTTTTTCAGTGGTTTACTGTTGAATTATTTTTAAATATATTAGTGTTACTACATGCAACTGTTTCCTGTATTAACAGCCTTTCTTTTTATTTACCTTCATGTGTCTAGCTTCTACCTACCAGGAGAGTTTTAGGTTGGCAAGCAGATGGGTGCCTTATTCTCTGTGAAGTCAAATGCAAATTTTAAACACTGGCCAGAAATATTTGATTGCCGTTTCAACACATGGAAATAGTTACATTGATGCCTAAATTGCCATTTTCTGCAAAAAGCTGTGCAATGCTGGTGTCAAACACTAGGCAGTCACTATTCATAATGGCTGTTGCAATTCCCTCATGAATAGATCGAGGAGTCGCTTCCCAAGTCAATCGCCGCCTATGACCATTTAGCTCAAGTCGATAAGCAAAATTTTCAGCTTGCTTGCGTGTTCCTATCAGCTGTACAATTGCAAAGAACTGCTGGTGACCATCGTATTTTTCCTGTTTCTCCAAGACTAACATGAAGTGAAAGCCAAAACAAGACTGCATCATCACCCAGTCAACAGCACCAGGAAGGTTAATGTCTGTAGCAAGGAAAACTATATCTTCTCCTTGCAGGGTTGTAATGGACTTGTGCTGATGCATCAGGTGGGGCATGACAGCATCCAAGGAGCCTTGCCACTTACAGGAAGCACCAGGGCAGGGGCAGGAGTAAGGCCTGAACTCACAGAGCTCCTCGTGCTCTGCCTTTTCTGTGTGCGGGAGAGTTATTTCACATCCAGAAGAGGCGTATTTACAAGGGAAAAGTACTGAATTGGCCACTTTCTCCATAGCCAAGTTGCGGATGGATCCCAGTGGACCCCGGCAGGTCGGACAACATGTGAGTTTAGGACGACAGTTGCTACAAACAAGATGGCCACTCTGACACTGAAGAATGGGTGGCAACACATAGTCAAAGCAGACAGGACACTCAAAAAGACTCGCCAAGTCATTGTTGGATGCAGTTGTGCCAGTCAGGGCAGGTACCCTCTGGGATGGTGGACACTTTGAGGTGCCAGTGGGTAATGCTGTAGCAGTCTGGCGGCTCATTTCTGAAATGAAAAACAAGAAAATAAAAGGAGGCAGGAGAAAAAGTTATAACTATAACACATTCATAAATAATGTATACATATCATACTTATAAAACATCCCACAAAATTTATGAGCAAAAGACTAAAGTTAAATAAATATGGTTTTAAAACAATATACAATAAAATAAAATTAATGTGATGAAGATGAATTTTAATAAAGTTATAAGTAAACCAAATATTTCCAAAATGTTCTATAGCGTGTTTAAAATACCTTCTGTCTAAAAAAAAGTACTGAAAATCTTTGGGTTGGCTACATAAAATAAGAAACACAGCCGGGGGCAGTGGTGGCACAGGCCTTTAGAGGCAAGCGGATCTCTGAATTCCAGGCCAGCCTGGTCTACAGAGTAAGTTCCAGGACAGCCAGGGCTACACAGGGAAAGCCTGCCTCCAAAAGAAGAAGAAGAAAAAAAGGTAAATATAGCAAGACAGCATGGTATATGCCTTTAAATCCAGCATTCAGGAGGTAGAGGAGGTAGAAGCAGGTGGATTTCTGAGTTTGAGGCCAGCCTGTTCTATAGTGGAAGTTCCAAGAGAGCTAGAGGCTACACAGAGAAATACCATTTTGAATAAAAAACAAAAACAAAGGACATAAATACAAGGCTGGAGAGATGGCCCAACAGGTAAGAACACTGGCTGCTCTTCCAGAGGACCAGGGTTCAAATCCTAATACCCAAATGGAGGTTCAAGAGAGGCCTCTAGGGCCCTGCATACATGTGGTATACAGACATACATGCAGGCAAAACACCCATACACATAAAATGAAAATAAATCTTTCGTAGAAGAAGCCTTAAATACAATATTAGGACCTACTTGGGCTGGCCTTTTTCTCCTCAGAGTCTCCACCTCTGTCTATTTCTTCAAGACTGAGTTAAGCCTCACGGCTTCAGAATCTACAGCTTGAGTCCTATATAGTTCATATGCCAAAGACTACGAGAGAGAGAGACCAACCCTCCCCAGCAGTGAGCAACATCTTCTGGAGAGGTATGTTCAGGGAAAGGAAGCACTATCATCCCACTATCTACCTGCAGCTATCTACTAGGTCTTCTTTCCAGCTAGGCATCATTTGTCTCCTGTCAATCAGTGCCCTCCACCAGGCTGGAGAAACAGGGAGAACTGGAGAGCCATCCTTCAGTAAGCTGTTGCTCTGACATTTATGAAAGTCCTTATTCTACTTCCACAGAACAAATCTCACAGAATGTACAAAGGTGAGGGAAACTCAGGAAAAGTAAGAGGAAATGAGGGTAAAAGCACCACAGAAACAAACACTGGATGAGGATGAAGGGCAAGCAAAGAACTCCCTGCATCCATCGGTTCCTTTGGATGGCTGCAGCACACACCAACTATATACAGACTTCAGGGTCATCTGGAGAAAGGACCAGCAAGCGAGAGTCAAGCAGGATAAGCCCCTTTCCCCACGACTGTGCCACTGAGGGATATTTATCTCAGCTGACAAAAGATCAATGTCCTAACAGTGCACTCCCTGAGACTACACTAAATACTTAATATAGTAATTTCTCCAGTTATAATCATTCTGTTGCAAAGACCTTTAAGTTTCAAAATAACTGTGGTTACAAATGTAACCAAGCCAATACAAATGAATTATAGATTGAAGTAGACAGTAGACATTGTAAATAAGGGGCTAAGAGCAGCAATGGAGGGTTAATTTTTTTTCTCCTTTTGTTACTAAAATTGTACTCTCAAGTTCAAAGGGCAAAAGAAAGTACTAACAAATGTTTAGCTTACCCATGTCCCTAGGGTTTCATCTCCAACACACGCGCACAGTATAACAAAAGTCCATCACAACATCTCAGGCTCATGGTATGGAAGGATATAACATGAATCAACTCTCATCATCTGAAGCCCTGTGATCCAGGTATCACAATAAAAAGAACGTTCTGTAATCTACTTTCTATCTGAGCAAATTCTTTAATGCAGATGATTTATCCATTTTAGATCACTTATAAAACAATGGGCTTGGCATTACCAAAGCCTATTAGTTTCCCATCTACTCCACCATGTTAAGTGTGCTCACTTAAAGGAACACAGTAATTGGGAAGGGATTCCTTGAAACAAAACCGCTCCCATCACATAAAAGAGCTCAGTTTATTTAAATGCAATACAGTCAAGTTCAGAAGAAAACACTAGCCCAATGCAAAATACCTCTAACATTTATCAGCATAAGTTCAGATTCATGTTACAACATGTTTTTATTACCTTCCAAACACTCGAGAAAGCACACTGATTTCTACTCAGCACGATAAACAAAGATTCCGACAAAGAAAACTGCCACACCATTCCCGAGTTAGAAGGGTGGAATGCGGCTCCATCTTGAGCCACAAAGATTCTCGACTATGCAGCAGCCCCAAGGTAGAAACCAAGAACAAGTCTGCAGAAGTCGTGACGCGCCTGAAGCTAGATTTAAACCAGAGTCGCTGCAGCTCTACTGAACCCTTACTGCGGACCTCACAGAGCCAAACACAGCCGCCGCGTGGCCTAAACCAGAAGTTATGGATTCGTGCAGTCCAGTTTCTGTCTTGGAAACAGATGCTTTTATGTCAGTACCTTTCCTCTTTCTGGTCCTGGTCCTAACCGTTGGCAAGCATGTGAACAGGACTCCCTTCCAGGAATGCAGAAAGGGTGCCGGCGGCTTCCAGGACATGAGAAGCCAGGCGTCAGGTTCCTGCAACCCACAAGGCCAGCCCTTGGCTCCTAAGTTTAGAAGACTGGTCACTTCCATTCAGATTTAAAGTAGCTCAATGGGTGGCCTGTCCCCAGGAGGGACAACACCTCCCTAGAACTCTAGCAGAAGTCTGCCTGAGGTTCTGGCATCCTGCTGCTTAGGCTCCAACACCTGGCAGGCCCCTGGGCAGGGCCTAGAGAAGGGACGGACTTTGTCCCAAGCCCCGCCCCACAGACCACCTGAGCAGCTTTGGCAGGCGCCACCTGCAACATGAAGCCTGTGCACTTGGCAGCACTTGAGTCCGGTAGAACATGTTTGTGGAGGTCAGGATCTCAGTGCTTTCTTAAGGCTCCAGAGTATGAACATACAGGGATGAAGGGAAGTGCACAGCCAGGCAAGTACTCCTAACGTCAACTTCGTCCTGTGAATTCTCAAGTTCGCATGCAGTGAATAACTCACACAACACTTCCAGGCCTCAACTACTATTTTCCTCAATTCTAACTTGGCCACTTGTGTGCCAGCCTATTTCAAATGCCCTCTTCCAGTACAGTGAGAATCGTAAACACATTCAGGACACGCTACTTCTACCTCCAAACTGAGATTATACTCTCATCCTACTCTGGAAAAGTTTTCTTAACTGGCCTCATTAAACTAGAGTAGCTTGCCTTGTTTTTAAACAAGCATTGCCCTTGCCCCATAAAGTCCTATGCACTTCAGACCTGGAGGGTGTCAGCTGAAGCTTCAAAGGTTTATGCTGGTATTACATCATGCTTAGGACAACCTTCAAACATAACCAAAATCTGGCAATGAGCATTCCAGTACAATGACTTCTACCCACTTTCACCAACGTTGACTCCAACCACTTGCCCACCTTCATTATGTTCAGTAACTTTCACCTAACTTTAATACATCTTTAAGAACAGAAACATCTTTAAGAAACATCTTTAAGAACAGAAATACAACATACACTTTCCAAATTGTACATCAAGCCCATTTTGGTAGAAAGCTTAAGTAGCTATTATCTAAATGGGAAAAAAACATTATTGCCTTTAATTTTGCCTTAATATTTTCAGGGCACTTAGCCACTGTTAGGTTTTTGTTATTGTTTTGGGGTTGTTTGTTGAGATCTGACACATTCATTAATCCTAGACTACCACTGAACTCTTAAGAGCCTGAAAATGATCTTGAACTTCTGATCATCCAACTCCCACCACCTTTCAGTGACTACTCGGACTGCTCACCACCACACTAGTTTATGTAGTACCATGCCTTTGGAAACACCAAGCAAGCACTCCAAAACCCGAGCTATGTCTCCAGCTCATATACATTTGTTAGTGTGTATCAGTGTTTTGCCTGAACGTGTATATATACACCACCAGCAGAGGCCAGTAGAGGCCATAGGATCCCTTGGAATTAGCATTTGGACAGTTGTGAGCCACCATGTAGGTGCTAGAAAACAATTCACTACAACAGCAGCAAGTGCTCCTATCTGTTGAGCCTTCTCTTCAAGCCCTGCATTCTTTACTTACAAGGGGGAAAAGAGGTAGAATGCAAAGACTGTTCACCCTTTCTTAATTTCCCTAAAATTCTTCTTAGAAATTACATTTACTATAAAGCAATAATGATGAAGGTAGATCAGTGGTGTGAGATCTCAAACCCAGGACAAATGACTGAGGTGTCTATTTAATATATCAAAGTAGACCTGGTTGCCAGGTTCTCCCTGCATCCCTCACTCCCTATCTGTTACAGGGTATGGCTGAGATGCCCCGGTCCCCTTAAATTTCTCCAGCCCAGGAGCTGAGCTGCATTTCCCTATATAATCCAGCCATTCTGCTTACTCTGCCCCCCCCATCTACTCTTTACTTTCCTGGCTCTCCCCTTCTCATGTGGCCAGGCTCAGGGTCATGTTCACTCTGGACTCCCAGCTGTCCCTGCCTCTGGCTATGCTCTCCCTTTTATCTACAATAAATCTTCTTCTCTGTCATACCCGGAAGCAGTCATGTCCTTCCTTTCTTATTTCTTTTCATCCATCTGGCACCAAAAGCTGGGACTGACATAACTGAACCCCAAATTCTAGGGTCTACCTTCTCACTACTTCTCCTCCCACCCCCACATTCCTCTCCTTGTCTATGCCATAACTCTATCCCCGACTCCTAGAGCCTTCTACATCCTCCCAAGGTACCCACTGGGTGCTCCCTTCATCTCTCAGCTCTGGCCTGAAACACCCATCTGGGTCTCCCTCCCCTGCCCTCTCATCTCTCCACAGGATCAGTGTCACCCCAAGCTGCCTGCTTCTCCACTGTCACTACAAAAGCCACACCTGTGTGCCAGGAAGCTCCCTTGCCCTACTTGGGTCCTCGTCACGTGAGAAGAGCCACCTTTCCTCTGCATGATTCGGAACACTTGACAAGTTTTCCATTCCCCTTGAGAATGCCCTGGCTGGAAATTCTCCTCACAAAGACTCTTTATCCACCTCAGCTTAGCTCACTCTCTCTCACCTCCCCCAGGAACTGCTGACCTGCTTGCAGTCCACCCCTCCCTCCCGCAGCTTCTCTAAGCATGACCACATTTGGGTCACCACACACACTTTCTCAGCTCCTCGAGGAGCTTACAGAAATTCCTGTAAGGGGAGTTTCTTTTTTCAACATACACATACACACACACACACACACACACACACACACACACCCAGGCCTGGACTATAAACAGCTTGGCCTCAGTATAGATCAATGGCCAAAAATAGGCACACTTGATTTCCAAACTCTCACAAATCTTAACTGCCACAGCACAAACAACTGACCCCAAATCTCTTCCATCTACACTAGCTCTGCTCTATACTTCTGCTTCCCACTCTTAAAAAACTTTTATCTCTACAATTTCTCTTTGCTCTGCTCTCAAAACATCTCTTAAAACTATGCTGTAAATTCAATTCTCAGGAGTTGTAAGTTCACTGGGTATAGTTAAAAATTATCTATAAATCTGTAACAAAACTTGGCTTTAAACAGGCTTATAATTAAAAATCTATACAGAGGCAATCTTAATTTGCTATAAGTTACTATATATGTGATTCAACCCTTGTTTATAATATACTGCATATGTAACTTAAATTCAACTTTTTTGTTTGTTTTTTCAAGACAAAGTGTCTCTGTGTATCCTCGGCTGTCCTCAAACTCAGAGATTCACCTGCCTCTGCGTCCAGAGTATTGGGATTAAAGGACACCATCACTGCCCAACTGGATTCAACTCGTTTTAAAAAAAATAAAAAAGAAAGAAAAAAGTAAAACTGATCTACAAAAAAAGAAAAAGAAAGAAAAAAGAAAAAAGAATCTTTAGCAGTTAAGAGCACTGCTCTTCCAAAAGTCCTAAATTCAATTCCCAGAAACTACATAGTGGCTTTCAACCATCTATAATGAGAAATAAATAAAGCTTTACTTATTATGTATACAGTGTTCTGCAAGCATACATGGAAACAGAACATTGTATACATAATAAATCTTTCAAAAAATAGCTTTTAATAACAGCTATGTGGCTGGCAGCCATCTTTACTGAGGTTAAAAGGTACATGCTATGGGACTTAACTGCCATTTTAAGATGACCACATAACATAAACCAACTAAGGTAACATCTTATATAACTTTTTAGTCCTATTGAGCCCTCTGCTTCCTCTTTTAGACTAATAAAACAACAACAGGCCTAAAATATTTTGGGTTGGTATGAATTATGATGATAAACTTTAAGGTTATAAAGGTCTACTCAGATTAACAAAAGCTGATTTAGAGATTTACACCTAACTACTTATGACTTTGCTAACAGTTCAACCCCAGGCTTCTAGAAAATTCAAATAAGTAACAATATATGTTTGCTAAATAAGGTGTATTTGTTTGATAAGGTTTATAAATTCCTAAGGGCTACTCAGGGTCACAGTAATATCTGTCTAGCTTCTTTGTCTATGCTCACTTTGTTGCGCTTTAACTATCTTGATAAACTAAGGCATACAAAAAAAAACTGATCTTCTATAATGGCACACTATAAAAGGATCAGAAAATTTCCCAGTCTCCCTATGGACTGTATTTAGGGCTTAAAGCTTTATTTTGATGATGCCAGGAACACATTTGGGCTGACTTCTCTACTCTGCCTGGTCAAAGTAAGGTCATCCTCAAGTTCTTCTCCACAGGAACATCTCTCAGACTTGGGTCTGGCCAAGGCTGCTCTCTGGCAGCTAAAAATTAAATGCTGTCCTGTATGATAGACACTGACTACCCCAAACAAAGGCATCTAGACCACAGGAGCCATGGCAACCATCTAGGTAGTGGTTCCAGGGACTCAACTTGAATCCACCTCCTGCAGGCCAAACAGACTCAAGTACTCCTAAATTTCCCCCACCTGCTATTCCTGAGTGGGCTCTCTCTTCCCCTTGATCTTGGGAATCCAGTCCTCTAACTACCAGGACCGTAGGTCTATAAATTTCAAATGTATACCCTAGATAAAAAAATTCTCCTCTGGGGGCTGGAGAGATGCCTCAGCGGTTAAGAACACTGGCTGTTCTTCCAGAGGATACACATTCAATTCCCAGCACCCACCTGGCAGCTTACAACTCTCTGTAACTCCAGATACAGAGGATCTGACACCCTCACACAGACAGACATACATGCAGGCAAAACACCAATCAATACTCATAAAATAAAACTGAATTATTTTTTAAAAATTTCCCCTAAACTCTTTTTTTTTTTTCCTTTGGTTTTTCGAGACAGGGTTTCTCTGTGGTTTTGGAGCCTGTCCTGGAACTAGCTCTTGTAGACCAGGCTAGTCTCGAACTCACAGAGATCCGCCTGCCTCTGCCTCCCGAGTGCTGGGATTAAAGGCTTGCGCCACCACCGCCCGGCTTCCCTAAACTCTTTAACTCTACCTTCTGTCCCTAATCTGTATCTGCTCCAGCAGATTTCCAATCAACTAAATACTGCAAACTACTCCAAACTCACCAGTCCCATGTGTTTCATTCTAACAGAATTTTCAGCCAGCCTGAGCCTCTGCATCCTAGACAGCTCCAAAGCAGCTAGCCCTAGGTGGTCCAGCCTCACAGACTGTTCCATTGTGCCTACACATATCTTAACCCCGGATAATCCCATTGAGCCTGGATAGTCAGTGAACCACCCCGCTCTTCTAGGTCTTGGCCACCATTCCAGCTCTCCTGGGTCCCCAACAATACAACAAGGACTCTCACCGCAGCGGCAGGAAGTAGTCACTGATTATCAACAAAAAGACTGCGAAGGGGGTCTCAAACTGCAGACAAAAGGCTGAGGTGTCTATTTAACATATCAAAGTCCACCTGACAGCCAGGTTCTCCCTGATCCCTCATTCCCTACCAGTTACAGAGTATACTCCACCCTAAATTTCTCCAGCCCAGGAGCTGCACTTTCCTATAGAATCCAGCCATTTTGGTGTCCCCAACCCTTCTACCCTTTACCCTCCTGGGTCTCCTCTCTCCCCTTTGCCTTCTCACACAGCCAGGCTCAGGGTCACATTCACTCTGAACTCTCCCAGATGTTCCTGCCTCTGGCTACGCTCCCCTTTATCTACAATAAGCCTTCTTCTCCACCTTAGCGGCAGTCATGTCCATCCTTTTTATTTTTTTTTCATTCAAGTGGTTGATCTCATAGCTAACTACCAAATGCAAATCCTTAAGTTCAAATTCTAAGTGGCAAAAATGCCAATAAAATTATAACTATTCAATTATAAATTTACACTTTATATTAGGGATTTGAATTAAAACATTTAAACATGCTGGTGATAGCTCACTTCTACACTTCTACATGTATGAAGACCTAGTTCAAACCCTCACATATATAAAAACAGTGTGGGGGAGTTATTCTAGCACTGGAAAATGAAGACAGGAGGATTCCTGGAGCTCCAGAGCCAGTCAGTCTAGCAAATATGGTGGGTTCGTGGCCAATGAGACTCATTTTCAAAGGAGGTGTTTCTGAAGACAGGGCTGAGCTTGGGTCTCTCTGTGTGCACGTCAAGAAAAGTACCTGACAGAAAGCTGCTATGGAAAAGGAACTCTAATCTGTAACTCATCTCCTTCTTCCAAGATTCCCTACTGAGGTTTCCACTTCAGAAAAATACCTAATCAGAACCTCACAGGCACTATGTAAAAGAGATCCTGCAGGGGCTGAAGAGATGGCTCAGTGGTTAAGAGCACTGACTGCTCTTCTAGAGGACCCGAGTTCAATTCCCAGCACCCATATGGCAGCTTACAACTGTCTGTAACTCCAGGATCCAGCACCCTCAAACAGATATACATACAGGCTAAAACACCAATAAAAAATTAAAAAAAAAGAGAGATCCTGCAATATGATAAATAAATAAAATACAAAATAAAAATGAATTATGTAAGAAATGAAACATAGCATCAGAAAAGTGTTCATTAAACAAAGAGTCCATCCCTAGACCACAATAGTTCTCAAATTCAATGTGCTACCTACCACTTAGGGAATCTTGTTAAAAAACAAAAACCATAGACTTTAATTTGGGAGGTCTGAAGCTAGACTGTTTCTTTGGGGCTTCATTTGGTTTTGTATGCTGTACTGTTGAGGATCTAGCCCAAGCATAACCAGCCTGCATGGCAGGTCTAAAGACATGTTTGTGCTTCTCTCCTCTTACTGAACTTGATCCCAAAAACTGAGAATTCCTCAAGAACTGTTTGAGTCATTGGGCTACAACAAGAAGAGAATCTTGTCTCCAGCAGAAAGATTTACACTTGTCAAATGACCTTGTAGAAAAGACAGGAAATAGAGACAACAAAGGGCAATACGTGGCCTCGCTGCCTTTCATAGGTATATCTGTCCTCTTCCCTTTAAACTCTAGTTGGGGGCAGGCATCACCTATTTTTATCCCTCTTCCCAATGTGGTTACATTGACCAAATCCCCCTTTCTGCTTCTCATCATTAATTTGGCTCTTTTCATTGGTTTATTGAGGATGGGTAACAAAGTGTAATGGGGTATCTGCTATGACCCCAACTCCAGTAACATGGGACCCTCAACATTCCAGGAAGTGCTCTACCAGTAGGCCTTCTGTAGTTTGCACAAACTCCTAAGTATAGCCAGCCAGTTCTGCTGTTCACATGGAGGCTGTAACATGGAGACCATAACAAAGTATAAAAACTGAAAAAGAACCAAGCAGAGGTGGTACACACCTTAATCCCAGCACTCAGGAGGCCAGCCTGGTCTACAGAGAGTTCCAGAACAGCTAGGGCTACCCAGAGAAACCCTATCTCAATAAATAAATAAATAAACAAACGAACAAAACAAACTCTCATGTACATCATTGTTAGAATAAATTATCTTCGTTAAATTCTTCAAGGAACTCAGATTATTCATATTTTTTAAAAAGTAGTAAAATGATAATAAGCAAACATAACTAAGGCAAGGACTCAAACAACAGTGATGGAAGGAACCTTTAAGAAAACTATTATTGAAATAATCAAATGATTAACAAGTAATTGAAGTCTTACTCCAGCACAGGGATTAAAGCCCTTAAAATCTTTGTATGCTAATGAATGGCTGATAGTGGCCAAGGATGCAGCTCAGTCACTCAAAAACTTGACTCTTCAGAGAGGGGATAAAGATAGGGTTGACTGCAAAAGGGGCCAGAGTTGAATCAGCCATGTTTAAATAATGAAGCCTCATAAAAATCCCACAAGGACTGGGCTTAGTTTCCAGAAAGAGTGGCGTGTGGAAGTATCTAGAGAATATACCCAAGAGGTAGACACATAAGTTTCAAGCCCCTTCCCTTCTAACTTGCTTTATTCATTTCTTCTACTTGGCTGCTCACAGTATGTTATTTATATCATTTGTAACAAAAGAACATTAGTAAAATATGTATCAGAGTTCTGTGGACCACCCTAGCTAACTATGAGATCAGAAAAAGTAGTCCTGTAAACCCTACTTTATATCCACCCATAATGCATTGCTGGTCAGAAATGTAAATTACAATCTAGAGAATGACATCAGAACCTCTAGACACAGAGGTTAACCAGTAGGGTCAAACTTGAGGGAGAGCGTATAAAACTGAATTACAGGACACCCAACTGGTACTGATGGGAGGGGTTGATAGGTACGAAACCCCTACCTACCAAGGCTAAGGGTTTTTTTGTTGTTGGGTTGCTTTATTTTTTGACACAGGATTTCTCTGTGTAACAGGCTGGCTATAAGCACGTGGAACCCTGCAAACTCAGACTTCACTTGGGAATGGTACAGCCATGCTTCACCACTGTAGTCAGTTCTACTACACAGCACACACAATTTGTCTATATAATGTCAAAATAAAGTATTAGCATTGCCCAAACAAAACACTTTACCATTCCAATAAGAGTATTTTTCCTTCCTTATTCATGATCAAATACAAAACCCACAGTTAATGCCAGAAATTGTGGACAGTAATATATCCTACATATACTGTGGTTTGGAGTTGTACATATACATATATACACACATACATACATTATATACAGACCTGTGACAAAGTTTAATTTAAAATTAGGCACTGTTAAGAAACTACCAATAATTTACTCTGTATGTTCTGAAAACTTTTCTATTAAATCAAGAAACTGACCTTTTCATTTAAATAAGACATTTCTACCCTCTCTTTGAAATCTTAAATCACTAGTAATAAAGCTCTTATACTTCTGATCTATTGTTTAAACATTCTTAAAATTCTATATGTATAAATGTTTTGCTTATGTGTATGTCTGTGCACCAAGTGTTTCTAGTGCCTGTGGAGGCCAGAAGAGGTTTTCAGATATCCTAGAACTGAAGTGACTGCCGTGAGCAACCATGTGGGTGCTAGGTCTCAAACCTAGGTCCTATGTAAGAGCAGTCAATGCTCTTAACTGCTAAGCGCTCTGCTCTCTCCAACCCTCTTGAGCCACATTTTAAGCAAAACAAGGATTATTCAGACTTCCTCACTATAGTGTCACGACAAGTCCATCTTGTCAGTAGACAGTATGCTAACTTAGCTGGCTCCTGACTGACTGACTGGGTAGGCAGCACATACAGCATGGACACACCAGGGTGACTCATGACTCAAGTGGGACAGTGATTCCATCATACAAATTTGAAATTTGTATATTCTCTCTGAAATTTTCCATATATTTTTGGGACAGCTGATCAGATAAATGAAACCAGTAACTAAAATGACAGAAATAGGGAAATACCATAATAAATTTTTCCCTTTTCCCATTTACCAGGAAAAATAAATGTGGTACCTTTTCTGTTACAACCACAGTATCTCAAAAAAGTTTTGAGAAAAGTTAGACAACTATCTCAACATCTAAAGGTCTTGCCTTTTGCACTTAAGCTATGTGAACTTTCTGCTTTGTTCTGATATTTAATGATACAGATAAAATGCAATAGATGTTAATTTTAGGTATTCTTCACCCCCAACAGGCTGTTTATAGAATTCTTCATTTTTACAAGAATGTCTCGACACATACAAAGCATCAATAAACCTGAAATCCAAAATGATATGACACCTAAATGTTTTTTTTTAATTCTGAAGCTTTTCAGAATTCTAAATTAGAAATGCTTAACTCACAGAGTCTGTGCAAATATCCCCAATCCAAAGAAACACCAAAATTTGAACTATTTCTCTGGGTTCAATGAGACAAACTGGCCTGAATACTTAGCTCGCTAATAAAACTCTGTGTATTCATTTTGTTTTTGTGAGACAGGGTTTCATGCAAGCCAGATTAGTCTCAAAATCACTATGTCAACTCTTGAACCTGCTGCCACTGTGCTCAGTTTTATGAAGTGCTGTGGATCGAACTCAGAGCTTCATTCATGCTAGGCAAAAACACCATCTAAGCTGGATCCCCAGCCAGGTATCTGACCTCCAGAACAAGCAAACTGCCAGCATGATGACCAGCACATTCCACAGCTGCTTTAAGGTATAAATTTAGCACGCAGTATCCAATATTTCAGTACATTTTGTTTGCAAGTTGTGAACTGTCACCAACATGTGACAGTTAACAGATCAGGTTATAAACTTTAACCACTAACTATGATGGTTTTCTATGTTGCCAATCTTTCTCATTGCCCTTTGCAAATTACTCTTTTTCTCTCCTAATTCCCGAACTTCAGAGTTGCCCACAGCCACCTTTTCTTACACTGGTAACTTTATGACTCTTTAAATTCCCCCAAGAATTTAAATTTATGTCTCTAGGTACATCGTTCACCAGAATCTAGCAAGGTAAATGGATGCAACTAGAAAAGATCATATTGAGTGAGGTGAACTGCAAGTTCTCTCCTTTGAAGCTCTCACTTGAAATCTTCAGATGTGAGTATAAAGCCTGGAGTAACCTCAGAAACCAGGAAAGTAGAGGGGACACTGGAGAAGGAGAAAGAACAACAGAGAGGAGGCAGATTATAAGTGACTTTGTGGAAGAAATGGGAAAAACAGGGAAGGGAGGCTTTAATTATGGAGCGGGGGGGGAGGGGGGGCAGGGGAGAGATAAACTACAGGAGGGTAAAATAACAGGAAGTCTGTCAGAAAAAGTCATAAGAAATCATTTATTTTTTTATCTACTAAAATAACACATAATACATATAAATCTGTGTATAAATATATAGAGAGTTTAAATGAATTTTTTCCTTCTGGACTGAGAATGCTCCCATGAGAGTCATAGTGTATCTAATACAAACCCAACACCATACATGAGAACCCTTTTGAGTTGTTAGTCAGGGTCATCCAACAGATTCCCAAAACATTACAGACTAGTGCTATTGCCCTTGGTTGCCTCCCAGCGGTGGAATGTAAATTCTTATTTTTGAAGACATCGTGAACTTTGGACACAGGACCTGAAAGCTTCCTCTGAGGACTAGCTTTCATGGTACCAGAAGATGCCATGCAAGCTTCCAAAAGATGAAAGCATCCTATACAGCTATGATGCCCATGAACCACAGTAACCACAGAATACAGCGGCAAGACTACCTTGGTGGTAACCAACAGCTCTCTAATTGGACTTAAGACCCACTCAACAAGAGGGAAATCATGCCTGGTACTGGAAACCTAGCCAATTACCTAGGGCTAGTAAAAAAAAAAAATCATGAATTTTGGAGAAAAACCTACAATGCCACTTTACTAAACCAACACAATTCCTAATTACATTTTAAATATTTGTCCTTATATACACAGATAAGTGTTCTCACCCCTCTTCAATGGAAATTCTCTTTGTAATAAACCAGAAAACTAAAACCAACCAAAATCCAGAACAAGAGAAAGTGTAGTGCCCAGTCCCAACTGACACATCTACCTAAAGCTCAAGGATCACTGTATAAAAGGGAAGAGGAGATGGAAAGATTAAGAGACAAAAGAACAAGAGTTTGTCAGTCTGCTGTGAGACTGTGTCTCCTAGAAATGTAAGAAGTTATATTCATGAAGTCTCAACAACATGGCTACCTAAATAAGACCTGAACAATGACACCACCAATGGACATGCTAACACAGAAGAGGGAAAACTCACAGGGAACCTCAATCCTAGAAAACGAACTACAGGCAAATGGGGGAAAGCTGAGAGGAGAAAAAAAAAGGTTGTTCTCAGGAAAGAACCCTCTCCCTACCCAATTGGTTATTCAATACCAAGTGGTCAACTCTGAGATCATATATATAGTTAGAATTATACAAACTGAGTGATGGAGGTGGGTCTTGTATCTTATCTGTTGCTTTCATTGGTTAACTAATAAAGAAAACTGCTTGGCCTGATAGGACAGAAAATTAGGTAGGCGGAGTAAACAGAACAGAATGCTGGGAGAAAGAAGCCAAGTCAATCAGTCGCCATGATTCTCCCACTTCAGACAGACGCAGGTTAAGATCTTTCCTGGTAAGCCAGCTTGTGGTGCTACACAGAATATTAGAAATGGGTTAGATCAATATGTAAGAGCTAGCCAATAAGAGGCGGGAACTAATGGGCCAAGCAGTGTTTAAAAAAAATACAGTTTCCGTGTAATTATTTCGGGTATAAAGCTAGCCGTGCGGGTGGCCGGGTGCGGGGGACGCAGCCCCACTGCTCCAATTACTACAACTGTATTTTTTATTTATATATTATGTAATACACACAACTAAACAAAGAAAAAGAGGCCATGTGTTTGAGAGAGTTAGTAGGGGGATGCATGGGAGGGTTGAGGGAGGAAAGAAAAAGAGGGAAATGGTGTAATCATAATTTCAAAAAAAACTTTAAACGTGTATCTCTAGCTCAAATTAAAAAAAAATAAGCCCAGCTGTCTATAATATCACACATGAGAGGAAGAGGCAATTCAGAAGACTTAAGCCACCCCTTTATACATCATACACTTAAAACAACCAGTCAATCTTATTGTCTCTCCTTAAAAATCACCAAAGAACCCAACCGTTGCTCAACATCCTACACTACCATCTGACCTAAGAACTATTTTCTTACCTGAAAAATCACAATATCTTCCTAGTCCACTCTTCTCCTTCCATCTCTGTCTCCCACATTCATCCAATAATCCATTCATGTTCTAAGCACAGCAAGCTCAATCCAATTCAAATTTATATTACATTATCTCACTCCTTTGCTCCGTACCCTCCATGGCTCCTCATACATACTGAAAACTAAAATCCTATAAATGGCCCATAAGGCCTAAACAATATGATGTATTTGCAATCACTTCTTTCTTCTCACTCTTATGATAAGGCTAGGTTGTTCCATTGGACCTTCTGTCTTCAAACACTTTTCTCCTAGATTCAAATCTTTATTCAGACATTACTCCTCAATGAGACCACCCTGTTTCTCTATTTTAAGCTGTAACCTCATCTGAGCATGGTGGGGCATGTCTTCAACTCAAGAGGATGAGGCAGTAAGAACTTCATTCAAGGAGGCTGGGGAGATGGCTCAGTGGTTAAGAGCTTTCTTTCAGAGGACCAGGGCTCCAGTCCCAGCACCTACATGGCAACTCACAACCGTCTGTAACTCTAGTTCTAGGGAATCTGACACCCTCACACATATATGCAGGTAAAACACCAATGTACATAAAAAATTAAAAAAAAAAACCTTATTCAAGGACAGTTTAATCCTGAGTTCAATCTGCAGGACTCGTACTCACAGTGGATTAAAAAGAGCCCACTCCTACAGGGTCTCCAGGGTAACTTCTTGCTCACACACACATTATCATCCCATATGGACACACTAAAATGTAATAAAAAAGATTTTTAACAATTTTTTTTTAAAAAAGCAACCCATACCCTGACTACTAACTCATCTTTTGTGTACTTCTAAAATCTCTACACATCTTAATGCACTTTTCTTTTTCTCTCCTTACTTCCCAGGCATCTCTGATATTTATTTATTCCTTAGACTGTGTTACTTTCTATCTACTATACAACTTACTTATGTTAATTGTTCTAGGCCCATTCACCCTTATTTAGAAGGTGAATGATGTGCCTCAAATTAAAATCAGTAATAATAAAATTAGTATACACAGCATCACCTCAAAAACCATTTGTTGGATAGGTAAGTAGAAAGCACAGAAGCACTGCACTTTTGAACAGCAATATTCAGTTACATAGCAATATGGTATTGCTTTTTCAATTCTTGAAGAAAATGATTATCCAGATCAAACTATGCCCGTAGTGTTGAGGGCAAAATATTGATGCAACATTTTGAAAGACTACCTCTTCTACACATGGTCTCAGGAATCTGGACAAGCTCTTCAAATTCAACGGAATGAACCAAGAAGGAACAGGGAGTACAGTAAACTGAGCCCAAAATAAATTCAGTGCAATAAAGGGAGCTTTAAGAATGACAACTTAGGCTAGGTGACCTATAGTCTGCAGCCTGCGAGGGACTTGACCATTTAGAAAAGTAGTAAAGGGTGTAGTGACAGTTACAGTAAAGCACAGAAAACAAAGGAAAGCTTACAACAAGAGGGTATTCGCTGTACGAAATACAACTTTAATAGTGCAAGGGAAAGCCATCACCTACCATATAGAGCCAATTATAAGAACCTGTCCAGCCAGGCTGAGGCACACACACAAGTGGAGAAAGTAAGTGTAAGTGGGAGGGAGGAGGAGGAGGCTTGCTCCACCCACAGCAGGAAACCAACAAAGATAAGTACAAAAATAATTAGCTAGTCTAGCTGTCCCTAAAAAAGAAGAAATGGGGAGTCATCGTTGTTAAAAACCGTACAGAAAGCTGGAGAAATGGCTCAGGGCTAGGAGCACTGGCTGTTCTTCCTGGGGACCCGGGTTCCTGTTCCCACAGAGCAGCTCACAACTGTATCTCCAGCTCCAGAGGAGTCAGTGCACTCCTCTGCTCTCCCAAGCACTAGGCATGCACCTGGTGCATGCAGGCAAAACACCAAACACATGAAATTAAAAAAAAAAAAAAACTCTGTAGAGGGCCGTGAGAAGACTTCTGTAACTCTCAGTTACATTTGAGAGGCCCTATGTTTCATCCCTAATACAAAAAAAATTCTTGGGAAGTTAGGCATACTGGCTCACACCTGCAGTCTCGGTGTCTGGGAAGCAGAGGAAGTGAGGTGTTTGTAAATTAGTCAGACAGGACTACACAGTGAGTTCCAATCTGAGCTATAGTGAAACCCTGCCTCACAACAAAACAGAAAAACGCATAAACCTTGTGAAATCTACAGTAAATATAAAACTTTTTCAACCAAAGGGAAAGTTCTAAGAGTAGGGAAATGACATACATAGATTTGTTTTTAAAGATTTTAGCCTTAACTCTTAGCAAAATGTAGGGAATTTTCCAAAACTTCAGGAAATACTTAATATAAAAGGCTCTCACAATTAAGCAATATTAAGTGTGTACCTCTGTAATCTAGCACATTTTCTTCTGATTCACATATTGGCAAAGGTATACAACATGTATAAAAAGGAATAAGCTAAAAATAACTCTTCCTTAAGAAAGCCGTTTAAGCCAGGTGTGGAGGAACACACCTTTAGTCCCAGCACTCAGGAGCCAGAGATAGGTGGATCTCTGTGAGTTTGAGGTCAGTATAGTCTACAGATCGAGTTCCAGGGCTACAGAGGAAACCCTGCCTCAAAAAAAAAAAAAAAAAGAAAAGAAAAGAAAAGAAAAGGAAAAAGAAAGAAAGAAAGAAAAAAGAAAAGAAAACAACAACAAAATGTGGTTTAAATGTGGTCCAGATAACATACTGTGGTACATGAGACTATCGTATTACACATAAGAATTAACTGCTAAAACTGGTAAGGCATCTGGGAACAAAACTCTGTGTTAGAGAATTTTCCTAAGTATGCCTGGAGGTCTAGATTTATCCCCAGCCAAGTAGAGGGAGAAAAAGTACAGAATAAAATTAGGACAGAGGGCATGGGGCAAATGTACCTATAACCACAAGTAAGTATCAAGCTGTAAGATATCAAGATTTATAAGCACAGCCGGGTGGTGGTGGCGCACGCCTTTAATCCCAGCACTCGGGAGGCAGAGGCAGGCGGATCTCTGTGAGTTCGAGGCCAGCCTGGTCTACAAGAGCTAGTTCCAGGACAGGAACCAAAAGCTATGGAGAAACCCTGTCTCAAAAAAAAAAAAAAAAAAGATTTATAAGCACAAACTCCTTTTGATATGGACAGCTCAAGAGTTAACAACAGCTATCTATCATTTAATGAAAAAATGTCCATTTCAGTCAGATCAAAGAAATTAACTTTAAAGTATTCATGGCTGGAGCTGGAGATGGCTCCACGGTTAATAGCATGTCTGCTCATGCAGAGAGTCTGAGTCTGAGTGCAGCTCCCAGCATCCACAATGGGCAGTTCACAACTGCCTACAATTCCAGCTCCGGGAGATCCAATGCCCTCCTATGGCTTCTGAGGGCACAGCATACTGATGCACAATTCCACACAGACACAGAATTTGAAAATAAATAAATGTTCTAAAGGAGAAAACTTTCAATAAATTGGAAGCTACAGAGAGGCCTGGTACCAAAAAGCACATACTGTTCTTGCAGAGCACCCAGTTTGGTTTCCAGCACCCATAAGGCAGCTCACAAACACCTTATAACTCCGTTCTAAGAGTTCCTGCTACAGAGTAAGAACATCTCACAAAAAAACAAAACGGGGAAGAGAAGAGGGAAAGGAGGAAATGACATATTTGCCACTGGCAGTCTCTGTTTATAAACACAGATTAGTTTTTCTCCTTCCAGTTCATGTGCCCAAACCTTTTTCCAAACAAAGAATATACAAAAGAGTCAAAAACAAAAACAAGCCAACAAACAAAACACACATGCACAAATCAATATGTCAAACTTAATGAAAAGTCTTTGCCAGGCAGAATCACCTGTATCAGCATTGTCAGACGGCACTTTCTGTTGAAGAGTGCACATGACGTGTAAGTACTGGGATGCTGTATCATTTGGCTGGTGACCTTGTCAGGAACAAACTCAAGAACCACAACAGATGGGAAGGAGCACACGCAGCATTAATCCGTTCATAGAAAGCTCAAAAGCAACTAAATTCCATCTGTGGCATTCAAAGGCAGGAGATGCCTCCTGTCAGGAGTGGTAATTAAATGAGGAAAGAGGGTGTCTTGTTCTGGTAATGTTCTTCTTAACCCCGGGCAACAGTTAGAACAGCAGGCTCATTTTGTGAAAAGTCAAGGCCTACTCATGATTTGAGCACCTTTCTATATGTAGTTGCGTAAAATGTCAACCAGAAAACATACATGTAAGAATCAAAGTGCATCATTCCATCACTTTTAGCATTCTCCCAGGATCCCCTTGAACAACAACCAGGAATCATCAGCAAGCACTTGGTAGCAACTCCCTTCCTCAGTGCAGCTGCTCAACTCATTTCCATGCCTCTGACCTGCCACATAAAGTACTTGCACTCACTGGGAGTTTCACCTCTCCTACTTTGAGAAAAGAGCAGAAACCACCAGTTTTATCTACCTTAGCTTCTCTCTGTCAAGCCACAGACTAACTTCTCACCCTTGAGAATCCAAGAAGAACCCTGCCTGCTATTTTCTTGCTTCAAAATGTTACACTTCCCTCTTGGACCAGGTCTCTCCAACACAAGCATGCATCTGGCTTCTATGCCACTGCATGCCTCTGGTTTTCTTTCTCCCTCCAACTGCACAGACACCTCAACTCAAACATATCAGAACTCTGAATGTTACTACCATCCTGGCTCAACATGGCCAGTCTTTTCCATCTTGACAAGTGGCAACACAACCCATAGTCACTCTAGCCAGAAATCTTCATTCCTTCCTTTCCCTACCTCTCACATCTAACTCATCAGCAAGACCCATTATTATGTATCAAAAATATACCTGAAATTCATCTACTTTGTTCATCTTCACCACCAGCACTTTAATCCCAGTCATAATCAGCTATCACAGATAATAAGAAATAGTCTCCAAACAGCTAAAGCAATCTTTGTTTTTTGTTTTTGTTTCATTGTGATTTTTCGAGACCGGTTTCTCTGCGTAGCTCTGATTGTCCTAGAATTCTGTAGACCAGACAGGCCTCAAGCTTAGAGATCCACCTGCCTCTGCCTTCCAAGCAATAGTATTAAAGGCGGGTGCCACCACCGCCTGGATTAAAGCAGCCTTTAAGAGTCGTGGATTGTGTTGTCCTTGTCAGTAAACCTTTCTCAGAGTTTCCTCAATTCACATTTTTTACTGACTCAACAGAATCAACCCCCACCTGCCTGCTTCCTCAATCCATCATTTCATTTCAGTGACATTCTCCTGTAAGCACTCCAACTCCGTCCAGCCTCAAGGACCTTTACTAGGCTGCTCCCCTGCTTCAAAGGGCTAGTGCCAGTTCTTCATCTTCCTTTAAAGGTAACCACCCCAAACAGCAGCTGTCCCTCCCACTGTCTCTACTTCAGCACCTTTGACTCCATTTATAATACATAAAGTAACACGTAATTTTATTTCTTCACTTGAATGTATGGCTAATATTTAGAACTGCAATTTTAATTAATTAAGCTGTGTGTGTAGGCAGTATCTCTGCTCTCAAGGATCTTAGACAACTGACAGGGCCAAAAGACACATCCAGGTCTGACTCTTAATGGCTGTCCTCTTAATCAAACAACAGTATTTCAACAGTAGGACCCAGGTAACATCCTTAACAGGTGTTCACACAGTACTAAAAACTAAGGCTCAGAGAAACTAATCTTCCCAAAGTAGCAGACATTGAAGATTATACACAACCACAAAGCTCTATAGAAATGTGCAGTGTTCAGGGAACAAAATAATCTAGTTTGAATAAGTAGGGCAAATATGACACACTGGGATAAGGCTGAGAAAAGTCTACTTAAGTCAATGTAAAGATATAGTCATTTAGCATTGACTTACTGAGCATCAATGTATGCCAATGCTGTGCTTGACAAGCAGGAGAACAAAGCTAAAACTCAAAAACATTACAGTCTATTTGGATAAGCAAAACACTATATAGAAAAACAGCGGCTCAGGAGACATTGCAGTGGAGACTAGCAGAGTACTGTGGGAACATGAAGAAATGGCACCCAATTCAATGTGGGGAGTTCAGGAAGAGCTCAGCTAATGATGACTGGGCTATTATGAATTTAGTAGAAAGAGAAGGACCTGGAAGCACACAGTCCATCAAAAATGCAAGGAAGCAACAGAAGGGGCCAGCTGAGACAAGGCACTGTACTTACTAAACACATCAAGGAACTTAGTTAGGCCTACATATTGAAGGCCTTTCAAGTCAGGTTCATAGGTTTAATAAGAAAGCTCATTTACACTGGTAACACTAGGAAGCCATAAGAATGGCTAAACCAGGGCTGGAGAGATGGCTCAGTTGTTAAGAGTACTTGCTGCCCTCCCAGAGGATCCCAGCTCAGTCATCCATGTCAGGCAGCTCACAGCTACCTGTAACTCCAGCTCCAGATGATCTGATTGCCCTCTTCTGCCTGTCATTGGCCGTTTACCAGTAACTATACTGGTAAAACTAAAGATAAAAACTTCTGCATATTTTTCTGTTTATAGGAAAGTGTGAGCTCTCAAGTTTATAAAATAAAGATCTGGTTGAAGGCAAGGTCTAGATGAAATACATCAAATATTTAAGTATTTGATAAATTGCATGTAGAAATTCCTATTTTTATTTAAAGATCTGAAACAGACCTTAACAGAACTTCTAATCTTTAAAACTGAGTGTATCAACTATCATAAAATAAGATGAAAGTTATCTACAACTATGTAAAGTCACTCAACTTGTTCTGTTACCTTAATTATGCAAGACTGGTCTTCAGAATACCTTACACACTGAAAACAAAACCCTAATCTTCCAATCATTGGCATATTTGGATATTTCCCTTGTTATTTACTACTTTTAACCGCGCGGGGGGCGGGTGCCACTAAATAGCCCTAGATGGCCTAAAATTTTTCTCTTGCCTCAGCCCCACAAATGTTGAAATTCCAGGTAAGTAATGTAGTATAGGTTTCTACCACCATGCCCAGCTTTCTGCTGTAGGAATTTCCTGAAGCCTTGAGAGAGCAGATATTCTGACGCAAAATGAATTACATTTGTTTCTAAATGTAATTCTTTGTCCTCCCCCCCCCCTTTTTTTTGCGAGATGACAAATTAGCAATTCCCCAAATTTGCTACACTGTATTTCAGTTTTAAATACTGTTACAAAGCTATGTGGCAAAGATGCCAACAGGGGTCTATTAAACCAATTCTGATACAAGACAAATCTGACAAAGCCCAGGTTAAGTAAAAGAGCTCTGAACAAAACTGCAACTAACCTATCCAGACTACGGAAGTTTGTATTGTTATTCAAGTTTACAAAACAAAAAAGTAAGAGGAATTTATGCAATCCACTTTGAGAAAATAGCCTAGTCACAAACTTATCGCACAGGTAAACACCGTCTCCAGAACGTGAGCCAATCTCTCCCTGACAGTTACTGTGTCATCCCATTTGTCACAGCAGCTGCTGAAGGAGCCCGCGACACCACAGGTAACTACTCTAATTAAAGGGGTTCACTGTCCTACTTTTCCAAGTTAGGTAACTGAAGTCCTTGAAGGTGAACTGAACCGTGAACTAAGACTGCGAAAAGGAAACTTCATTCTAATCTATTCGACTTCCCAAATTCCGGAATGGGTAGTATTTACCAATCCACACCCCTATCACTCAAGTCCCTAACTCCAGCATCTCAGAAAGCATGCCGTTCTGCAAGTCCCTAACTCCAGCATCTCAGAAAGCATGCCGTTCTGCAAGTCCCTAACTCCAGCATCTCAGAAAGCATGCCGTTCTGCCCTCTAAAACAGTTCATTTAACAGCAGAACCCAAGCACTAACGATTTATAATGCCAAATATTTTGGTTTACGCACTTCCAATGCACCCATGCCAGGCTAATTTAGGCATATTTTTATGAGACAAGAGCCTGAGCGGTAATCATTTGCTGAGGACTTACTATAAGAGCTCTCTGCACTTCAACTACTTCCCATCTCATGAGTTCTCAACAGCTTTGAGGAAAATACTCTCCATGAGACCCATTTTGCAGATTAGGAAAATGAAGCACCCCAGAAATTAGGACTCTTGCCCAAGGTCACAAACCGGTGGGGCAGGAATTGATCGGAGCTCGGAGCAGGAGAGCTGAGTCCCGAGCCCGTGTTCCTAACGCTTTAAGGAGTTAACATTTCACCCTTGACAATCGCCAATCAAGAAATGGCAAATGTTCAACGCTAGGAACGGCAGTCAGGTCCCTCCCTGTCCTACATCCCACATTCAGGGCTCCCATGACTTTGACAAATCAGCTCCATGGCCTCATTTTCCGAAGGCACAAATGTGACTCCTGCCAGGGTAAACAAATTTCCTATCTTTCCAGGAACCGGCGCGCCGCAGCGAACCAGGGCGTGCACACGAAGTTGCATCTGGGAGCGTGGAGGAAGGACCCCAACTATCCCGCAAAGGAAGCTGGGCGGAGCAAGGCTTAGGCTTAAAGGCTGGAGCGGCCCGGGCGGGCGTCCGCGCGCCCGCTCCTAGCGACATAAACAAGGGAGGAGGCTGCCTTCTTCCCCCGCACAATGAAGGCGCAGGTCCGGGGGAGGCCGCCCGACCGGAGCCGCCGAGGCGAGGCCCGACCGCGGGCCGCGCAGCGCGCGGCTGACCTCCGCCATGTTGGCCGTCCACCCGGCCGCACAACAAAGGCTGCGAGAGGGCGCGGGCCTGAGCCTCGGTGAGCCCGCCTGTCCGCCGCCGGCCCACACGGCCGCTCACGCCTGGGCCCGCCCGGGGCGGCCGAGACAAAGGCGCCGCGGCTCCGCGAGGGCTCACCCGGCCCACCCCGGGCCGCGGCCGGCTCCTCCCTCCAGGCCGCCCGCTTACCTGTGGGCGGAGAGCGCGCCGCGGACCCCGGCCCCGTCTAACGCGCCCGGTCGCCAGCTGCCTCCGCCACCACCGCCGCCGCCGCGGGCCGCGCCTCCAACTCTCGCAGCGCCAACACCGACGGGACACCCTGGGCCGCCGCCCTCGAGAGCGCGCCCGCCCGCCCGGCAGCCCGGCTCCCCTGCCGCCGCCGCCGCCGCCGCCGCCCCGCGCGTCCTCGAGCCCGGCGCGCGCGCCCGCTAAACACCACACACTGCGGCGGCCGCCATGAGCGGGCGCGCGCGGAGAACCCGTTGGGGCGGGGCTTCCCACGGCCGCGCATGCGCGCTGGCGGCTGGCGGCTACGGTCCGCGCGCCTACGGTGGTACTGGTTCCCGCGGTGGCGGTTGGCGTCGGGAAGGTTCGGTTACCGAAGCGCCCCGAGCGTCCCCGCGAGGCGACTGTGCGGTCTCTGGCCTCTCTGTGGGGCCTCCTGGGTTTCCGCCTCGCGTCTCCTCGGGCTCGCGGCCTGTAGTGGCCGCCACGACCCCACTCCAGGAGGAGGAGGCCCGCGCCCCCGGAGGCTAGTTGAAAGCTGGCTAGTTAGAAGCATGCACGCCTTTTCCTCTGCGTCCCCACTCTACTAGGAAGCTACTCGTCGGGGGCTGTCCATCCTGCTACTGTAAATTTAAGAACAAAAAAACAGGGAGCCGGGCACTCGGAAAGCAGAAACAGAATCTTCACAAGTTTGGGGCCAGGTTGGTCTATGTAGGGAATTGAAGGGCTTCACGGTGGACCCTGTATCTAAAAATATTAAATGAAAACCTTATCTTCAGGGCTAGGAATGTATTCATGAGGAATGCTTGCCTAGGATGAGATTCCCCAATTGCAGGTGAAGGGGTGGGAGCCTTTCCATTTGATTCTGGTGTGGGCTGTTGGGGGGGGGAGGTTAGAGGGACATCTTAGGGGTTCTGGGGCTGGAACGCCAGTGGTGAGCCTTGGCAGGCGGCAGAGTTTTTTGATGGGTGCCTGAGTCCGACTAGGTCCCTGAGTGGATTTCCAGGGAAGAACTCTAGAAATGGAATGCTGTGTGAAAACAAAGTACTTTTTCTGTGGGGCAAGAAATTATCCTCCCCTTGAACCATCAGCACAAACACCACCCCAGCCATAACCCGAACTTGTGCTCAAAGGCGGAATTTCCAGCTTTCCGCAGCATCTTTGTAGTCTGTGCTGCGTTGGTACTTGTGTTCTTGAGCTAACATTTTTCTTACCGTGCCCTTCCTCTGGAACCATTGGCACATCCAGTTGAGAAAGTTTTTTTTAACTACAGTACTTTACATTTATTATTATTATTATTATTTATGTATACAATGCTCTCTGTCTGTATGTATGCCTGCCCACCAGAAGAGGGCACCAGGTCTCAGATGGTTTGTGAGCCACCATGTGGTTGCTGGGAATTGAATTCAGGACCTCTGGAAGAGCAGCCAGAGCCATCTCTCCAGCCCTTGAGAATGTTTTTTTAAGTTGTTTTTAGCCAAAGTATTATATTACTACATAACATGTTGGTCCCCAAAAGCCAGATAAAAGGTTTGCATTATATAGAGCCACAAAGATTTTAGATTTTAGTAGTGTTCCTGTCCATTTCAACAAATACTTAATTACATAGGGAATGTTCAAATAATCTGTCATATGCTGTGCTTAGTCACAGAGCTTACCAATTAGGAAGAATTCGTTCCCTCTCCCATTCATTGAACAAATGGTAGTCACCGTGCTAGTCCTGAGAATACAGAGCCATTGCTGGGTACTTAAGACATTTTATACTCTAGAAGGAGACATAAACATTAGTCTCCTACATGTACCATTACAGCTGTAAGGAAAAAAATCACCAAGAAGGCGCCTAACTGCCGCATGTGTGTGCACAGGTGTCTGGCACAAAACTGAAGGACAAGGAATTAGCCAGACTGAAGGGAGGCTAGAAATTGTGGGGACACTGATGAAGCAGGAGAGAATGTCAGAAGATGCCCCTGCTGCTGTTCACTGTTACACTAGACGCTGAGGGAGGGCGAGCAGAGGCCCTGGGAGGCTGCGAAGCCAGTGGAGCTCAGAGATGCCGAACTTGGAGGACCAAGGTGTTCACTTGTGTTTCCTAAGGGACAGTACTTCTCGGCCTGGTGACAGAATGGTACGAGTCCGTATGGGAGAGGCCAAAGAAGCTGAGAGAAGAAACCCCGGGGGGAAGTTGAGAGAAAATCCCACAAAATGAAAGCCCACACCAGGAGGCGGCTAAGGAGAAAGGTATCTAGGATGGGCCCATGAAAATAGCATCAAATGTACCATACCTCAGTGCCAGACTCAACGGGTTATTTCATCAGTCCCACAAAAACTCCGAAATAAGCCTGGCACCAAAATAAGTGGTACATGCCTTTAATCCCAGCACTCCGGAGACAGAGGCAGGTGCATCTATGGGAGTTCTAATCTAGCCTAGGCTATATAGCAGGTTCCAAGACATCCGGGGCTACACAGGAAACCCTGTCTCAAAAAAAGCAGAAACCTCCATGAAATAACTACCATTACTGTTCCCATTATTGCTCTGCTAGAGCAAATAAGGCACATGAAACCTAGAAGATGCTAGATGCCAGTCAGGATCCAGATCCAATCCAGTAGCACACAGTGGGGCATGCTGGGAGATCCAGTGCTCAGAATGAGATCAGTACATCACCACTGAAGACACTATTAAAAACTTAAACCCAGAGGGCTGAATAGATGGCTCAGAGGTTAAGAGCATTGCTTGCTCTTCCAAAGGTCCTGAGTTTAATTCCCAGCAACCACATGGTGGCTCACAACCATCTGTAATGAGGTCTGGTGCCCTCTTCTGGCCTGCAGATACACACACACACACACACAGAATATTGTATACATAATTAATAAATAAATATTTAAAAAAAAAACTTAAACCCAGCTTCAGTGTCCTGACTGCTATTCCAGGATTCCAGCAGAAAGCAAGAGGAATTCTTGTTTTTCTTCCTAAAGACACAGTTTCTCTGTATAGCCCTGTCTGCCCTGGAACTCAGCCTGTTCACCAAGCTGACCTTGAACTGAGATCCACCTGCCTCTACCCGGGATTAAAGGCGTGCACTCTGCACACACCTTCTTTAAATGGAAGTAGCTTGGAGTCCCTGTAGAAAGCTTGGAAATGAGGACCGAGAAGTCAAGGAGGTCAGAAGTCCTTTGCCCCTTGAGGAAACCCCTGTGTGGCTATATGAAGGCAGATTTTCCAGAGTCATGAGTAAACTAATTTTAAATTAACCAAAAATGGTTTGTTTTGGAATGGACACTTTGAGGTTTGTCGGTATCATGACTGTGTAACTAGATACTGTAAAATGAAATTATGAAATATAAGTAATAATGGCTTGTGTCTGAGGCAAGAGTTCGAGTCGAGCTGCTTGAATATATTGTAAATTCCAGATCAGCACAGAATGAAACATTGTCTCAAAAGCAGCAGCAACAACAAAATGCCCCCAACTCCAATCTCAACAAACTGCCAGAATGTAAGCCAGGCATGGTGTCTCAGTCATATGGCCCCAGTTTCTGGAGAGATGACATTGTCCAAGAGTAACCTAGTGAGTCTGTTTGCAAAAATGAGATGGATGTGGGATACCTTTAATCCTAGCACTCAGGAGGCAGAGGCAGACAGATCTCTGTGAGCTCAAGGTCAGTCAGAGTTCCATACTGAGACCCTGTTTCAATAAATAAATTATGAAGACTACAGAAATATCTGAGGCTCCAACTTAGTGGTAAAGCACTTGCCTAGAATTTCCCTTTCACTTTTTCAGAAAAACTTGTAATGCCTTTGTCAGAGAAAATAGAGACAGTTTGGGAGTGAACTTTGCATTTTCATAGACATTGGGCCTGGGTTTGGAAGGATACAGGCTTGGGAAAGAGAGAGCTAGCCCCTCTGGGGTGGGGCATAGTCCAGCCCCAACCCCATTCTACCCCCATCTCTGCACGCTGCAGCAAGGTGAACAAAAGAACCTGACGTTGAAACACAGTTGTCAGCACCCTGGGGGCACAAAGACAGACGTCTCTGTTCCTCACACCTCACCTTTCCTTTCTCTAAATAGCGTTTGTCAATCTGATAATGACAACATCTGTCTGGCCTAATGCTGACAGACAGCTCAGAGCCTTGTAAATCCTGGAGTCTTTGAAGTTGCCGGGTACCCAGGACAGGGTGTTCCCAGGGATGCCAAAGGAAGGCCGGTCTCAAAATGTTGGCATTCTTACATCAGCACCCAGATGCGGTCTTGCCTCCAGAATTCATTCACTCCTTTTCCTCTTGTTGCTTTTCCCTTTGTTTTAAGCCTTCTCTCCTTCAGAAATCAAAATTCTCTCCTTCATTTTTCGGATTCCTTTTTATAGAAAGCTAATCTCATCAGAGTAATTTCATCTCAGGCTTTTAATGAGATTTAGAAACCTGATTGGAAAAAACAAGAAATTAAAAAAATTAAATCTAGGTGATAGGTATGGGTAGGACATGATCCTCACATTCATAAAGTTAATGTACCTCCCATTTTAAAGAAAAATAGTGGAACATGGATGCTGGCATTTCCATGATACTGTAGGAAAGCACTGTTTTGCTACTTGGCCTATTGGGGATCAAACCCAGAACCCCTTGCTTGCTACAGAAGGACTGTGTCAACTATGTTGTGGAATTTTAATTACAATGTGTTACATTAGTCTATGTGGTGAAATATTTGTTTCATGATGCAAAGATGTGTTGCATTCCCTTATGTTGCATTGGTTTAACTCTGTAAAGCTGTGTTACTTTGCCTGTCTAAAACACCTGATTGGTCAAATAGCTGCACGGCCAATAACTAGGCAGGAGATAGAACTAGACGGGGCTGGCAGGCAGAAAGAATGAATAAGAAAGAAGGAGGAATGAGGAGAGGAGGATGTTGGGGGGGGGGGGCTGCCATACAGCCAGACATGGAGCAAGAAGGAAAGAAAAGATATATAGAAATAGAAAGGCAAAAAAACCAGAGACAAACGGTTAATTTAAGAAAAGCTAGCTAGAAATAAGCCAAGACTGGGTGGGCATTCATAAGAAGGAATACGTCTCCATGTGATTATTTGGGAACTGGATGTTGGGCCCTCCAAGAGCAAAGAGAAAGAACCACTAAACTGCATCTCTAGACCAGAAAGGCATTTTGTAAACAATAATGCTGTAAATGAGGGGATTTCAGATCCTGTGCAGAAAATACTTCAGGATAAGAGTGTCTGAAGATCCTGTTGATTGGCAATCACATCTCCAATGGGATAGAAAGCAGCTGTCCTGTACTGACTCTTTATAAGGGCTCCAGTGACAGAAATAAGTCCCTTTCCTCTTAGCAACAAAGGGGGCATACAGGAATGTCTCTGTCGGGGTGATTAATATAAGTGAGATACACAGCTCCTTGCATTGTCTCAGCAAGAAGTCTTTGATGCCTGATGATTTTCTTAGCTGAAGTAGAAACAAGTAGAATAAACAGAATGGGTTTTGCATTGCCCACCTCCCTTTTCCCTGACAGTGTCTTGCTGTAGAGCTCACACTGGTTTCCAGTTGGCAGTCCTCCTGAGTGCTGGAATTACAGGTGTGGGTTACCACATGTGGCTGAAATTTAAATTTCAAGTACTCTGGGATTGCCTGCAAACCTGACTAGACAGGCTGTTGAGAACTCTTAATCCCCCTAGAGCAAGTTCAAGGACACCCTGTGTTACAGGAGACTCTACCTCAGGCAGGGAAAGCACACACAAAGGTGAATTCAGGCTTCATGTATGTACACAGCTCAGATATCCAAAAACTCATCCCTCTTAATATGTGATAGCACACTAACTTTCAAAATGCCTGAGCCAGCATGACCCTCACCCCAGGAGTGTGCAGTACCCTGTTCCAAAGCACAGATCCGACCTTGCTTTCATGTTTGCTCCTACACTCATTAACACTTTCCAGGGTCTCTGCAGTCCCTCCATTTTTAGAAAACCTATTAAATCTCTTCTCTATCAAGCCGCTAAGGTTTGCTGACTCAGTCTATGAGGAATAAATATATTACTGCTATTTAAAGAAGCCCACTGACTGAGTGGCCTCTACCGTCAATGCATGGTGTCCTCTGCATGCACTAAAAAGCAGTGTTTTTCAGACAGGGCATCCCATACCTTTCCTCCCAACATTTGAGAGACTGAGAAAGGAGAGTATCAAGCTGGAAGCCAGCCTGGGCTATACGGCAAGGCTGTGTTTAGCAAAATAAATAAATGAATGAATGAATGAATGAGTAAGTAAATGATAAATAAATGATCTAAGCCATATGATGCCAAATTGGCCAACCAGTTAAGACTTTATACTGATGCCCTCCAAATCACAAGGACAACTTCCTGCTTAGGTCTCCCACCACCTCAGGAGAGCCACAGACTGCTTAGGTCTGTTCCTGCCTCAGGAGAGCCACAGCCTGCTTAGGTCTGTTCCTGCCTCAGGAGAGCCACAGCCTGCTTAGGTCTCCCACCTGCACTGTTTGTTTCCAGGCAATATAGTGTCTTTCACCCTGGAAGACACTTTCCCCCTTTCTCCGATTTTTGTTTTAAATTTTAAATATGTATGCTTGTGTATGTGTGTAGTGTGTACTTGGCAGATACTTTATATTATGATTTATAATAGTAGTTAAACTACAGTTATGAATTAGCAATGAAAATAATTTTATTGTTGGGGCCACAACATGAGGAAGTGAATTAAAGGGTCACATTAGGAAGGTTGAGAACCTCTATATTACAGGCCTACACCACTATGCATGGATCATGTGGGACAAGGAATGGTGTTTAGGGCTTTTGCATTCCAGACAAACTCTTTATCGACTGATCTATGTCCCTACTTCCTGCTTTCATTTGAATTATTTTAACCATGTGTAGTTGAGTCTCTTTATCCATATTCTCTACATCATGGATTCTCCAAAAAACAAGTTGTTATTGAGTTGTTTCTGTAGCCTTAGTTAGCCTCATTTTCTTTTGATCCATCTGGCATTGCCTCCTAAGTGCTGGGACCAAAGGTGTGCACTGCCACACCTAGCCTGGATGTTTTCCTTGTTACCTGATAAATAATAAAGTATAACACTGTTTACATGCATTTTCAATGTATTAGACATTTAAAATTAGAGGTGATTTCAAGTTTGTGGTGCAGCGTGCACAGCACAGCCAGTCCCTCAGTCAGCTCTCATTACCACAGAAACTGGGAAGTAATCTCAACTGTAGGAGGATCAGAAAGAAGGTGGAGGGATTAAACCTAGCTAGCTGTACACAGTCTCAAAATAAATAAACAAAAATTAAAAAGAGCTAAAGCTGTAGCCCAGTGATGAGTGTTCGCCTAGTATTGCCAGCAATGGTCCTGGACTCGATGCCTGGCACGACACTAAATAAATACACAGGAGAGTGAATGTGCACTGATCATATGCCAGCAGGCCTTCTGCAGGAGGAGCACCTGCCATCCCGGTACCTGCTGAAGTTGTAAGAATAGCTCCATGCCCCACGGAGACAGCTGAATACTGTATTGGGTTGTTCTTTTTCTCTTTTGAGTGTGTGTGTGTGTGTGTGTGTGTGTGTGTGTGTGTGTGTGTATGTGTGTGTCTTTTTGTGTTGTCCAAATTGGATTAGAATCCACTAACATAGCACAGGCTGGCCCAGAATTTACAGTAATCCTTCTGCTTCAGTCTCTCCAATGCTGGTGCTGGGATTACACACCCACCTCTGCCATACCAGGTTTTATATTGTGCTCTTTTTATAACTAACAATAATAAGGCCAATAATATTCTCCCAGAATAAGGTCTGTGTGGTTGCTGAGTAAAAACATAAGCACAGAAGCAATTTTTAAAAGATATCTTTTTTTTACATTTTTTATTGATATTTATTGAGCTCTACATTTTTTGTTCTCCCCTCCCTGCCTCTCCCCTCCCCTCATCTACCTGCCCCCAAGGTCCCCATACTCCCAATTTACTCAGGAAATCTTGTCTTTTTCTACTTTCTACTTCCCATGTAGATTAGATATCTTTAATTTTAATTACACATTCATATGGGGATATTGGTGCAGGTATCTTTGGAGACCAGAAGAAAATGTTATATTTCTTGTCTGTTTGATGTGGGTGCTGGGAATGAAACCCAGGGCCTTAGGAAGAACAGCCAGCTCTTAACCATGAGCCATCTCTCTAAACCCCCTGAATGGCAGGCTCCATCCAGCCTGGCTAAGTGGATTCTAATCCCAGTACCAACAAACAGCAGGCTAAGGCAAGAGGATGGGGATATTTGAGACCAACTGAACTACAGAACAAGATTCCTAGAAAAGATAATAAAAGTGAGGACGTAGGAAAGTCATAGAGCCATTATTGCGTGACGTGTGTGACTCTGGGTTCAACTCCCAGTATAAAACAGGAGGGATCGACTGCCCTGACTGTCCAGTAGTGTGACTCTGGGTTCAACTCCCAGTATAAAGCAGGAGGGATCGACTAACCTGACTGTCCAGTGGTGTGCTGCATTTCCTCTCTTTCCCTTTTCTCAATAAAAACATAGGCCTTAAAGATAAATGAAAATGCTGCTCAGGCTTACATCATTATGGTTTCAATGAGCCAAAAATCCTATTTCCCCTTTTACCCAGAATAATAACTCTTGAGAGCTAAAATCTTCACAGCACTTTGAGCACTTAATTATTCCTCTCTGGTGCCAAAGAGGAAGACACAGATATTCACAGAACTTCATCCTGACATTCTCCAGTTTGGTGAGGCTTCTGCTGGTTTTGCAAAGCCGTGTCTGTCCCACCAAGGTTATTTGGGCCACCTCAGCACCAGTCGTCCTTGCCTGTGAAACCTGGTAATCTGAGCTGTCTCCTTGGACAAGGGGAGCTGCTGAAAGCCTGAAAGAGAAAGGGCAGTGATTCCCTGGAGAGCAGAAACACAAAGTGCATCTGTAGGGAGCCTTTAAGAATGGTGCACGTGATTGGGCTGATTGCATCAGCATCCTATTGACTCCCTGGAACTGGGGCACCCTGGTAACCCAGCCCTTCTGAGAATTCCACCCTCCTGAGGCCCTGAGCACCAGCAGTGGGCCTCCACATGCTCATAGCTCACCTCCTGTGCCTGGGAGCTCCAGGCCACACTTTCTCTCTATTCAGACTTGCTTCCTGAGGAAGGTCTAACAAAAATAGAGCAACTATGCCTGGAGGACCCAGTTCAGGAGTGGCTGCCTTCACACAAGCTTCCTCACCCCCATCAAACTTGGTCCAGTTCTTAAGATTCCCACAGTGATGACATCAAATATTAATATTTATCTTCACATATAGTCTAGGCTGGTCTTGAACGTCCTACATTGTTCAGACTGACCTTGAACTCTTGGCAATCCTCCTACCTCTGCCTCAAATTCAGGAATTACAGGCTTGTATCACCAAGCCCACCTTCAGAGTTTCAAAAAGACATTAATTAGTGTGTATACACATTTTGCCCACATAAA
Source organism: Microtus pennsylvanicus (assembly GCF_037038515.1). Lineage (NCBI taxonomy): Eukaryota > Metazoa > Chordata > Mammalia > Rodentia > Cricetidae > Microtus > Microtus pennsylvanicus. The sequence goes on from NC_134584.1 coordinate 88,893,197, forward strand.
TGCACGTGTCTGGTGCAGTGAGGGGTCAGAAGGAAGTGTCAGATCCCCTGGAGCTGGAGTTACAGAAGGTTGTAAACCACTGTGTCATGCTGGGGCTCGAACTCAGGTCCTCTGTCACTCTTGTGTCACTTGCTCTTAACTACTGAGCTATCTCTCCAGCCCCCTTCTTCAGATCCTCCTTTCAATTCTGATGCAAGAGATTACAAAATGTTTACTGAGCGTTTGTTACAGGTCAGACAGGTAGGGAGCCCTGGGCCAGAAAATGACTCCATGGCAGACCCAGTGGTGGAGGCACCAGGCAGCCATCACCAAGAGGAAGTGCCCAGAAGGGGCAGGAAGGGAAGGTGCTGTTCCTCAGGAGCAGGGAGGAATGGTCCTTGGTGTTTCTGTTTTGGCCCTGCAGTGCTGGACAAGCACGTTGTCAGGGAGGGACATTCCGCACCCAACTCTGGTCTCTTTATTACTTTAGTCACTGTCAAGTTATTCTGCAGAGCCACCGATTGCCTGCACTGTTCATCACCTCACTTCATGGCTTTGCATTCAAATGCAAACTCCTCCAGTAGGTGTTAGCCTCAGCCCAAGTGCTCAATGCAATCCACTAACCCGGAAGAGGGTTTACATTTTTAGGTGATTAGGAAAAATTAGTCATGACACATGGAAATTACCTTAAGGGACAAATTTTCCTGTTCATCAGTAAAGTTTTACTGTGACATGGCCACACCCACTCATTTACATACTGCCCACTCACTCTGGAGTTTACTACAATAGCAGAGTGGGGTGCTGGCTTTTCTGGACCACACAATGTGCCTTAACTAAATATTTACTCTCTTGCTCTTTATAGAAAGCCCGCCAACCTCTGCTAGAGTAAACACATTCACACAAGCCTTTGAAACTTAGCATTTGTCATAGATGACTAGTAAACTAGAAAAGATAAATTTAAAACCAAAGCACAGATTAGTAGTCACTAGAAAAGATAATTCCCAAAGAAAAGTAACACAGAGGTGCATCCTATAGTGAGGCCTTGGGAAACACTGTTGAGCTCCTCAGGGTAGCACTTTGTCTGGGTCAACTTCTTTATATGGGCTGCAGAGAGCAGTAACTATCAGTAACAAAGCAGTTCACCATCTAACGTGAACAAGGTTAAGGACTTTCCACACAGAGTGCTGTTCCATCCTCCAGAAACTTAGCTTGACTGATGTAAGAAGGCTCAGAGAGCTGAAGCAGCTTGCTCAGAGACACACTAGTGGAAACAGACACCGTCAGGATTTTTACCAGGTTCTGGAATCAACTTAAGCCTGAGCCCACCATAATTTGACTACTGTGACACCTGTATGGCACCCTGAAAAACCCATCCTCGATCTATCCGCAAAGCACTCCATTGGCAGGTCCTGGGCGGGAGCGTTGCACACACGAAGTCCTGCTGTGTTGTGGTTCATCTGTACGAGCTAAGCAGAAAAGATGAGATGCCATCTAGGGACGCAGGAACAGGTTTGCTTTCTCCTTCAATTAAAGAATTAAATATTGGGGAGTCCTGGCAAAGCCATCTATGATAATGGGGAAAATGGAATTCCCTCTGAAGGTTCTTTGTTTAATTAATTAAAAAAATATTAAGAATATAGACTCAAATAGAAGCTGAGAACTGTTTATTAGTGGTTAAGAGGAAATGCCCACAGCAAGGGAAGAAGAAAGGAATGGAGACGCTAAGCCAGCGTGGAGGGCAGCTACATGGTTGCAGGTGTCACACAGCCAGGAAAAGGGAGCTCGAGAAAGATCAAGGTTGCCACCCATACACCCATAACCACCATAACTTACCCATTGGCCCAGTGCTTAACCCACCAGAGTGGAGCCTCCGAAGGGCTAGTTAGGGAGTTTAAAAACATGTGGATTCTGGACAGCCTCATAAACAAAAAGAAGAAAGGGAATTGTCATATTCTTCTGAATCAGAAGTCAGGAAGGCTGGCTGATCCAACTGAGCCTCCCAGATAAGCAGAAGAGCAGGGAAATTATCCCAACAGTGGTGGCGGCACAAACTGTGCTTGTTTAATAAGACAGGCATGTGAGAGGAGGCCGTGGGATTCGAACTTATGTTAAAATACTTCCACTAAATTTGTGAGGACATGGGTTTAAGATCAAGCACAGCAGAACAGATGTATAGGGTAAGAGAAAGGTCAGAACACCAAAGGTTGTGAATCTCGTTGACTGAGAATGGTGATGAGGTTTCGGGAGGGAGTTGAGATGTGGCTTGTGAGTGCTCTGTGGGGTGTTCATGAGTGTTCTGTGGGGTGTTCATGAGTATTCTGTGGGTGTTCTTGAGTGTTTTCTGGGGTGGGTAGAAAACTACAGCAGCAGACAGGAGGCAAGGGCAGAGTGGAAGTTGAGAGAATAATATGCTGTGGGCTATCATCTGCCTAGAGTGGGTGTTTAAGTCACAGCAGGAGCCTTTGATGCTGAGTGTCCCCCACGGTGATGTTAGAAATGCTTAGTGCCCAGCCTGGTGCTGCTGGGAGGTAGTGAAATCTTTACCAAAAGGAGCCTAGTTGGGGGTCTTTAGGTTATTGAGACTGTGTCCTTGAAGGGCGTGGCATAGGGCACCTCCTCTTGATCTCTATTACTTTCTGGCCAGAAGAAGAGAGGCCTTCCTCCCCCAGACACCTCTGCTGTAGTGTGATGACTCACCACAGACCCAGTGCTAAATGAGTTGCAGACTGAAACATCCAAAACTGAGCAAAAAAGAATGTTTTCTGTAGGTCCATAGCCTCAGGTATTTGCTATCAGAATGAAAAGCTTACCTGGAAACCAGTGAAAATTCCAAGGGTAAGAGGAAAAGATAGAAGAAAGAGAAAATCCTATATTATCTATCTTATCTTTGTGTTTCTAGAGTTTTATACCTAATTTATCTTTTATCATAACTAAGGAAAACTTTAAATGTAATTATTAGTCTTTAATTCTATCAAATAGCTCAGAAGGGTGTAATGTTACCTACGATAGGGACATCTGGCTGCCTGGATAGTCAGATGTTCTTCTGCAATGTTTGGGCATCCAGCTTTGACCTACAGGCCTAGAATAGCTGATAGGCAATTTTGAGAAGCAGGGAATTTTGATGGAATGTCCTATCTTGTTTGGCAGTCACTTTCCTGCTGTTTCATTTTGGACAGTATACTGTTGGCAACTAGGGCAAAGACGATTTGATGTGGGATTCTCTGCTGTATGCTGTAAATGCTATTGGCTAATGAATGCAATTGCTTTGGACCTATTACAGCACAGAATAGGGCAAGGCGGGAATTCCAAGCAGATAGAGAAGAGAGCAGGTGGAATCAGGGAGAAGTCACATAGCTGCCACAGCAGATAAATGCCTCTGCTGGAGCCTGCTGAAACGACCTTGTGGTGATGCACAGATTCATGGAGATGGATTAGTTTAGAGTATCAGAGCTAGCTAAAAACACACTTAAGCTATTGGTCAAAAAGTATTGCAAATAATATAGTTTCTCTGTGCTTCTTTTGGGTCTGAGCAGCTGGGAGTGAATGAACAGCCCCTGCCAACAGCAGTTTCTTTGCCCAAATGGCTAGATTTTGCAGTTAAGAAAACAAACCTCATATGACATTTCTTCAATGCCCATCATCCTCTTTTCAAGCAAATTGGTGCTGTCAGGAACAGATGTGTCTTACTGTCAAGGAAAGGCTTACATTACTAAAACATTTACAATGTCATATTCTGTAGGTCTTTGAAGTTTTTGAAGACTATCTATCTATCTATCTATTTATCTATCTACCTACCTACCTATCTACCTATCTATCTATCCATTTAACCATGAAAACATACCTAATATGACAAATTTGATTGTTATAAGTGACTAACTACTAAACTGTATTTTTAATTATACATTATATTTTTAAATGAGCTGCTTAAGCACAGTACCCCAAACAAGAGTACAAACATACAGTATACAAAAATAACTTTAAATTTATATCAATAAACCAAAATCCATACCAATGCAAACTATTTTGAGATTAATGGTTTTTTGAATTAAAGTAGATTCAATAAACTACCCCTTTTTGCTATCATTCTTATATCAGCAATGGCAGAATTTAGGATACTGGGAAGGAAGGTCACAAGTTCAAGGCTGGTCTGCAGTATAGAAAGAATGCAGGACAGTGGTGGCGCACGCCTTTCATGCCAGCACTCAGGAGGCAGAGGCAGGTGGATCTCTGTGAGTTTGAGGCCATCTCAGTCTACAGAGAGAGTTCCAGGGCAGCCAGGGCAACACAGAGAAACCCTGTCTGTGGGTGGGAGTGAGGGCAGATCCAGGCTGGCTTAGGCTACATGGCAAGACTGTCCCCCCCCCCAAAAAAAATGAACAAAAAACCTAAACCAAACAACCCAAATCTCTTTCCATCAACTTGCTTTGTCAGTATTTTGTCACAGTGATTTAAAAAAAAAAATAGACAGCTGATTGGTCAGAAAAGTTGTCTTTCTCTCCCCCATCTCTGTTTTTAGAGACAACCTAAAAAAAATTTTCTGTTCTTCTGTGGTGGACCTTGTACTAATGCCCCCTTCTTATTCTTTGTGTGCGTGTGTGTGTGTGTGTGTGTGTGTGTGTGTGTCCCCTCTTTATTTTTAGATTGGTACGAGGAACACAATTTGGCCAGCATCACCTGAGTTTTGTTTTTATTATGTTTGCTTTTGGTTTTGAGATAAGACTTTCTTATGTAGCCCAGGCTGGCCTAGAACAGCAACCACCCTGCCTTAGCTTCTGAGTATTGTGATCACAGGCATGCACCCTACATCTATGTATTTCTTCTCTACACATCTTGTCTCTGTACCTGAGTGGCATGGGGATTGTGACTCCTGGGATTTATTTCAGCACAGTGTTTTTACTAAGAAAGAGAAAAGTGCTGGCTGGTGGTGATGCACGTCTTTAATCCCAACACTTGGGAGGCAGAGGCAGAGGCAGGCGGATCTCTGTGAGTTTGAGGCAGCCTGGTCTACAGAGACAACTAGGAATGTTACACAGAGAAACCGTGTCTTGATAAAAAAAAAAAAAAAAACAAGGAAAAAGGGAAGGAATAGTAGAATGAAGAGGTGAAGGAGGAGAAAGAGGAAAGTTGGAGGAGTGGGGAAAGGAGGAGGAGGAGGGAGAGGAAGAAGAGGAGGAAGAAGAGGAGAAGAAGAAGAAAGCCTATAAGGAGGTCAAAAGTTACCTCCAACCTAAACTACAGATGGAGTTTGAAGTTAACCTGACTACTTGAGACCGTCTCAAAATCAAAAACAAAGCATACAGTGAAGAACAGCCCTTGCCACCAACCCCTGACATTTAGTGCTGGAGGAAAGAACTGTCTAGGCAGGTTTGAAAGATTCATAGCAGTCCATTGCTAGCATAACAACGTGCATTCAGGCCTGGGGCAATAAGGCTTTAAAAGCCCAGCATAGGAAAAAAGTCTTGTTAAGGAAGATCTTCAATTCATCTCCATTTCTTTCAATGCTGAAGCTTGAACTAGGGTCTTGCATTTGCTATGAAAGGCCCTCCCACTGAATTATACCCCAGCCCAGAACCCTCCAAATAATTCTTTATACAACTTTTTTAGAATCATGTTAAGACCCCTCCCATCCCAACCTGAAAAGAATGCAAGTTTTAAAGAGAAAAGGTAGGACATTATCAAACTGGCACCTTTCAGGATCTGGGAATAACAGAACGACATCAAGAGCCTTGAACTCAATGCAAGGATGTACTTGGACACAATCTAGGTGTCAAGTGGAAAAGGCAGTCACTACTGTGCCCTCCGGATCCCTGGCTGGGCCAGCACAAGAGTCCATTAAACCAACTGACACAGGCCCACCTGGGGTGTTCACAAACTCCCAGTGGGGTACAGTTTCTCAATCCTTCCTTGGGGAGGCTCTCAGAAAGCCTTTCTTCCATCTTAAGCAAGTGGGTCACAAGGGCCCATAGAGATGAGAGCCAATTGAGGTCTGGGAGCTGGCAGAGAACTCTGGACAGGGCAGATCCATTAATTCTACGGTTCTCTGTCTGTGGAATGAGGGAACTTTCCTAGCCCTGGTTCTATGTGCACAGGCACTTCTTCATGGGTGGGAGTTCTAGGAAGACTGAAAGCAAGCCACTTTATGTCACCACAGTCATGACAATACAGTTGCCGGACTGCTCTCCCATTGTATTAGTAAGGAAATGTGCGTCAGGAAATGTGACATGCTTCACCAAGGCCATCCTGGTTAGATAGACATAGGACTGCCCTTCACAGTGAGGTCTTTGTCTACCTTCTGTGCCTCCCTTCCCCCTTAAATCAGTTTTGACTACAAATCCCAAACTCTGACAGAAAACAGCAGCCAAAGCCCCCATTGCTCTCCCTGGGACACTCAGAGCCTCTGTTTGAATTCAGGGTTCACAGTCTTGCCTTCAGCAGCAGGCCCTGGCCCACTCCATCCTGTGACAGTTTGCACAGACTGAAGCCTTGCTCTGGGCTAGGTGCTGTGGAGGGCTCGTATAGTGACACTGTGACCCCAGTACCAGTCTATGAGGTGAGCACCATGTGGTCCACACTGCAGACCAGAGCATTCACGGGACCAGCTGGAACTGTTCAGGTGGGTTGGAATAGGAGGCCAACGGTCTCACACACTAGGACAAACAGATGCCCTTTAAAGGAAACGGTCATTACTGGAGGCCGATGCATGCTCCATAACACAGGCCCATCAGCTATGGAGCATCCACACTCCAGAAATCAAGAGTACAATGTCAGTCTAACTCATTCCTTTCCTCAGCTCTTCTCTGCATGCCCGTCCTGCCAGTGTCGGGGCACATCTGCTTAAGATCGAGTCTGTGATTATATTTTAAGGTGACTGGATGGACCTAAAACCTAGGGCATGAGGTCAGGGAGGTAGGTGTCCCTTTGAGCAGGTGTGTTTCTTTTTATATCATGTGACCCAGACCTATTTAACCCTTCCAATGGGTCTTCCCACACCTAAAGGAAGTCCGGGATTTTGCCTGAGGTGATCTGGCCATTTATCTGATTTTTACATGGCAGGATAATTGTAACTTGGATTTATTTGTCATGTTATCAAAGACTTTCAGTTAATTAATTTTGTTCCCGGAGCTGGGGATGCAGCTTAGTGCTAGAATAGTAGCCTGGCATACCAAAGGGCCTGGCTCCAGTCTCCTCAAATGACCTTTTGATCTCCTCCCCTCCCCAACCAAAACCACTCTTTGAAGTTGTTGCCATTCCTCAGTGCTTTCCTTATTTTTATTTAATATTCAAAGGAATTAGTTTCATTATGACAATTCCATAATGCATTGCACGCTGCTCCTTGTCACACCCTAATTATCCTGGCCCTCGACTCCTCCAACCAATCCTTGATTAACAGAAAGCATTGGCACAAACACAATCCTGCTCTGAGACAGTTCTCCACCAGGAGAGAATCCCTGCCTTGCTCCAGAACCTTCTCATGGGTGTGTATGGGGAGAGAGAGATGGTGCCTCCTTCAAAGAGCAGGGCTGCTTATAGCATCCCAAGGAAAATGCATTTTACTGACCTGCAAAGGGAAGGACCTTAAGGGGGGGGCTCTCCTGCAGTATAACCAGCGGTAAATGTGTGTATTATTAGTCCCTTGGGTTTGGGGAACTGATGGAGAAATTCTGATGCTCTATCACTGCTAGCCTTGTAATAAAAATCGACCTCTCATGTCTTCTAGGTCCCGGTGAATCTATAGACTAGTCAGTTAGCCTACAGGTGCTGTTGTATAGCAAACCTTCCATACTTCCCAACATGCTCAATTCTCACACTTTTGTGTTCTCACACTGCCAGAGTTCAGGACTAGCGCAGGTGTCAGCAGCCCTGAAATCCATGCTGCTTCTGGGCTGTGCATTGCCAGGAACTGGACTCAAAGGCTGTCACAAGACTACACAGTGACACAGTCAACAGACCCATTAGCACTGAGTTGCACAAGCTCTGTAGTACAAAGATCTCATCCATTTCCCGACATTCTTACAAGGGCAAGGACCATCTGGAGCCTTGTCCTACCCTTTTGTGCACCCCCATGGGTCTACATTGCTGCCCACTCCATGGTGCTCGGGTGCATATGAATTCTCTTCCGCAACCCTGGCGGAGCAGCCTGGCACCATTGAGGGGATATCTGTTCTCATGGGGCAAAATGTAATAGCTATGTATACTTAGTTGTATAGTAAAGCAGTTTCAAACACTAAAAATAACATGTAATCCATTATAATGTCAAGAATAAATTCTAAAATATTCCCTTTCTCCTGTTTCATAAAGAGATTAGTCACTGAGGCATAGTGTTCCGGGGGTATCAATAATTGGACTAAGATCAGGAGAGAAGAGAAGTTCTTTAAAAATCCAGTCACGAAAGAGAGTAGGAGTAGGAGTTTAACGTGTGCCATCAGTGGTAGGAGGTGAGTTTAACGTGTGCCATCCTCGGCTCCATTAAAAGCAAACAAATTCATTCACTTGTTCTATCCATCTGTCTTTACCTGTCTATCTACCTACCTATCTATAATGTTACCTGTACATAAAACATATCCACACATAGAAATGGGTAGAGGCGTCGCTCTGGGCTAGAACACTTACCAGTGAAGTAAAAAAGGATATGCGCTCTGGGCTCTTGCTGAGAAGGTGGCTGGGTACACAAATGGGGTAAAAACAGGGGTGAGTCTGTGGAAGAGGTGAACTTGAAGGAGGGGGCACATTGCCTTTGACCTGGACACGGGAGACTGGAGAAGGTGAGGGACAGAGAGTGGTGGGAGGGACTTGTTTGGGGACACAAAGAAGCAGGTGCATGTGGGGAGGGTGGAGCTGGAATTGGATCCAAGACCTGGAGTCAACCTGGGACGTGGCTGTGGGGGAACTTTGGACTAAGTGAGTGACTGGTTTGTACTGTGGGAGTGTGGGCTCAAGGTACCAGCTAGAGAATGTTGTCACACAAGGTGACACATGAAGAACACAGGGTGTTGGAGGGTTCAAAGTCACAGCAGAGAGAAAGGTGATAAGGTGGAAGAGGGAAAGAGGCCAGAGGGGATCCCCTGGGGAAACTGTGCTCCCCTTTACCCTGGTTGTGGAGAGAAACGCTGAGACTCATGCTTACATTGTGAGTTACAGAAGACCTCTGCCATCTTCTTTCAGGACATTAGCTGAGCAAGGGGACACACAGTAGCTGAGAAGTCACACTTCATCCTCTCTTCGGAACAGATCAGAGAGACACAGATCTGAGTCATGGAAGTTTAAAATGTTAGGTGTTGGAAGCATTTGTGTTCGTGGGTCTAATCAGATCTCACTTTAATAGCTAACTACTAGTATCTGAGGTTTTTCCAGGTTAGGCACCTTGAAGTTTCCTATTCCACAAGAGAAAAATAAGCCCACAACTTCCAGCTCCCATCCATTTATCCCCCTCTTTATAAAATATTACTTTATCGTATTTTTAAGGCAGTGTCTCACTCTGTAATCAATCTAGGGTGGTCTGGAACCTATGATCTTCCTGCATCCACTCCTCAAGTGATAAGATTGTAGGTGTTTACTATCACATATGTCTCTTCCTTTTTTTAAAAAAAGATTTTTTAAATGTGTATGAGTGTTTTGCCTGTATTCATGTGCACAGTGACTATAGAGGCCAGGAAAAAGTGTGGGATCCCTTGGAACTGGAGTAACAGACAGTTGCCCACTGCCATTATGGGTAGGAATGGAACCTGGGTTCTCTGAAAGAGCATTAAGTACCCTTAACCACTGAGCTATCTCTCCAGCCCACTTTCTTGTTTTAATAAAAACCGGCAAATCTGTTTGCTAGGTGAAACTTTTGAGATCCTTGCCAAGCAACGCCTTCGTGATGGCCTGGAATACTGCAAGCAGACTTCCCCTTCCATTCTCTCAGAGGCTTCTTGGTCACCTTTGACAGCCAGTTCAGTGGCTCCACCTCTAAGTCTCTGACAGAGACAGCTCAGGAGAAGTAGGCTAAGGGTCGCGGTGCACACTCTTGAGCAATCCTGAGGCCAGGGTTGTGTTCTCTGCCCTCAGCACTCCTGTCTCAGGTTCTCAGCAGGCACCTGTGAAGTGCTTTGGGGTCTTTTAGAGTTCAAGGGTGTGAGACTTCGGGGAAGGGGACGTTGCCCTTGAACTCGCAGAGTGAGCCAGGAGCCTTCCTGACTGGATCTCAGTCCTGCCCCAGTTTGGCCCTCACCCAAGAATGCTGCGACACCTTTCCAAACCGCTGAAGTGCTAATTACAGAGGTTTGCCCACACACGTGACCAACCTCCTCAGCCAGCTCTGCAGCAGCCTCTGCTAATGGAAATAGCTTGAGGTAACCAGGGCAAGGATATCATTGCACGATCCTTGCCTCAGCCAATTTTTCCACTAAAAGCCAATTGTTACTTAGCAACCAAAGCAATTGGGCTCAGCTCAAAAAATTATCCATCCATAAATAGGACACCAAGATAGCCTATACCCACCAGCGTTCTCTGAAGGGGTTTGAACGTGGGCTCCGTAGAATTCAGAATTGCATGTATTCATTGACAGTTTTGTAAAGGTGGGATTAGGCAACAAACAGATAAAAAAAATGTATTGTTGACTAATGAAGGCAGCTGGGAGTGGATGAGTCGTTCTGAGAGCCAGCTAAACATCATTCCTTATTTCCAAGCCCTATTATATTCTGCCAGTCACAAAAGCCCTCAATCAGAGAAGTGACCAACTCAGGGGCAACACTTACCACTTCTCTCTCCACCCAGTGTTGGCCTTGAGGTCATGGCTGTACCCTCCAGAGGTAGCAGATAGATTAGGCACCTTCTCAGCACGTTTCAGGGCTTCCCCACAGTGCCCGCACTGACTGGAAACGTTTCTCACATCCCCTTGAATGTTGTCAAATGTCATGCCACTATTTGGTTTTGAACTTGATTTCTAACCAGGTGCCAGTGTGGTAGTGCACTCTCAGATTCTAAAGCAGCGAGATTCTGAGTTCAAAGCCTGCCTGGGCAACTTAGAGAGATCCTGACCCAATAAAAGGGTGGTGTGGAGCTGAGGGTGTAGTTCCGTTGGTTGAGTGCTAGCCTAGTATGCACGAAGCCCTAGCTCAAGTCTTGGTACCACATAAAACCAAGCACAGTAACACAGGCTTAAGTGGAAAACTCAGAAGCTCAAAGTCATTTTCTACTATATGAATTTTGAGATCAGGTAGGCTACAGGAGACCCTGTCTTTATGTAGATAGATAGACAGACAGATGATAGATAGATAGATAGATAGATAGATAGATAGATAGATAGATAGACAGATAGATGGATAGACAGATAAATGAGGTGATAGAGCACCTCCTTAGCGTTTGCAGGTTCCTGGGCTCATTGCCAGCCCAAAAATAATTAAACTGGTAAAATTCACCTGCTTGAGAGACTGAAAACTAAGTGAGGAAGCTTTGATGAAGGTGGACTCTTACTTTTCTGCTAGGAGTTGTAGGCAGGGTTGGTGGGTGCCATTTGGGGAGCAGGGAAGCAGACAGAAAAGAAACTGGTTCTAGTGAAGAAGTCCAGAGAGAGCCAAGCATAGGTGGGATATGTGAGCACAGAGTGTCAGTGTGAGCCCACGTGGAGGTGGGAAGGATGATGTGGGAGATGGGATGACCGGGCAATCCTCTGTGTCATGGTATGGAGTTTCCATTTTAGCTCATAGCTGTTAGGGAGCCAAAAAGAGTCCAAGCAAACAAGTAGTTAGGTCTGTGTCTGGGCAAGACCATTCTAGTCAGCAAATCCTGGAGGGCTGGAGAGAGGCCAAAGAGGCTTTAGGGAACCAGGGAAGGGCTGGCGCAGTGACTCAGGCAGGAGACAATCTTTGTCTTGGTCATGATCTGGGTGCAGAAAGGAGGGTAAGTAGGAAAAGATAGCTGTGGGCCAAACTGTGGAGTAGATAGGGAAGTGAGAACCAAGGCCGCATCAAAACATCTGGGGCTCTCAGGGGGGAAATGGGAAAAAAGGGGAAGGAGGGAGGGAGGGAGAGAGGGAGGGAAGAAAGGAGAAAGAAAGGAAGGAAGGAAGAAGAAAGAGCAGGTGCTGTAATCTGTGCTCATCATCTTCACAGTGTTGAGACAGGAGGCAGAGACTGGCGATCCTGGTGCTCACTAGCCAGCTAGCCTAACTTACCTGCTGGAGTTTCAGGCCATAGAAGCCCAATCTCAAACAACAGGTGTCATGTACGTGAGGCTATCCTCAGGTGCAATTATGTTAATACTAGCACACACATGTCCATACACATGCTCACATGTATGCATCCCTACACATACACACATGTAAGCACTTCTTACATGTAGCTCCACATACATGTGTGGACACATACACCACCTCACACACACATACAATACGAATGTCGTGTTTGAGCACCAACAATGCTGTTCATTGACATGGCATAAAGAACTGATTGTGTCCCTTCTCCAAATGTGTAGGCTGAAACTCTAATCCTTTCATTGTTATTTATTGTTTTGTTTTGTGTTTGTTTGTTTTTTGAGACAGGGTTTCTCTGTGTAGCTCTGGCTATCCTGAAACTTGCGGTGTCACCAGACTGACCTTGAACTCAGAGTCTGCTTCTGCCTCCAGAGTGCTGGGATTAAAGGCGTGAACCACCATAGTACAGCGTTAGACCCTAATTCTTTTTTATTTATTTATTTTAAAACCATCATTTCTCATTTTACATACCTATCCCAGTCCTACTCTGTCCCCTCCTCCCACTGCCCCCACCTTCTCCCCACTCCCCAGCCACTCCTCAGAGAGGGTAAGGCTTCCCATGGGAAGTCAACAAAGTCTAACATATCACTTTGAGGCAGGACCAAGACCCTGCCTGCTATATCTACGCTGAGCAAGCTATCCTTCCAAAGAGAATAGGTTCCAAAAAGCCAGTACAAGCAGTAGGGATAAATCCTGGTCCCACTGTCAGTGACCTCACAGACTGCCCAAGCTACACAACTATTACCCACATTCAGTGGGCCTAGTTTGGTCCTATGCAGATTTCCCTGCTTTCAGTCCAGAGTCAGTGAGCTCCCACTAGCTCAGGTAAGCTCTTTCTGTGAGTTTCCCAATCATGGTCTTGACCCCTTTGCTCATATTATTACTTCTCCCTCTCTTCAACTGGTCTCTAGAAACTCAGCCCAGTGCTTAGCTGTGAATTTCTGCATCTGCTTCCATCAGTTGCTGGATGAAGGTTCTATGATGGTGGTTTCTCAGAAAATTGGGAATCATTCTACCCAGCAATACCCAAATCACTCATACCACAAGGACATTTGCTCAACCATGTTGATAAACCCTAATTGTCAATGAGACATTAAGAGGTGATGTCTGCTGGGCAGTGGTGGTGGTGCACACCTTTAATCCGAGCACTCAGAAGGCAAAGGCAGGAGGATCTCTGTGAGTTCAAGGCCAGCCTAGTCTAAAGAGAGAGTTCCAGGGCTGTTAGGGTGGTTACAGTGAGAAACCTTGTTTCAGAAAAGAGAGAGGGGAGGAGGGGCGGGGACAGGGAGAGAGCAAGATGGAATCTTTGGGAGGTGGATACTCGGTCACAGTTGTGGAGTCCTCGTGAAGATTGATTTCCTAATAAGAGACACTGAAAGCACTCAGTGCCCTCTTTCCCACAGCTGAGAACACAGCGGCAGGTTGTCTAGTTGGCTGCTACCCAGAAGATGGCCTTCACCAAAATCCAATCCTGCCTACCCCTGACCATAGCCTCCTAGCTGTCAAGACTTGTGATTTTTTTTTTTCATTTATAAGCCACCTATGTCATGGCCCTTTGCTGTAGCAATCCAAAGCCAGAGGCAGGGGAAAACCTAGACTTGCGTGCTCAGGATGGAGTTGGAAAAATCAAGAGTGAAGTTTGAAACGCTTTGAAGAAGTTTGTTCACATGCTGAAGTGATGCTCCAAGAACAGCTCAAGAACATGCGTGTGCATGACAGACGAGTGTATTCTGACTTAGTGCCTCCTGGGGGTGCCTCTTGCCCACAGCACTGGCTTTAACCTGGCTGTGCTCCTGAACACTAGGATGCCTCCTACACAACCTATGACGTAAGGCCCAGGGCTTCTGCAAGATTTGTGCAGAGTCAGCTCCAGTGAACTGGCTCCACAGAGGTGTTCAGACTGTTTATAACTTCACACTTTTGTTTGAAAAACAGATGTTTATACATAGTAAATCTCAAATATAGAAATCTTATTGGCATAAGAACAGACAGGAGGACCAATCAAACAGAATAGAAGACACCGGATATCAATCCACACATCTTTGAACACCTGATTTTGACAAAGAATCAAAAAATATCAAATGGAAAAAAGAAAGCATATTTAACAAGTGGTGCTGGCATAACAGGATATCAACATGTAGATGAATGAAAATAGACCCATATCTATCACCATGCACAAAACTCAAGTTCAAATGGATCAAAGACCTCAACATAAAGCCAGCCACACTGTACCCCATAGAAGAGAAAGTCGGAAATACACTTGAACACATTGGCACAGGGAACCACTTCCTAAATATGACCTCAGCAGCACAGACCCTGAGAGAAACAATTAATAAATGGGACCTCCTGAAACTGAAAAGCTTCTGTAAAGCCGAGGACATGGTCAACAAGACAAAATGACATCCTACAGAATGGGAAAATAATCTTCACTAACCCCACATCAGACAGAGGTCTGATTTTCAAAATATACAAAGAACTCAAGAAATTGGACACCAAAAGAACACATAATCCAATAAAAAAAAATGGAGTACAGACCTAAACAGAGAACTCTCAACAGAGTAATCTAAAATGGCTGAAAGACAGTTAAGAAAATGTTCAACATCTTTAGTCATCAGAGAAATGCAAATCAAAAGAACTCTGAGATTCCATCTTATACCTGTAAGAATGGCCAAAATTGGGCTGGAGAGATGGTTTAGTGGTTAAGAGCACTGACTACTCTTCCAGAGGACCGGGGTTCAATTCCCAGTACCCACATGGCAGCTCACAACTGTTTGTAAATCCAGTTCCAGGGGATCTGACACCTTCACACCAATGCACATAAAATAAAGTTAAATAAATCATAAAAAATTCTTCTTAACAGAAAATTCTGTCAGATATTAAAAAAAAAGAATGGCCAAGATCAAAAACACTGATGACAACTCAACTCATGCTGGAGAGGTTGTGGAGAAAAGGGAGCACTTCTGCATTGCTGGTGGGAATTCAAGCTGGTACAACCCCTTTGGATGTCAGTGTTGTGATTTCTCAGAAAATTAGAAAACAACCTTCCTCAAGACCCATTAATACCACTTTTGGGTATATATCTAAAGGATGCTCAGTTGTGCCATAAGGACATGTGCTCAACTATATTCATAGCAGCTTTGTTTGTCATAGCCAGAACCTGGAAACAACCTAAATGCCCCTCAATCGGAGAATGGATAAGGAAAATGTGGTACATTTACACAGTGGAGTACTACAGAGTAGAAAAAATTGATGACATCTTGAATTTTGCAGGAAAATGGATGGAACTAGAAAACATTAGTTTGAGCGAGGTAACCCAGACACAGAAAGACAGTTATCACATGTACTCACTCATAGGTGGTTTTTAAACATAAAGCAAAGAAAGCTAGCCTACAAACCACAATCCCAGAGAACTAGACAACAATGAGGACACTAAGAGAGACTTACATAGATCTAATCTACATGGGAATTGGAAAGTATAAAAAGACAAGATCTCCTGAGTAAATTGGGAACATGAGGACCTTGGGGGAGGGTTGAAGTGGAGGAGGGGAAAGGCAGGGAGGGGAGCAGAGAAAAATGTAGAGCTCAATAAATATCAATAAAAAAATACAGAAATCTACCGATAACACTAACTTCCTAAAGGAAATCATCAAAACAGAAAACCAGAGTCCCTCCCATTGACAGGCTTCTTAATAAGGTAGTATTGTATCCCACACCTGAGAGCCTGGAGTTGTGTGTTCTTCCTAATGATGGCTGTAGCTTTCTAGCAGGCTACATATCTGAGAAACACTCCTCCCTCATGAGTCACTTAGGAGAAAGTTAAGGTGGTCTGAAATTCCAAGAAGGTATAGAAGCTACAGCTTCAGGAACGAGGAGCTTGCCCTAGCCAGTCAGCCAGGCCCAGTATGCTGGGCTATCAGCCAGGGCTGCCTCCAGGGCTCAGGGCAGAGCCAGAGCTGGATAAGGAGACTGCAGTTACCCTGTCTCTCCACTGTGGCTCACATGTGTAATCCTCACACATGAGAAGTTAGGCAGGATGGTTGCTATCAGATCCAGACTAACCTGGGCTGCCTAGTAACACTATAAAAAAAACAAAACAAAACAAAAAAAAGCTAGGTGTGGTGGTTGTGTGCCTGCAATCCTAGCACCTTGGTGAGTAAGGCAAAAGGAGAATTCAGTCTGGGCTCCATAGTGAGTTATAGAGCAGTTCAGGCTCCATGGTAAGATCTATATTAAAATGATAAATAAAAAATCCCAGGCCAGCATGATAGCTCAGTGGTTAAAGCCACTTGCTGCCAAGCCTTACGGCCTGTGTTCAAGCCCTGAAACCCACATAGCAGGAGATAACGGATTCCAGAAAATGGCCCTGTCACCTCCCCCTGTGCACTGTGGTACATCTGCACATACATACACACACAAACAAAAAAACATATAAATGTAAAAAAAAATTGTTTCTAAAAGGCAGCAGCTTTATAATGATTAGACATACATACTCATGATAAAAATACAAAGAAATCAAATTCATTTCGAAAACTTCTGAAAGAAGAAGGAATTCTTCTATCCCTGCCATCCAGTGTTCCAGGACTGTTGGAAAATGCCCCGTTTCCTTCTAGAAACACAGCAATACAGATATGTTGGACCTCTGACCCATTCTTCTTTGGTCCATGACTCTCTGTGGTGAGGGCATCATGCCTTTCAGACTATCCCGGGTCTCCTTCTCCCTCACGGGCAGCAAAGGCTGTCACCTGCTGCTCTGTGGTACTCTGAATGAGGATTTGGTCTCTGATAGCTCTGATCCTGGCAGCTCGGACGCAAGGCCCATGCAGCTATTGGTCATGTAAGGAGGGGCCATGACTTAGATTCCTCACTGCATGCATGCAAGTTCTTGGGTGGTTTTTGGGAGCAGAGAAAAGAGCAAGTTTGGGATCCCAACAATCTAGGGATCCCAGCTTTCTCTATTTTCCTCAGGCACACAGAAAACTCGACTAGACTCTTACCATCCTGGATAACTCCCAGGAGGGGTCTTGTGGGGAAAAGGGGCACTAAGACACTCATCTGGGTCAGGCTGAGCATGAGAACAAGGCAGCATGGCTCACACAAACCCACGGCGCATGCTCCCAGGCTTCCCAGAGCTGGCAGTCTGGCGGGGGCTAGGCCACCAACAGCTCTGTCCCTCAACCTTGGTGTCAGGGTTTCTTTGTTTGGCTTTTCTAATGACCATTATCCATAACAATTTGTATCCAACATTCTAAACAAAGGAAAATATCCATAGTCCATTTTGGGGGAATGTGGGTGTAGTTTTCCAGACTACTTCCTGCTGGTTTGGGGCGCTAATAATCTTATGGGGACATAAAGAAAATTTATAATTATCATCAAGTCATGAGTGGAGTAACCATTTAAGCTTGATCATCTCAGGCAGCAGTTTTGAATCTGTCCTGGATGTAGAGCTCAGACATCTATCCGTGCCATCTGTTCCTACTGGAGATTGCTCAGGTGGTCTTCTTGATCAAACCTGAGTTTTCTTAACTCAATAAATCCATAGCCTCTCATTTTCTGTGGAAACAAAAACAAAACCTCTTCTCCAAAGTAACAAATCTTTTGATTTCAGTTTTGAGGTCAAGGCATTTACAAAATATTTATATTTTATTAATCCAGCAGCATCTATATTTAAATGTCTTTTAGCAGCTGTTGCTCCTTCCCCAGTCATCAAGCAATTCAAAGACAACATAAAAATATACAGTATCCAGACTCTCTGTGTATTGTCCATGTTTACATGGCTTTACTTTATTTTTTTATCTTTTTTGGTTTTTCGAGACAGGGTTTCTCTGTGGCTTTGGAGCCTGTCCTGGAACTAGCTCTGTAGACCAGACTGGTCTCGAACTCACAGAGATCTGCCTGCCTCTGCCTCCCGAGTGCTGGGATTAAAGGCGTGCGCCACCACCGCCCGGCATGACAGGACTTCTTAAAAGAGTTGCAGGGTTTTGCAGCTAATACTGAGTTGGGAAGCCTGTCTTAAATGAGAGTGCTTGCCTCTAGCAAGCAGAGCCCACCTGAGTAAATGCTGCTATCAATAAGCCATGCTTTATTCTTTTCTGCCTAGAATTACTTCCCAAGCTCTCTCAGGCTTTATGTGGATCAGTTTACCATGTGGGTGCTATTTGTTGTCTGAGGTTTCCTGTCCTGCCTGGTTCCCGCAATCGTTAAGTCCCAAAGAAATCACACAGAGGTCTATATTAGTTATAACTCCTACAACTTATATTAGCTCATTATTTTTTATCTGTGTTAGCCACATGGCTCAGTACATTTTTCAGCGAGGAGGAAGGTCAGAGGTCACACAGTACCCAGCCCAGGCCAGTTTCCACTGGTGACTGCCCCTTGCACTGGGCAATTCTCTGATGCTCGATACTTGAAGCTTCAGTATTCTTTTTTTTTTTTAATTGAGAAAAGGAAAAAAAAGTTTCTGCCTCCTCCCAACCTCCCATTTCCCTCCCCCTCCTCCCACCCTTCTTCCCCTCCCCCCATTTCTCTCCCCCTCCCTCTCCAGTCCAAAGAGCAGTCAGGGTTCCCTGCCCTGTGGAAAGTCCAAGGTCCTCCCCCCTTCGTCCATGTCTAGGAAGGTGAGCATCCAAACTGGCCAGGCTCCCACAAAGCCAGAACATGAAATAGGATCAAAACCCCGTGCCATTGTTCTTGGCTTCTCATCAGCCCTCATTGTTCACCATGTTCAGAGAGTCCGGTTTTATCCCATGCTTTTTCAGTCATAGTCCAGCTGGCCTTGGTGAGCTCCCAACAGATCAGCCCCACTGTCTCAGTGGGTGGGTGCACCCCTCATGGTCCTGACTTCCTTGCTCATCTTCTCCCTCCTTCCGCTCCTCATTGGGACCTTGGGAGCTCAGTCCAGTGCTCCAGTGTGGGTCTCTGTCTCTATCTCCATCCATCACCAGATGAGGGTTCTATGGTGATATGCAAGATATTCGTCAGTATTGCTATAGGATAGGGTCATTTCAGGTTCCCTATCCTCAGCTGCCCAGAGAAGTCGACCAATGGAATCGTATAGAAGATCCGGATTTTAACCCGTAAACCTATGAACACCTCATTTTCGATAAAGGAGCTAAAAGTATACAATGGAAGAAAGAAAGCATCTTCAACAAATGGTGCTGGCACAACTGGATGTCAACCTGTAGAAGAATGAAAATAGACCCGTATCTATCACCATGCACAAAACTCAAGTCCAAATGGATTAAAGACCTCAATATCAGTCCGAACACACTGAACCTGATAGAAGAGAAAATGGGAAGTACCCTACAACAGATGGGCACAGGAGATCACTTCCTAGGTATAATCCCAGCAGCACAGACATTAAGGGCAACATTGAATAAATGGGACCTACTAAAACTGAGAAGCTTCTGTAAAGCAAAGGACACTGTCACTAAGACAAAAAGACAACCTACTGACTGGGAGAAGATCTTCACCAACCCGCAACAGACAAAGGTCTGATCTCCAAAATATATAGAGAACTCAAGAAACCAGACCTTAAAATGCTAATTAACCCAATTAAAAAATGGGGCAGTGAACTGAACAGAGAATTCTCAACAGAAGAAGTTCAAATGGCCAAAAGACACTTAAGGTCATGCTCAGCCTCCTTAGCAATCAGGGAAATGCAAATCAAAACAACTTTGAGATATCATCTTACACCTGTCAGAATGGCTAAAATCAAAAACTCCAATGATAGCCTTTGCTGGAGAGGCTGTGGAGGAAGGGGTACCCTCATCCATTGCTGGTGGGAATGCAATCTTGTGCAACCACTTTGGAAATCCCGTGTTTCGGTTTCTCAGAAAATTCGGGATCAACCTACCCCTGGACCCAGCAATACCACTCTTGGGAATATACCCAAGAGATGCTCTATCACATGTCAAAAGCATTTGTTCAACTATGTTCATAGCAGTATTATTTGTAATATCCAGAACCTGGAAACAACCTAGATGCCCTTCAATGGAAGAATGGATGAAGAAAGTATGGAATATATACACATTAGAGTACTACGCTGCGGTAAAAAACAATGACTTCTCGAATTTTGCATGCAGATGGATGGAAATAAAAAACACTATCCTGAGTGAAGTAACCCAGACCCAAAAAGATGAACATGGGATGTACTCACTCGTAATTGGTTTCTAGCCATAAATAAGGGTCACGGAGTCTACAATTGGTGAACCTAAAGAAGCTAAATAAGAAGGTGAACCCAAGGAAAAGCATATAGTTATCCTCTTGGCTATGGGAAGTAGACAAAATTGCCAGGGAGAAAATTGTGATCTTGGGGGTGGGGTGGGATGGGGGTAAGGGGAGATGGGGAGAGAAAAGGGAGAAGGGAAGGATGGGGGGAACTTGGGGAAACAGGATGATTGGGATAAAGGAAGGTTGGATAGGGGAGCACGGAAGCGCAATTCTTAGTTAAGGGAGCCACCTTAGGGTTGGCAAGAAGCTTCGGCATTCTTACCCTGCAGCCTTGTCCTAACTCAGCAAGGCTCCCTCTCCACCAAGAGCACTAAGGTTGTGCTCCATGAACTCCACCATGGCACAGAGTCAGGCTCTCAGCTTTACTTCAGTGTCCAGCCCCTTACCCCTAAGGTAATGCTTTGGTTTCCCTAACATCTTTCAACAACTCTAGAGGTTACATTAGCATCATTGAAGTGTCCCAATTAGTCAATCCCCTCTGAAGAGGAATGGGTGGAGTCAAAGCAGTCATGCATGAGTGTGGAATGCTTTTAATGTGAGCCACAGCAGGTCTAGAGGACTGTCAGGGACAGGGCTGTTTCTACCTAGGGATCCTATTAATCCTGAACTAGTTAGTGTCTCATGGGTTTATCATCAATATCCAGGAAAATTCTTACTCTGTCTGTGACTCAAACTTGGATTGAGGCCCTTCTCTGGGCCAGACCTAGGCCATATACTGAGGCTACAAAGATGAGCAGGAGAACTCGGAGCACAGCATCTGTGCAGAACACGAGAAGCTCAAGCCCGTACCTTAAACACTAGAAAAAGCTCCTGAGAGCCTGTAGGCAGGGCTCCCGAAGGACATCCACATGGGCCATGCACCGCACAGCTCCAAGGCACTGTTCACACAGACCAAAGTGTCACAGTTGAGATATGAAGTGCCCTACAGAGGGCTCAGGGACTGAAGGTTTAATCCCTCGCTGGTGAGGCCAGCTATTCAGAGGGTGTAGCCCATGAAGATGCTGTGATAATCTTTGGGTTGAATTGATAGCGTTGTCGGGAGGAGGTGCAGACTTTCAGAGGTGGGCCTAGTTGAAGGAAGGATGTGTTTTAGAGGGGTTGCTCTAGTCCTGGGCCCATTTCTCATCTTCTCTGCTTCCCTGTTGTGTGGTACGCAGATGTTGTACCACGCTCTTCTGCTGTGATGCTGTGCCTCATTACAGGTCCAGAAACAATGGAACCAGCTGACCACGGATTGAATGCTCCAAAATGCAATTCTCCAATATGCCAAATAAGTCCTTCCACTTTTTAAGTTGTTTATGTAGGGAATTCTGTCATAGCAATGACAGGCTGACCAACATGCAGAAGTCAGCAGACTTTCTGTCAAGGACTAGATAGGAAGAGACCCATATTCATGGGCCAGGCCTGGCTCTGTTGTAGTCGCTCAGATATGCTCTCATAGCACAAACAGTCACACGCAATGTGTGAATGAGGATTTGGCCCTTGGATGATCTTTGGTGACCCTAACATAATGCCGTGGACATGATCTCTCCTGGAGTCATGCAACACTCATGCCATATCTGGGGGTGACATTAGGCTGGCTCCTCAGAAGATTTCATTCAGCTCTGCGGTCCAGGCTGGCCTCAAACATGATACCTTGATTCAGCTTTTGGCCACTAAGATTAGAGGCACACGCCATCTCACCCAGCTAGAAGATTCTCCTGCATTAAGATTTAAAGGGTAGGGCTGGAGAGATGGCTCAGCGGTTAAGAGCACTGACTGCTCTTCCCGAGGACCCAGGTTCAATTCCCAGCACCCACATGGCAGCTCACAACTGTCTCAAAATCCAGTTCCAGGGGATCTGATACCTTCACATCAATGCACATAAAATAAAGTTAAATAAACCATAGAAAGATAAAAAAAAAGATTTAAAGGGTAAATGTCAACCAGATAGACATCTCAGGGAAGGGACGGATCATAGGCAGAGGGAGCTGGATAGGCAAAAACATAAGGTTGAGGATCTCATCTCCCATGCTTAGAAGCAGGGACTCCACCACGTGGGTGGTAAGGAGTCAATTGAGGCCAAAAGGGACCACCTGAGAGTGTACTTCAGTGAGAGAGTCGATGATGGGGGGACCTGTTAAGAGGCTATGCACCAGGCAGTGGAGAAATGGTGAGGACCCAGCCAATGAGGGCAGGAGAGTTAGAAAGGAGAGATAATGAAGGGTGGTTAGCATCACCAGTCACTAGACAACTGTCAGTCAAGACTACCACAAGATGCCATATCATATCCACCAGGGATGGTCACTGCTGCAGGATAAATCTCTGTACACTGTGAAAATGTGTTGCTCTCATTGTTACTAAAAAGATGATTGGCCAATAGTTAAGCAGGATTTTCAGGGCAGAAAGAATACTGGGAAGAAGAAAGGTAGAGTCTTGGGATGCACGAGCAGATGCAGAGAGAGAAGCAAGATGACTGTGCTATGTTAAAAGGAGCTACTGCCACGTGGCAGAGGGTGGATAAGAGCTATGGGTTACTTTCAAATGTAGGAGTTAGCTAGTAACAAGCCTGAGCTATGAACCGTGTATTTATAATCATTATTAAGTCTCTTGTTATTTGGGAGTGACTGCAGGGAGACAGGAAACCACCTACAGGTGAGAATTAAAAAGTCAGGTAATTGGAAGTCACCTTCACTGCTGTGGAGAGGGGGCGATGGTGCACCCACCCTGGAAGTCATTCTGGAAATTTCTCAAGTCAGCTTCTACAGGACCTAGCAACCCGCTCCCTAAGCATGTACCAAGAGATCTGAGGACACATGTGCATGTTTGTGGATGCTTGTGGGAGCATTGTGCCTAATAGCCAAAAAGTGGTGAGCCCACCAGCTGATGTAGAGATAAATAAAATGTGGTCTGCCCATGGGATATGATTCATCGGTCAGAAAGAATAGAGCATCGTCACACTCTGAGGTGCAGATAAGCCCCAGAGACACTGTTAAGTAAACAAGCTGGTCACAGAAGACCACGTTCATGACTCGGTTAGGTTAAAAGACCAGAGTCAGCAGATCTACTACAGACCAAAGATTAGTGGCTGCCTGGGCTGCAGGAGGAGAGTTGAAGAGGGGCCTGAGGGGTGACTGCTAAAGTATTTGGAGTTTCATATGGGGGTAAATAAAAAGTTTTAGAGTTGGATGTGGTGATGGTCTCAGAACTTTGTGGATATGTTAAAAACTCTTGAACTGTATATCCCGAATGGGTGACATGTACCATGTGTGACTCAGGTCTCAAGACAGCTGTTAAGCAGGATTACATTAGTGTAATTTAAGCCCAGCAATTTTCTCTTGGCATCTCCCTAAATAAAATCATTGAAACCAGTCATCTTTTGGTTGTTAAATACATGCATGTTTTTGTCATTTAGATTTTTGTGTCTTGTTAATTTAATTTGGTGTGTATGTTTTCATCTTAGGAATGCTATTCCAACAATCACTTTTTAAAAACCAGTTCAGGCCAGAGAGGTGACTCGGTGGGTGAGGCTGGAGAGAATGTTTGCTACTGCGCCTGACAACCTGAGTTCCATCCCTGGTCCTGGGTGGAAAAAAATGAATAAATAAAGGAAGGGCATGACTGGTCTTGGGTCTGGCAGAGAAGGTTTATTGAGGCAGGGACGTCTGGGATAGTCCAAAGTGAATATGATCCTGAGCTGGTCCATGTGTGGAGTTGGGGTAGGGGAGAGGGAAAAGCCAAACCAAAAGGCCAGGAAGGTAAAAAGTAGACCAAAGGGGACTGGGTAACCAACCAAATGCCTGGATTATATCTGAAAGGGCAGTTGGGGGGAAGGGCAGCTCAGGAAGGGCAGCCCAGCCCCCGTGCTGGAGAAGTTTTGTGTAGGGAGTGAGGTATGCCAGCCAGGAGGATGCTGTAACAAGTAGGAACAGAGGGATGCAGGAGAACCTGACAGCCAGGCCCACTTTGATGTGTTCAGTAGGCATCTCAGTTAACCGTTTGTCCCAGAGTGGAGACCTAAGAGACCTACTGGTAGAAGAGTCTCCTGTGGTTCAGGCTGGTCTTGAACCGAGGCTACTTTGAGTTCCAGATTCTCCTGATGCAGTCCTCTGAGGATTATGGGGATGTGCCACCATGCCTAGTTTTCACCCCTTTTTATTTTAATTTTTACTTTGAAACATGGTTTACCTAAGTTGCCGAGGTTGGTCTTAAACTTGTGACCCTGAGGCCTCAACCACTGAGTAGCCAAGATCACTTCTGTGTGCCACCACACCCAGCTCACAACTCAAAGGGACCCTTGCCACACCACGTGATCTCCTCTTAGCTTTTCATTCCATGCCATAATTACAGGATGAGAGAGGTGCAGGCAAGCATATCCTTCCTTCCTTTTCAGATGCCTCCGTGCTTGCTTGCTTCTCACTGGGGAGCAAACAGAACCAAAGACCCAATCAGTGCAGCGGGCTGGCCCCTGCAGCTAGGCACATACTGCAGCCCTGCTCCACTGTGCATCCAACTTCCCAGGGCTCTCTCTTTAGATATTGGTGACAAAATCTATACAGCAACAAGATATACAGTTAGGAGGGCATTTGACTAATCCAGAAAAGACTGTTCTTTCTAAATGACCTACCCACACACCATCTACTCCCACACACGGGAGTGTGTCCCTGAAAGCCATATCTGTACCTCATGATCCCATGCCCAGCCAGGCCCCAAGTTGGACAAATTGTTTCTTCCATGAGAATCAGTATTTGAGACTAGAAATGTTGTGTCCCTTACTACAGGGCCTGAGAGTGGAGTTGTCCCTGTCCTGTTGCTTCTGCTTCCCGTGCCTAGAGGGCCACGTGAGATTCATTTCTTTACAACAGATGTTCCTCCTTGTCAGGTTTTACCTTACCCCACTGCATACCAGTGTAATTCTTTGAAGCAATGTTTCTTATGGTCCTTTATTGACGTGCTGTTTTATACACTGCAACCAGGGACTTGTGAAACTGGGGCTGGAGGGAGGTGGCTTAGTGGAGATCACAACCACATGGGAGTGAGCATGAAGTAGCCCCTTTCCTCCACAAAAGACTAAGAGGAAGTACGAGAATTGGTGCTTCTCGTGTCTTCGGGGCTGTACATCCACTGAGGATTAGGGCCCTGCATGATCGAGTCTCAGGCCAGGCTTGTCACCTCTAGATGTGATTTAGGGGAGGCTGCTGTCACAGAGGATGACTCTACCCTTTGGCCTATTTTAGAACTTTACTTTCAATAATCCAATAAAAAAGTGGAGTACAAACATGTTGGAGGAGAGAGACGCTTGTCGTTCCTGGCTGCCTGGCTAGCTTAGATCCAAAATAGTCATACAGAATTTGTATTAATTAAATCACTGTTTGTCCCATTAATTCTAACTTCTTATTGGCTAATCTTTTACATATTAGTTTAACCCATTCCTATTAGTCTGTGTATTGCCAAGTGGCAGTGGCTTACAGGCAAAGTTTTGGCAGGTCTGACACTGGCAGTGGCTCCATGTGACTCCAAAGTCACAAAATCTCTTGTGACTTTGCCCTTCTTTCTCCCAGCATACAGCCTAGCTTTCCCCACCTAGTTCTATTCTTTCCTGCCAAAGGCTCAAAGCAGTTCTTTATTCATTAACCAATAAAAGCAACCCATAGACAGAAGAACCTCCCACAACATTTCCCCTGTTCTGTTTAAACAAAAAGGAAGGCTTTAACTTTAACATGGTAAAATTACATATAACAAAACAGTTATCAAGCAAGTCTACGTACATTTATTTAACAATGTGACCCATTTAGAGGTATTTTATGTCTGAATCTGTCCTTATTGCATTATTTGTAATTTTTACTGTCTTGAAGAGCTTTTAAAAAGGTAAGCAGCTTGGTTACAGCTTCCTGGGTGCTGGTTCCACCTCTCTCCACTTTTAAACTAGTGGAGGTACCATTACTGTGACCTAAACTGTGAACTCTCAACAGATGAATCTAAAATGGCTGAAAGGCACTTAAGAAACTGCTCAACATCCTTAGCCATCAGAGAAATGCAAATCAAAACAACTCTGAGATGCCATCTTTTTTTTTCAAGATTTATTTATTATGTATACAGTGCTCTATATGCCTGCAGGCCACAAGAGGGCACCAGATTTCATCCTGGATGGTTGTGAACCACCATGTGATGGCTGGGAATTGAACTCAGGACCTTTGGAAGAGCAGCCACTGCTCCCATCCTCTGATCCATCTCTCCAGTCTTGAGATTCCATCTTACACCTGTAAGAATGGCCAACATCAAAAACACTGATGACAACTTATGCTGAAGAGGATGTGGGGTAAAGAAAACACTTCTGCATTGCTGGTGGGAGTGCAAACTGCTACAGCTGCTTTGGATATCAGTGTGGCAATTTCTAAGAAAGTTAGACAACAACCTTTCTCAAGACCCAGCAATACCACTTTTGGGTATATATCCAAAGGATGCTCAATCATACCATAGGTCATTTTCTGAACTATGTTCATAGCAGCATTATTTGTCATAGCCAAACCTTGGAAACAACCTAAATGCCTCTTGACCAAAGAATGGATAAGGAAAATGTGGTACATTTACACAATGAAGTACAACACAGCGGAAAAAAAAATAATGACATCTTGAAATTTGCAGGCAAATGGATCGTGTGAAGACCCACCATGATAGGGATCACGACATTAACAGTGGAGGCCAGAATGACAGTCACACCTCAGTGGTCACCAATCTGAAGGGCACATGGAGGAGATAATTAGCTTCTAGTCAGTGAGCATCTACAAGCACCAGATTGGAGTGACCCTGCTGTTGATTGCAAGACCTTGGAGCCTTTGGACTCAGAACACCACTTCATGGACAATAATGCCTGTCCTGGAAAGGGCTGTGAATCACTACCGTGGCTTCCTGTTTGGAGGGTACAGGTGCCCTGCCTTTCTTTTTCATCTTTATTTTTCTGCAGAGTATGCATTCAGAATACACTGAAAAACTAGGAATCCTCATCTTTGTGTACACCTGCTCTGTGGATGGACTGTGATGTTAATTGTGACTGCATTTGTGTTCTCCTAGGAGACAGACCTCTAAGCGTGTCTGTGAGGGTGTTTTAGAGAGGAGGAGATGATGGAGGAAGACCCACCCTGATTGTAGGCAGCAGCATCCCATGGGCTGAATAAAAGGAAAAAAAGGATAAATTAAATAAAATAACACACACACAGGGACACATGGTGGGTGAACAAATAAGGAAATTGGACAATGATGTTGAAAACACAAAAGAGTAAATCCCAGGGAGCAGATGGCTGAGGTCACGGTATTCTTGAGCAGCTGTTCTCTGTGGTCCCCACCCCTCACTCCAGCAATCCTTGTCTCAGCTAATGATACCAGCAGGCTCTACAGCCCATTTGGATGTTAACACAAAAAGTGCCTGGGTGAAGCACCAATCCCCCAGCCCACTCCCTGTGGGCTGCTTTATTTCAAGAATAGAGAGCGAACAATTGTGTGGTTGTAGAAAGTCTATCACTGGTGAACATTCCTAAGAGGTCTTTGTGGTACTAGGGTTTGAGCCCACAGCCTGTGTGTGCTGGGAAGTCCTGTAGTAGTGACTTACACTCCACTCTCACTAGTAAATACTGATGGACGATAATGGGCAAAAAGCTTTCTGGTCACTTTTTAAGTTGTGCACACAATTGCTTGTAAGTTATTCTCCAAAGTATTGTCAAACACTTACAGAGGCTGTGTCCCTTCCCTGTCTACACTGCCAGGCCAGCTCTCTTCACTGGCTGACTCAGTATACCTCCCTCTGAGCCTATGAGTTTGGGCACAGAGGAGGGAGGAATGGGAAGTAGCTGAGACATGGCATTGTTGTGTATCAGTTCTTGTCAAGCCTGAATGCCTGCTTCTGGATGCAGGTGTGTGGCCTGTCCTTGTCCTCAAGGCCCTCACATCCTGTGTCCACCCAGAGTCACCCACAGTCTGTCTCCACCGGGTAAAAGTGGGCCACATGTTGGCAGACCAAATGGCCGAGGAAATGGAGCAGCTGCCAGCTGTGGTACCACGGGCCTGTCAATGTCAGTGCTTGGGAGGTTAAGTCAGGGAGATGGCAAATTGGAAGCCTTTCTGGATTATATAATAAGCCTTTGTCACATAAACCAAAACAAAAAAAGAGAGTGGAGCAACGAAGCATTGATATCTCTCATCTCCTCTGTGGGAGTCTGTGCCTTCTCTTTCCCACCCCCAACCAGGTTGCATGGACGGTTCAGAACAGGGTCCAGCACAGAATAGGTGTGCGACCGTGGCCTGAAACCCACAAGGTCATACACAGCTGAGGCTTTCTGGAGACAACACCTTGAGGTGGGCTTGGAAGAAGCCTCGGGGACTTGGGTGCAGGCATGACAAGGTCCCAACATTTAGCAAACCGCCGGGTGGGTGATAAATACGGATTGGAACAGCAGAGTGGACTGGCAGTGGGCAGTGGGGGTAAAATAAACTGCTGCTGCTTGGGCTGAAGGGCTGGGCCGTAGGAGGACAGAGTCTGGGGCCAGTGCTAAGAATGGAACCAGCTCTAGACTTTTGAGGGATGTTTCCCCTCCTCTCTCTATCAGAGTAGCCGGAGGCCCAGCAGCTGGCAGGGGATCCACAGACCCAATCCTGAAAGCCCACCCAACAGCCTAGGGACTTAGTCGAGTCCCTGGAAGCCAAGAGCATGGGGTCCTTCTCTGAGTGGTCAAGAAAGGTTATAGGATTACTAAAGATGCTTGCTTACCAAGCTAGGGCTTCAGTACCCTCTGCTGGTCGCTCTGTTGGTGGTAAGAGCTCTGATTACTTCCCTGTGGCTGTGCTGGGTGGGTGGAGACATAGGATGAGACTCCAGAGTCCTTCTCTGGCAGAGGAGAACAGGCTCATTGTTTTGCAGGATGGGGGAACTTGACAGTAACACTGTTATTTATAGATTAAGTGATGTCATTCTGCTTCCTTCCTACAGCCTGAAATCCCCAGAGTTCTCTTCTAGTTAAGTCTCCAGACCCTTCTTTCCTTCTCAAGCGCAGATGTTGTTTGGTTTTAGTTTGTAAATTTTATTTTTATTTTATGTGTATGAGCATTTCATGTATGTATCCATGCAACATACATGCCTGGTGCCTGTGGAGGCCATGATGGGGTGTGAGATCCTCTGGAACTCTAGTTATAACAGTTTTGAGTCACCATGTGAGTGCCAGGAACTAAACCTGGGTCCTCTACAAGAGCAGCAAGTTTTCCTAACTATTGAGCTGTTTCTCCAGCTTTGATGATTATTTATTTATTATTCGTCTGTTTTTTAATCTGTCTGTTTTTGAGACAGGGTCTCCCAGTGTAGCCCAAGCTGATGTTGAACAGATAGAGATCTGTTTCTCTTTGCCTCCCAAATGCAGGATTAAAGATGGATGCCACCATCCCTGGCTGTTGTTGTTTTACCAGTAAAGTATTGAGTTCCTTAGTGCCAGATTCCTCAGAAATTCAATAGGCCCTCTGTGAAGTAATAATGCTGCCACCTAACAATTCTTTTTCCTTTTGGACTGTGTAGCCCAGGCTAGTCTCAAACACACTAAGCAACAGGGCTGCCTTCATACTTGTAATTTACTTAGCATTGATGGGGCTGACTGTGAGCAGGGCCGAGTGCTGCTGCCACCCAGCTCCTCCCCATCCTGTTACCACTGCCACCCAGCTCCTCCTCATCCTGTTACCGCTGCCACCCAGCTCCTCCCCACCCTGTCACCACTGCCACCCAGCTCCTCCCCATCCTGTCACCACTGCCACCCAGCTCCTCCCCATCCTGTTACCACTGCCACCCAGCTCCTCCCCACCCTGTTACCACTGCTACCCAGCTCCTCCCCACCCTGTCACCACTGCCACCCAGCTCCTCCCCATCCTGTCACCACTGCCACCCAGCTCCTCCCCATCCTGTCACCACTGCCACCCAGTTCTTCCTCATCCTGTTACCACTGCCACCCAGCTCCTCCTCATCCTGTCACCACTGCCACCCAGCTCCTCCCCATCCTGTCACCACTGCCACCCAGCTCCTCCCCACCCTGTCACCACTGCCACCCAGCTCCTCCTCATCCTGTCACCACTGCCACCCAGTTCTTCCTCATCCTGTCACCACTGCCACCCAGCTCCTCCCCACCCTGTTACCACTGCCACCCAGCTCCTCCTCATCCTGTCACCACTGCCACCCAGCTCCTCCCCATCCTGTCACCACTGCCACCCAGTTCTTCCCCATCCTGTTACCACTGCCACCCAGCTCCTCCTCATCCTGTCACCACTGCCACCCAGCTCCTCCCCATCCTGTTACCACTGCCACCCAGCTCCTCCTCATCCTGTCACCACTGCCACCCAGCTCCTCCTCATCCTGTTACCACTGCCACCCAGCTCCTCCTCATCCTGTCACCACTGCCACCCAGCTCCTCCTCATCCTGTCACCACTGCCACCCAGCTCCTCCCCATCCTGTCACCACTGCCACCCAGTTCTTCCCCATCCTGTTACCACTGCCACCCAGCTCCTCCCCACCCTGTCACCACTGCCACCCAGTTCTTCCCCACCCTGTCACCACTGCCACCCAGTTCTTCCCCACCCTGTCACCACTGCCACCCAGTTCTTCCCCACCCTGTCACCACTGCCACCCAGTTCTTCCCCACCCTGTCACCACTGCTACCCAGCTCCTCCCCATCCTGTCACCACTGCCACCCAGCTCCTCCCCATCCTGTCACCACTGCCACCCAGTTCCTCCCCATCCTGTCACCACTGCCACCCAGTTCTTCCCCATCCTGTCACCACTGCCACCCAGCTCCTCCCATCCTGTCACCACTGCCACCCAGCTCCTCCCCATCCTGTTACCACTGCCACCCAGCTCCTCCCCACCCTGTTACCGCTGCAGGCCTTTCCAGCCGGCATTTCCTCCTGGCTTTGCAGATGAGAAGCCGTAGCATGGCAAACATAAATCTCCTCTCCAATGTCGTTAAGTATAAAGGCATAAAAAGAAGAGCCCGGCCCGTCAGCCACAGACCTAGAGCTCAGCTTGCAGCTGCTGTGTCTGCATGTTGGATGGACAGATGGCTGACTATGGGATGTGATGGCTGTCAATGGCTGCAGAAAGCAGTTTTTTGTTTTATTTTAGTATCAAAAATGAATTCGAAGAGAAGCTTCATTTTTGGCTCTAATCACAAGCAGGATAGCTTTTCCTGCCGCTCATCTTCCAGCATCCCTGAGCATGGACCAGGTAGTGGCCAAGGAAACAATTCCTGGAACCAGGAGAGGAGACTGACCTAAGAGCCCAGCCATGTCCTACAGTG
This sequence comes from Microtus pennsylvanicus, assembly GCF_037038515.1. Lineage (NCBI taxonomy): Eukaryota > Metazoa > Chordata > Mammalia > Rodentia > Cricetidae > Microtus > Microtus pennsylvanicus. The sequence goes on from NC_134584.1 coordinate 88,924,938, forward strand.
TCCCCTCTCCAGACAGAGGGCAGCCAGGCCACATGGGGAGATTCCAGCAGGCAGCCACAAGGGCGGCCAAGCCAGGGCTGCAGAGGTCTGTGGTTTAAACTGCTTATTTGTTTTTGTTAGAGGGAAATGAGTTTGTTTGCATCCTCAGGGAATATCCTGACCCAACTGTGTTGTTTTTGACTTTTGACCTCATTCAGGCAGCTAAACTCAGAATTCCCAATGTCTCAGGGGAAGGGATGAAAGTGAGAGAGACAAGTCTCTTTTCTCAGCTTTTGCATTTAAAAGCCTATGCTCTTGTGCAAGCACCATTGCTTAACATGGGGGCATGGAGCCCCTGGAATAGAGGACTGTGTTACAGGAGACCTTTGACCCCTGTGCCCCATCCAAGCCTCAGGTCAGAGGCAATCCCAAAGCTTCCAGGGTGGAGAGCAGAGGAGCCCCCCACTAACAGAGCTCTACCTACAGAACCGGGAGGAGGGTCCCCACCAACAAGCTGTGCATGAGGACAGTTGGAACACTGGGTGATTGCTATAACAATCACTGGATAACTTCGCCCCAGAAATCATAGGCAACCCTGAGAAAGAGACGAGTACCCAAAGTTTTCTGACTTGTGTTCCTATGTTCTTGATATATAGAATATTTATATATTCTATATATAGTATAGAATATTTCCAAAAAAAAAAAAAGGAAAAACAAAGGCCCACACCTGTGCAAAAGATTTGTAGGCAGACTTCCAGATGAGAAGTTCCTAGACGGAAAGTTGGAACGATGCAGATCCAGGACCAAACTATCTTTCGTCTTGCTCATAGCCATTCATTACTGACCTCTGTGTCTGACCTAACATCCTTCTGTTATCAGCTAAGAGTCTTTCAGATTACCAACCTATAGATCACCAACTTTGACAAACTCCAACCCAGAGATGCTGTTAGATAGCTGAGCCTCCCCACTTCGCTCAGTCTCACTACCTGCGGCACTCATCCATCTTTTGGGTACTGATGCACCGACTTCAGACTTTTTTTTTTTTTTTGGTTTTTCGAGACAGGGTTTCTCTGTGGCTTTGGAGCCTGTCCTGGAACTAGCTCTTGTAGACCAGGCTGGTCTCGAACTCACAGAGATCCGCCTGCCTCTGTCTCCCGAGTGCTGGGATTAAAGGTGTGTGCCACCATCGCCCAGCTTCAGACTTATTTTTAGTAACTAAGAAAAGCTCTTATAACTTTTTATGTCAGACTTGCTATTTGAAGTGACCTGAACTAGGTTCCTGGCCATGGTCAGTCCTATTCAGCTAGAATGAATGATCTCTTATTCTATTTAAGGTGAGAGCTGCATTTGTGTCAACATGAGCAAAAGGTGAGGCGGAAGAAAAAGCAACTAGAGAGCTAGGAGAGCTGGGATCTTTCCTCTGAGACCCAGGGTTTGCAGGCAGAGCGCCTAGCTCACTGTCACTCAACATGAGTGGCATTTCTCTAGAGCACGGACCATTACTTTGAGAAGTCTGGGGAGGCTCAGGATAATCCTGGAGTCTAGGGGAAAATCAGCCTGTGTCCGCCCTCACAGGCGAGCTTCCTAAGGGGTGGGGGTGGGGGTCTCCTCAGCCTCTCCTGAAATGGATTCCCAACCTACAACCCCATGATCTGCCCACCTCCCCATGTTCAGTTCGGAGTGTCACAGCCCAAACAGCAAACACCCGCAGCTGAGCGCATCCATTTTGGTGTGTGGATCACATGGGTCATCACGTGTTTTCTGTCCTTCTTCAGTTGTTTCCACAACATAGCCTGCCTGACTCATCTCCCTAGATGGCTGTCCTGGCAGGCCCTTCCCTCACACCCATCTTCACCCTCCATCTGCCTGTTTCCCGCAGGTACCCCTGAAAGGTCAAGTTTTAGCAGACATGTTAGTTCCTCTGTGAAGTTCTCCAGGTAGAACTTTGTCCCATGGCCTCACTGTGTCAAGTTCAGATGGTTACCATGGTGCCCACATCACTGTTTTTAGTCATTTTCTTCCATCACAAGGCTTTGAGACCAAACAGGACTGTACACTACTTTGCTATGAGATAAGTGTTTGTGGACAAGTCATGATATCAGCATTGAAGACGGCCCTTCAAAGAAAGGGGGTTTTGCCAGATTTTACTTTTAAATACAGACTGTCTTTGTACTCCCTGTATCCCCACAACAAGGAGATCTTGCTTTATAAGCTCAGTGGCCAATGACTCACAGTTCTCTTGGATTTCGGGGTCACAATTTACAACACTACCTCCCGCCAGGGGACCAACTTTGAAGATGCTTTGTCATAGGATCTGAGCTCTAGCAGGGATGCCTGGTGGCCCTTGAGATCATACTCCGGTAACCACAGTTGCTGGAGCAATCAGAACCCCAGGGACACACTGCAGATGCCTCTCCTCCCTTCTTGCTCTGGTTTGAGCTGAGTCCCTCCCGGAAGTCATTTGAAGCTAATAGCATCATCAAGAGACTCCCTGTGTTCGCTTCAGTTCGATGGGTTTTCTCAGCTGGTAAATCCTGCTGGGTTTTGCAGTCTCAATTTCGAGAAGCTCCTGGGAGGGCTCCTTGCCTCTCATGTGACCTCTTCAGGCTTGGCTCAAGGTCTGTGGGAGGGAGGACTTCTGATTCTCATCTGAAGGCCAGGGAAGGCAGGAGTGGGGCTCACATCTGCAATCTTGTCTCTGCCTAAGTGGACGTTCTCAAGCCATATCCCCATACCACCTCCTCCCACAGATTGACATCATTGTCAATGTCTCCACTTTGTAACAAATATTTTGAAAACTCCTTTATTTTTCCGAAGCCAAATGTGTCCATAAGTGAGCTAGTGAAATGTGGCAGGTTGAATGTAATTGGCCCCCATGAGCTCATAAGGAGTGGCACTCTTAGGAGGTGTGACCTTGTTGGAGGAAAGCTTGTCACTGTGAGGGTAGACTGTGAGGTCTCAGAAATCGAGCTAAGCCCAGGATGTGACAGACTCCTTGTGTTTTTGCCTCTGGAACAAAATGTAGATCTCTTGTTCCTTCCCCAGCACCATGTCTGCCTGCACGTCACCATGTCCCACCGTGATGATAATGGACAAAAGCTTTGAACTCTAAGCCACCTCAATGAAATGTTTTCCTTCAAAAGAGCTGCCATGGTCATGGTGTCTTGTCACAGCAATAGTAAGTGAGACAAGAATTAAACCCGTTTCCCTCTGATGTCACAGTTAACACAAACGACTTCTGTAAGTGGCAAGTGTGGGGCCTGGGATGACGCCTGGTGGTAGAGCAAGGCCCTGGGGTCAGTCTGCAACATGACAAGAAAGGTGGGATTCCTTCTTACCGTTTCCCTGAGCCCGGTCAGTTCTGGCACCGTCCCATGTGGAGAGCTCAATACTTGATGCCCCTAGCTCCTGCTACGGCTCATGGACCCCAGAGAGACTCGTCTAGAGGTTTATTGTACAGAAGATGGTGGAGAAGTGCCCAGGGCGAGGCGCATGCGAGGGACACACACCTTCCGGCCCTGCAGAAACGACCATGGGGAAAGGCTTCCACGTGCTGAGCCATCCCGACACAGCCTGTGGCAGGTTTGTAAAAACTTAATAACACTTATCTGTGCATGTGTGGATAGGGTGTGTACATGTGTGTGGGGGTCAGAGGACAACTTGCAGGAGTTGGGTCTCTCTCTTCACCATGTGGGTCTCTGGGATTTGCCTCAGGCTTGCTGGCAGCAAGCACTTTACCCATCTTTGTGTGGGCTGACTGCTTACGCTGTTGGTCTCTGGGGATCGCTTGAGTTTCAGCTCCTCCCCGTCCTTGGGGTTTCAAATCCTAAACCACCAATACGCTTAGCTCTTCCGAGTGACCCCGCCCATCTTAAGGGTATGAACAAAGGCTCATAGCACAAGGGCCAACTCAAAAGCTAAAAGCCTCATCACTCTCCTTTACCATTGGCATACCAGGAAGTTGGAAGACCCAATCTATATATCATAGTATTACATGAACATAAAAGAAATCCATAATAACATAATACAAAATAGCATGTTTTTAATATGTAAATGCCCTGAGCCCACAGTTTAATCAGTGGAGTTAGGGTTTGTGTCTTGTCTTGGTACGTTTATTCTAAATGTGTGTGGTTTTTTTATATGACTTTTTTAAAAAAAGTTACATGCTTTAGTATTTTGCCAAGGTTTCAGGTTCCCTGGAACTGGAGTTACAGACAGTTGTGAGCTGTCGTGTGGTTGCTAGGAATTGAACCCTGGTCCTCTGGAAGAGCAGTCAGTGCTCTTTTTTTTTTTAAATATCAATTTTATTTTCAGTTTTTCCTTCATTGTTTTGGTCACAACAGGTTTTCTTTATTTTCAGAAATCCTCTTTATTTTTTTCCTCCGAAGGCTATGGGTGCTGACTGCTGCCAGTCTCGCTGTCTATTAGCTCCTGCTAGATATCTCTCTGAAGGCGGATGCTTCTTGTTGCCCTTTATTTAATTATTGACAGAGAAGTGGATTTGTCATTTTATTTTCTTTCTTTCTTTCTTTCTTTCTTTCTTTCTTTCTTTCTTTCTTTCTTAAGATTTCTGCCTCCTCCCCGCCACTGCCTCCCATTTCCCTCCCCCTCCCCCGATCAAGTCCCCCTTCCTCATCAGCCCAAAGAGCAATCAGGGTTCCCTGCCCTGTGGGAAGTCCAAGGACCACCCACCTCCATCCAGGTCTAGTAAGGTGAGCATCCAAACTGCCTAGGCTCCCACAAAGCCAGTACGTGCAGTAGGATCAAAACCCGGTGCCATTGTTCTTGAGTTCTCAGCAGTCGGTGCTCTTAACCACTGAGTCATCTCTCCAGCCCCTGTTATGTGATTTTTCTTTTTATTTCTTTTTTTCCTGTTATTTATTTTGTCTTTCTGTGGTAAGATCTTGCTGTGGACCTCTGACTGACATGGAACTTTCTGAATGCGTAGGCTGCACCTGAGTTCCTGGTCCTGCTGCTTCAGGCTGCAAAGTACTAGGGATTATACTTGTATGCCCCCACCCTGGCTGGAAAATACAAATTATTTCTGTTTGTCATGTACAGTGTTTTCAAAACATATGTACACCTTGGCACTTCTTTTTTTTTTTAATACTTATTGTTTTATTATGTATACAATATTCTGTTTGTGTGTATGCCTGCAGGCCAGAAGAGGGCACCAGACCTCTTTACAGATGGTTGTGAGCCACCATGTGGTTGCTGGGAATTGAACTTAGGACCTTTGGAAGAGCAGACAATGCTCTTAACCTCTAAGCCATCTCTCTAGCCCCAACTTGGCACTTCTAAATCTAGATAACTAACATGTATATTTCCTCCTATTTCTTTTTGCTGTTGTTGCAACATGATTTTTTTTCTTGCTTATTTAAAGCGGGACATTGATACATAGCTCAGGTCAGCTTTGAACTCTTAGGAACCCTTCTATCCCAGTCTGCGACCTGATGATAAGTCAGATATTAGGAACTGAATCCAGTGTGGTGGTATATACCTGTAATCCCAACACCCGACAGGGAGAGGCAGGAAAATGAAGAATTTGAGGGCAGTGTTGGCTTAAAAGCAAGTTCAGAACCAGCCTGGGCTATATGATGGACCCTGTACCAAAAGCAAACAAACTGAAAACACCAACAATTACCATAAGCTATATTGCAGTCATTGTTCTAATGTTCTAAAATCTTCTGGTGAAGCACTGAATCAGACACATTACAGTGGTCCTTTGCATCCATAGATTCTGCCTCCAAGAGAGGAACAGATTGTTCTGCTGCAGGCCTGTATTCCCAGTACTTGTGAGGGTGAGGCAGGAGGATCTTGATTTCAGGGTGAGCCTGGGATACACCAACAAGACTCTGTTTTAAAGAAAACTTTGATGTTCATTGTAACATCATTTCTACTTCCTGTCCTGTCACCAAACATAGCTATTAAGAAGAGCATAGCCTGAGGCTGCTAGAAGCAGGCAAAAGTGTGAGCAGAAGAAATCTCTCAATAAACCTATAGGGCTGAGGGCAGCTCGCAGACGGGGTGCTGTCAGCAGGCCTGACGTGGCAGAACCTAGACAAAAAGAGATTCCTGTGACAAGCCAAAATCTGCCCCATCCCTTCCCCATGGCGTTTTCAACCTCCTACTGATGAATGAATAGCTTGTAGAGAAGCTGGGACAGGGAGAGAAAGTACCCTAACCCCTGAAGGCCGGCTCTCCTGTAACTTGAGGGCAAACTTTTATGGGTTTCTGTCCCGTCCAGTTTCCACAGCTGTTTAGCCCCAAAGAAAATCACACAAAGATCTCTGTAAGTTAAAAAGCTGATTGGCCCATTAGGTCAGTCTACTTATTAGCTCTTGTAGCTAATATTAACCCATTATTCTGATCTACGTTAGCCATGTGGCTCAGTACCTTTTTCAGTGGGGTAAATCACATCCTGCTGCTCCGGTAGTCTGGGCAGTAGTGGGAGGAATCAACTTCCTTCTTCCCAGAATTCTCCTGTCCTCATTGCATCATTTCTACTTTCTGTCTGGTTTTCCTGTCTATACTTCCTGCCTGACCAATCAGCGCTCATTAAAAACACCATTGACAGAATACAGACAATTCTCCCGCACCACTTCCCCCTCTTTTTTTTTTTTAAGAAAAAAAAAAAAAAACAAAAAACAAAAAAAACCCCAAAAAACAAAGGAAAATATCCATAGTCCATATTTTGAGAATGTGAGCATAGTATTTCAGGCTACTTCCAGCTAACTTATGGGAACCTAAAGAAAATTTAGAGTTATGATCAAGTCCTGTGGAGGACACCAGGGAAACAAACCTTCTAGACACAACAGGACTGACACATACAAACTCTCAGGCTGTGGCAGCAAGCACAGGGCCTGCGTGGGGCTACGCCAGGTGGGGTTCTAGTCCCGAGAGGCCATGCAGACACTAGCCCTTATCCCTAATCTAGACGTTATCTCCAACTGATAACTGCCGTGAAGGGAAAATCAGTTTTCTCTGGTGGAGTCTCATTGGGTGCACAATGCACTCTTGAGGGCAGGCCCTATGCCTAGCAGTAGATGGCCAAGATAAAACAGACTGAGTGGTATTTTTGGAGGGTGTTCTTTGTCTCATAATGCTTTGCCTGGGCTTTTTGTTGTTGTTGTTTGAGTTTACAGGTGTCTTGATTATATAGTTTTGTTTCTGATTTTGTTTTTTAATGAGATTTCTGTGTGAATGTGTGTCTCTGTAGTGTTTCTTGTGGTTTCTCTTTGGCTTTTTTGTTTGTTTGTTTTGTTTTACTTTGGTTTGTTTGTTTATAATTTAACTTAACTAATTATTTGTTTGAAACAGGAGCTCAATTTGTAGCTCTGGCTGTCCTGGAACTCACTCTGTAGACCAGGCTGGCCTCAAACTCACAGAGATTGGATTACTACTGTCCAGCTTGATATCATTTTCATAAATTTTTAATTGATTTTTATTGAGCTCTACATTTTTCTCTGCTCCCCTCCCTTCCTCTCCACTCCCCTTCAACCCTGTCCCAAGGTCCCCATGCTCCCAATTTCCTCAGGAGATCTTGTCTTTTTCTATTTCCCATGTAGATTAAATCTATGTAAGTCTCTCTTAGGATCCTCACTGATGTCTACATTCTCTGGGATTTTGATTTGTAGGCTGGTTTTCTTTGCTTTATGTTTAAAAACCACTAATGAGTGAGTACATGTGATAATTGTCTTTCTGGGTCTGGGTTACGTCACTCAAAATGATGTTTTCTAGCTCCATCCATTTTCCTGCCAATTTCAAGATGTCACTATTTTTTTCTTCTGTGTAATACTCCATTGTGTAAATGTACCACATTTTCCCCACCCGTTCTTTGGTCGAGAGGCTTTTATGTCACGTTCATGAATCTTTTTCTTAATTGTGTGGAGGAGAGAGGACAACGTTGTGAAATTGGTTCTCCCTTACACCTTTGTGTTGGCTCCCAGGATTAAACTCAGGTCTCCAGGTTTGTGTGGCAAGCACTTTTCCTTGCTGAGTCTTCTCCTGAACCCATTGTCACTTTAATTCCCAACCATCACAGTGGGAGGCCAGCTGATGTTTAATTATCCCCATTAATTTAGAAGGAGGCCCAAGATGGAAGAGTTCCTCCTCTCTCTGGGGACTGCCAGGCATAATCAGATCACTGCAAGCAAGTGGTTTCTCAGAACAGCCACTGGCTGTTGACTGAGACTCTGGCTCCAGAAGACAGACAAGGATGTGGGCAGAGCACCAGGCAGCTGCCAGGGCTGGTTCTGCACAGCACTCTGGGGATTCCCTTCCATGGTGCCAGTAAACCTGCTTGGTCTCTTAGCAACGGTTGGTGGCCTCAACAAAAAGGGGTTTTGAGAGCCAGGGTGGATAGCATTTCAGAGCTTCTACAGTCTTAGAAGAGATTGGTCTTTTCTCTTGCCAGGAGATGCCCTTGAACCCAGGGTGGGCCTTGTAGAGCACAGGCAAGTGCTGGCCTTTGTAACGCTCTCCACTTCCCTGGCTTTAATGGACCGTGTCCTACCTCTAGGCCTGAGCTCTGAGCACCCAGAGACTGTGTGTTCTCATGGTCTTTCTCCAGCAACAGAGCTGGGTGCTGAAGCTCAGGCATTCCCTGAATTCTGATCCACCAAGGATGCTGGCATGTGCCAAGTATCTACTATAGGGGATAGGGGTTTGAACTCGGAGCTTGGATGTGTCTGCAAAGTCCTCCATCATCCAGGCTTAAAGGTCCCATTACAGACCCCTGTCACCCAAGATGAAAAATGTTCATCTTTTCCTACCTCTGACCTGCCTGAAAGGAGCTGAGGCTTATGGGAAAGCAGACAGCCTTCTTAGGATGGGGTGTGTGTTGACTTGATGTTTGTCTACTTGACACAAGTTAGAGTCCTGTGGGCAGAAAGCTGAACTGAGACCATGCCTCCATCAGATCAGCCTTGTAGGCAAGCCTGTTGGGCATTTCTGTGATTTTATGATGAATTTGGTCAGGCCTAGCCCATTGAGAGCTGGGCAACCCCTGGGAAGGTGGCCCTGGCGTGCAAAAGAAAGCAGGCTGAGTAAGCCATGGGGAGCAAGCCAGTGAGCAACATTTCTCCTTGGTTTCTGCCTCTGGATTTCTGCCTTGAGTTTCTGCCCTGACTTCCCTTCTTGGTCAGTAGGCTGTGAGAAAAAATAAACCCTCTTTCTTTCTTTCTTTCTTTCTTTCTTTCTTTCTTTCTTTCTTTCTTTCTTTATTATGTACACAATACTCCACCTGTGTGTATGTCTGCAGGCCAGAAGAGGGCACCAGACCCCACCAGAGATGGTTGTGAGCCACCATGTGGTTGCCGGGAACTGAACTCAGGACCTCCGGAAGAGCAGGCAATGCTCCTAACCTCTGAGCCATCTCTCCAGCCCTAAACCCTCTTCTTGAATCAGGAAAAGATGCTCTCTTACCCCTAGGGGCTGACAATGCACAGGGAAAGTTGTAGTGATACTTTGTGTTTTAACAAATAAAGCTTGCCTGAACATCACAGTGCAGAGCTAAGCCTCTAGAGGTCAGGCAGTGATGGCACACTTTTAATCCCAGGACTCAGGAGACAGAGGCAGATGGATCTCTGTTAGTTCAAGGCTACCCTGGGCTACACGAAAATGGTCCAGTCTATAAAAGAGAAACAGAACTCATACAAAGGTGATCCTAGCACTTGGAATCACACGCCTTTAATCCCAGCACTAGGGAAGTGGAGACAGGACTGATATGGCTGGGCAGAGAGAGGCATATAAGGCGGGAGGAGACAGGGGATCATGGCATTCACTCATGAAGTCTGAGGTACAGTCTGCAGCAGTCAGTCAGAGGACAGGATCACCATTTGGTCTGAGGATTCGATAGAGGTAAAAGGTCTCTCTAGAGGCTGGCCACCCTGCTTCTCTGATCTCTCAGCATTCACCCCCTAATATCTGACTCTGGGTTTTTGTTACTGAGAACAATTCGAATTTGTGCTACAGAAAGTGGTTCAGTGTGAAGTGTTCACGTGGCACTCAGCTTCTTCCATCTATGCTGGGAGTTCAAACTGAGGTCCTCACTGCGTGCACTGCACACGTACTCCGACCCGCTGAGCCATCTCCCTAGCCTTGGGCCTGTATGTTGAAGTGTGTCATGCCCTGAGTCTCTTTCCCTGTGCTCTGCTTCTTGTCACAAGGAGGGGAACCGCTTCCTCTGTCACATTTCCCTGCCACCACAATTGCCTGAGCACAGAGGACCAAGCAATGATTGACTCAACCTCCTGGAACTGTAGTGAGGACTCTTTTCATTGCTGTGACAAAATAAATGACAAAGAATAAAGAAGTAAGGAAGAAAGAGTTTATTGTGGCTCCCAGTTTGAGAGTTCACGTAAATCCTGGCAGAAGTCATGCCAGCAGGAAGTTTGCTCACATTGCGTCCATCGTCAGGACACAGACACAGATCAACATTGTGGATTTTCAGTCAGGCCCCTGCCCGTATTTATGCTGAGTCTTTTCCTTCTAGCCCTGTCTAGAAACTCCCTCACAGATGGGCTGAGACGCCTGTCTCCAGGTGACTCTAGATCAGCAGTCTGCAACCTGTGGGTAGCGACCCTTTGGGGGCAGGTCAAATGACCCTTTCATAGGGGTCACATAAGACCATCAGAAAAGCCGGGCGGTGGTGGCGCACGCCCTTAATCCCAGGACTCGGGAGGCAGAGGCAGGTGGATCTCTGTGAGTTTGAGACCAGCCTGGTCTACAAGAGCTAGTTCCAGGCTCCAAAACCACAGAGAAACCCTGTCTCGAAAAACCAAAAAAAAAAAAAAAAAAAAGACCATCAGAAAACACAGATATTTATACTACAATTAATAACAGTAACAACATTACAATTATAAAGGGCCATGAAGATAATTTTACGGTTGGGGTCACCACACATGAGGGACAGTGTTAACGGGCACAGCTTAGGAAGGCTGAGAACCACGGCTCCAGATCCTGCCAGGTGTTCAGTCTTAACCGTCATACCCTTGGTACTGCTTTCCTCAAGTACTTGGTCAGTGTGACTTAAAGTCTAACTAATGAAAGAGAAACCAAAATGGGGGCGTCCTGCACCCCGAATACAGTGGACAGCCTCCTCTTCTTCCTTCAAGGTCGGTTTTCTCCTGAGAAAATGGAGGTCATTTGTTCACTCTGAGGGACAGTGGTGAGAGTATCTGAGAGAACGGCTGTCTTACACTTGGCACAGATGCTTCCATGGTGTTCAGGTTATATTGACTCGATTACTATTAGGGGTGGAGTTGGTTCGGAAGAATTGACGTGAGCTTTTACAATCTCTCCTCCTACCTCCCCTGAGTTTCCCTTGTTGTCACAGATCTTTCAGACACAAGTTTCTTGATAGGTTTTATTGCTAAGCTATAGTTAACTTTCTATATTGACAAGGAATTTTTAAAACTCTTTTTGTTATTATGTGTGTAATGTTTTGCTTGCATGGATGTCTGTGTGCCACATGTGTACCTGGTGCCCATGGAAGTCAGAAGAGGGTATCAAATCCCTTGACATTGGAATTACAGATTGTTGTGAGCCTTCATGTGGTGCTGGGGATCGAATCCAGGTCCTCTGCAGGAGCATCTAGTGCTTTTAATACAGTGCCAATGCTCTGGCCCCGACTAAGTATTTCTAAACATGTAAGTAAAATATTAGAAGCAAGAACAAGTCCGGGCCTCCTTGAAGGAATGTTTTTACTCCTTGTTCTATAACATCAGCTTCTCCAGCTTTTCCTTCTTCATCATCTTCTTCTTCTCCCCCTTCTCCTTCTCTTCCTTCTTCTTCTCTCCCTTCTTCATCATCTTCTTTTTCTTTTTCTTCCCTCTTCTTCTTCCTCCTCCACGTCCTCCTTTTCCTCCCTTCTCCTTCTTTATCATCATCTTCTCCTCCTTTTTTTCTTCATCTTCTTCATCTTCTTTTTTTCCTTCTCCTTCTCCTTCATCTTCTCTCCTTCTTCATCTTCTCCTCCACCTCTTCCTTCTTCTTGTCATCCTCCTTCTTCTCCTTTTTCTTTCTTTTCTCCTTCATTTTTCTTCATATTCTCAAATAACAGTCCAGCCCACATCCTTCAGTACCGCTGCTATCTCTCTTATTCCAGGATCATGTCTGGTAACCTTAGGGTCTGGGGATGCCCAGTACCTGGAAGGCAGCAGGCTGTCTTGTCTGAGAATGCTGACATGTGTGCTGTGCACTCAGCAAGTTCAGGATAACTGGGGCCGCACCCACGTTAACACGAGACATCTTGTGATGAGGAAGCACAGAACAACGTCTGCAGCATGTTTGCTGTGAACTCACTGGGCACTGGCTTTGTGTCTGTCACAGGCAGTGACTGTACTGCTGAGATGTATTAGCCCCTCCGAGTCAATAGACTTAACAGCTGCCACGGCAGGATAAAATGTGCTCCCATACCTAGGTGTGGGCTGGATTCTGCAGTTTTTCATCTCTCTAGCAGCGGCTCATGGTCCTGCCACATCTCACATCTCTGCTTCTAATGCCTGTTTTCAGGCTGTAGCATGCTGAATGCTGAATTCAGTACACTGAATGCTAACTGAACATTGTCAAGAAACCTGAGCCTGTAATGCTTGTTTACAAAGCTTGTGACACAGACATGTGCAGGAAGCTGCAGAGATGTGACCTCATTTCCTCCCCCAGAAGTATGTGAGGTCATTTTTATCTTGGACCAGGCTGCTAGTGACCAGATCTGGCCTTGGCATTTGCTCTCACTCTTCTCTCTAGGATGTGTGGGTTTGCTTTTCCTCATGAAAGTTTGTGGGAAATAAGAAACAGCAACCATCAGTGTCTGTTCTGTATGTCTCTATTCATTTATTTTTGAGTCAATATCTTGCTAGCCCATGCTAGCCTTGATCTTGTGACCTTCCCCACTTTGCCTTCTGAATGCTGGGATCATCACACCCTGTAACATATGTCCGTTTCCAGGCAATTTTTTCACCTGTAATGTACGTCCATTGCTGAGAAATTTTTCTTCTCTCCTTTCATTTTTATTTTTTCAATTTTGGGTCCCAGCTGCTGGTAGTCCCATTTTGACACAATGGGCACTGTTAGCATGCCAGAGAAACCAACGGTTTTAGGAGTCATGTACCAGGACCTGGGCTTCAGATCACTCATTGACTGATTGATTGATTCCAGGCCAGGGGATTGAACTCAGGACTCAGCTGCATTAGGCAAGCCCTCTACCACAGAGCTATCCCTCAGTCTCCAGGAGAGGCAGTCAGTGTGCCAGGCCTGAGGTCGGTGTGGCTGGGATGCCTTGAGTCCTTGCTTCAGCTGCTTATGCATCTTTTTTCATGTCGTTTCCAGTTTCTCCAGAGAGACCGCAGCTGCTCGCTCGCCAGCCTACACACGAGTGCAGTAAAAACTGGCGACAAAGTCGGTTTTGGTGGGAACCGTGCAGCAGGAAGAACGCAGGACAAGACCTTGGTCTCAGCCATCTAGCTGAAGGGAGAGGCGAGCACCAGGGGTAGGAAATATAAATTACCTTTCAAACCAAAGATACCAGTGGGCCAGTGGAAACACTGTTCCTTCCGTTTATCTTTTGTGAAAACACTTCTTTTTCTTCACTTCAGAGCCCAGACTGGCCTTGAACTCCTGATCCTCCTGCCCTAGCCTTCTAAGTGTTGTGCCAACACTTCCTTAACCTGTGAAAAAGGCTACCTTCCTTGTTGTCCTTAGCAGATAATGTGACAGATGTTAGTGTGTGCTGAGCATGTCACAAGAAGCAAACCAGGAAGCAGCACTCCTCCATGGCTTCTGCTTCATAGGTTCTTCCCCTGCTCAAGTTCCTGCCCCCACTTCTCTCAGCGATGGACTGTTAACTCTGCCTCCGTTAAAAAACTGGTCAGTCAGTTGGCATCACAGACCCTAAAGCCCGTGAAGTGCAATTAGCATGGCCCTGGGCAGAGGTGACATGAAAAGTTCCACATTCTGCAAGGGAAACAACAGCTGGTCGGTCCAGAGTGACAGAGAACAAAGGAAAAGCTCTGAATCTGTGGGAATGTGATCCTTTTTTCCAGCAGGGCCAGTTGGCAGGGCCGGGTTCCTCTGTCTGCTGTGCTCTGTCAGCTCTGAGAAGCACACCACAGTCCCTTACACCTCCACAGAGTTCAGAAGGATTCAGGTGTGGAGTTAGAATGGGGACAGATGTTCTGTGTCATGGTGTGTTCCTACCATGCTGTATCCAGGTGTCCATGTTGTCAAGGGTTTCCATCCCAGCCCCAGGAAACTTGGACATAATCCACTTAACAGTTTTTAAGCTGGGTGGAGTGACAGAGGCAGGAGAATTGCCAGTTAAAAGTCAGCCTGGGCTCTGGAATGAGACACCATTCTACCCCTTCTTTCCACCCAAGCCCTTCATGATCTGCCATTGGACAGCCAATAATGACAAATACCCATGGTCATTAAACATGCTTAAAGGCACAGACTGGAAGAGATAGGAAGAGCATCACAGACTGGACACTCGACATCACGTCCACGCTACCGCTGTCACTCAAAGTGTTGAATTACTGTGTGTTTGACAAGTGAAAAGAAGGCTTGTTCTCCTTTGTAAATTAGAAGTTAGAAGTTTACTCCAGGGCTGCGGCAGTCAGGGGTGGCAATAGAAGCTTCCATTAAGACTATTCCCAAATGGATACAAACATTTAACAGCCTTGACTATATTGATTGACTAGTTGATCTAGCAAAAGCATAGAATGACAGGTAGCCTTAGAAATTTCCTTTATCTTTCTGATCTAAATCAGCTAGATTTCTCTGGTATTCTCCCCCATCTAATAGGGAGGGACAGCCTCCCAGTTCCCCAGGACCTTTGTCTAGTTCAGTTCCTCTGACTTCCTTTCCCAGCCTTTCATACCCTACAGCAATGGGGCTGTGTGAATAGAATGGCCCAAGGCAAGTGGTGAAGTGGGGGTGGGATTAGAAACTCCAGGGGAAATGTGAATAAAAAGTCATTTAATAATATTCTAAGCCTCTACAGTGAATGTATAAATAACAAGATGCTACTGGTTAAATTTCAACATTTAGAATCTACAGTTAGGGCTAGAACTCAGTTGTAGAGCACTTGCCCACCAGGCATGAGGCCCTGCATTTGATCCCCAGCACCACATTAAACCGAGCATGGAGGTTCGTGTTTATAATCCTAGCAGGAGTAGAGCAGGAGGATCAGAAGTTCAGCGTCATCCTCAGCTATAAGTGAACTTGAGGCTAGTTTTGGATTCATAAGGCCTTGCTTCAAAAACAGACCCCTGCCAGGCGAAAAAGGGAAAAAAAGAGAAAGAAAGAATCAAATTCCCCCTCCATGCTAAGCAAATACACTTTATTTTTAAAGATTTTTTAAATGTATTCCAGGGTTGAAGAGTTGGTTCGTTGGGTAAATCAAATTTGGCACACAAGTAAGAAGCTGAGTTTGGAATCCCAGAACCCACAAAAATCCAAACATTGCAGCACACGTGTGTAATTCCTTCACTCGGACAGTAAAAATGGAGGTGAAGATATAGAACCCCTAAAGCTCACTGGTCAGGTAACTTGGCTCACTCAGGGGAAATACAAGAGAGACCTAGGCTCCAGCAGGTGGAAGATAAGGATCAAGGTAGTCTTCTGACTGTCACACATATTCTCTGGCAAACATGTCTCTCCTCTCCTTTACCTCTCCCCTAGACACACACACACACACACGTATACATACATATACTCAAATGTACACACACAAATACATACATAGATAGATAGATACATGCACACATACACATATACATACATACAGATTTTTTTAAATCAACCCAATTTGCAAAATCACCCTTGATTAAGAACCACCAGACCTGGTTAATACCATGTACAAACCAGTACTCTGAAAGGATCCCAAGAAGACACAGTCAGGGGTGAGGGCCTGTGGCCTGCGTCACTGGAGTCTGTCCCTATCTCACACATGGTTCTCAGCTTCCCATGTAGCTATAGGAGGCTGTTCAAGTTAAACAAGATTGAAGTGGAGTTTTGCTGAGGATTTGAAGGAGGAAGTGTGAAAAGGTTACACTTTTAAAGAAAAGGTTTTAAGAAAGTATTGTATTGCTGGGCACACACCTTAAATTCCAGCACTTGGGAGGCAGAGGCAAGCGAATATTTGTGAGTTTGAGGCCAGCCTGGCCTACAAAGTGAATTCCAGAACAGGCTCCAAAGCTACACAGAGAAATCCTGTCTTGAAAGAGAAAAAAAATGATTTATTTTATTTTATGTGTATGAGCGTTTGTCCATATGTCTGTGCACCGCATGTGCCTGGTGTCCTCAGAGGTCAGAAGAGGGCATCAGATCCTATGGATCTGGAGAGACAGACAGGTATGAACTACCAAGTGGGTGCTAGAAATTGAACCCAGGTCCTCTCAAGAGCAGTCAGTCCTCTTAACCATGGAGCCATCTCTCCAGCACCCAGCTTACAATGTGACAAGCATCCTGTTTCTATCCCATTTCCTGCTTTCTCTCTAGTGTGTTTGAGTGATGTCGGGAGCAGCTTTTCTGTAACAGAAAGAAGATACCTACGCACGTAAAAGCTAATCCACTAAGGACAGCAGAGAGGAAAGAGAGAAAGCCCGGTGCCTCTTGGAGCTTTCTGACAGCTGAACTCACAATAAAAGGACTTATTAAGGAACAGAAATAGCTCCAGTGTAAACCCTGTGGTCAGGTTTCTGTAATTCGAGAGCAAAGCAATCACAACTCCTGAAGTTACAAGCATAATGAAAAGAGGAAGCTAATACAGGCACTTTATCCTGGGCCGGTTAGTGTTAGCAGCCTGATACAACCCAGGCATACCCCAGAAGATGGGACCTCCACTAAGGAACTGCCTCCAGCAGATCAGCAGCAGGACTTGGGTGCTGTCTCATGCCCTCTGGGCTCCTTGCAGAACCAGAGCCTGGCCCTTCCTCCCTGAGACCTCTTCTCTGCTTCCTGCTCCAGGACTCAAAGGTCCCGTGCTAAGCCCACCCAAAACTTGCCCGCAGCATCAGGCTTTGAATCTGGAAGGCACAGCACAGACTCTCAATGCAGATGCCATGGCTGAGATGCATGGGGCTCGCAGTCTTACTTTTCACACTGGCCTGCAGAATGAGGGGCCAAGAAGCAAGTGTCTGTGGGCAGCTGCCAGTGGGCAGGCTCATCTGTTCCTTTCCTAGCATCTGCCAAGAACAGTTTCCCTTCCCTAGAGTTCAGTCTCATCCCTGTCCTGCTCGCTGTGGCCAGAGGAGGACCGCAATGTGGCAGGCTTTTCAGACACCTGCCTGAGGTGCCAGGGCTGACTGGGGGGCAGCGAGCTCAGAGTGGTCCTGGTGCAAGGAAGGTGTGAGCTGGGCCTAGTGCCATATTCCTATGACCCCACCTACTTGGGAGGAAGCTCACAAGTTCCAAGCCACACGAATGATTTAATGCTATCCTGTCTCAAAAAGAGGCTGGGTCAGAAATAAAGGGCTTCCCACGATAGGAGAGGTCACAGTCTCTCAGATATCTGTAATGCTGTTTAGCGTTTTGTTAATTTGACACAAGCCGGGGCCATCTTGCAAGAGGTACCTCAGCTGAGAAAATTTCTCCATCACAGCATCTTCTTGATTGATGAATGATGCAGAAGGGTTCAGTCCATAGTAGGTTGTGCCACTCCTGGGCAGGTGGTCTTGAGGTGTGTAAGAAAGTAACCTGAGCAAGCCACGAGGATCAAGTGAGCAGAGTTCCTCCATCATGTCTGCCTCCAGATCCCTGCCTTGCCAGGATGATGGACTGCTTGCTATAAGCTGTAAATTAAGGAAAGCTTTTCCTCGAATTTCTTTTGGTCATGGTGTTTAATCGATAACCAACAGAAAATGAAGGCAGCTGCTGAGGAACAAGGGGCACCCCTGTTTGCCTCACTGAATCCTCGTTTCACTGAGAGAATAAGCCAGGCTCAGGGGATGTAAAAGTGTTGTCAAGAACACACCACTGTGTGTTAGGGGTAGATATTTCCACAGTTAAGGGCCTTCAATGGTGGCACTTTCAGAGGATCCAGGTTTAACCTCCAGCACCCAAATGGTAGCTCAAAACCTTCTGAAGCTCCAGTCTCAGAACTCTGATACCTTCAACCACCATGGTTACCAGGAACATTTGTGGTACACAAGCATACAGCAAACCAAACACCCATACAAAACTTTTTTTAAAAAAGGAGAACACCCAATTCAGTTCAGACCTGTCCCATATACCTTCTGTACAGCACACACCTTGGCTTGCTAGCCCACAGTGGGCTGGGCCCTCCCACATCAATCATTAATGACGAATTTGCCCAACAGACATGTCTCCAGGGAAGTCTGCTGGAGGCAACTCCTCACTTGAGGCTCCCTCTTTCCAGGTGAGACCATTTTGTATCAAGTTGACAAATTAACCAGCAGAACACCTCCCTCCCCCCACAAGCCACACCTGACTCACCCCCTATCCTGCAGGACCAGGAAGACATTGGTGGCTAGGTGGCTCCTTTGGAGACAGCAGCACCCCATGGGTCAGGGTTGTTCTCTCAGGAGGACCATGTCTTTTTTGGCCAGACATCTCCCAGACATTTGGTCCGGGGTTTTCCAGGTGAATTTCCCACTACTCACTCTCTGAACACTGCACTGTCCTCAGCTCCACGGGGCAGGTGATGGGAAATCGCCCCACCTGATTTCCTATCCTTTCCAGGACTGGAACACTAGCATTCCATTCTGATTTCCTTCCATTCTGTAGGTGGAGATCAGGGACTCTCCAGTTAGGCCTCCCATCCCTCAGGACCCTAGAAAACTGCTTCTTCCCTCCAACTGGCCAGGTGGGAGATGGGTTGACTTCCAGAAGCCCAGGTGTCTCCTGTGACCCTCCTATCTTAGTGCTGGCTTCTCATTATCTTCCCTGTTTTGGTGCCTAAAGGGTGTCCCATGATCAGCAGGGGCGACTCTTCCAGCAAGGCCTGGTAATGCTGACTGGTGAAGAATCGGGTGCCTCAACCCCACCTTGTCTAGCTCGCGTATTCGCAATGCTCTGGGACTGTCACATGACACAAGTGGAAGATTAAATAGCACTTTACTTCACAGAGACATTAGCCAATGAGAGCTACCTCATTGTGTGCATCCTTGTTCACACGTGAACTTCCCGGGAAATACCGTGCCATGTATTTGCAGAATACTCCACATGTAAAACTTGAAGCATTTCTGGCACTAAGCATTTGAATAAGGATTCCTCAGCCCAAGTGTCCTTCCTCTTTTTCCTCTGGGATATTTGTGGCCATCATATTGACTTAAGCAAATAGAATTAGGTAAGAAATGTGTATTCAGCACCTACTATGCCTCGAGGAATCTTGCTTTAAACTGTCCACCTGTATTTGGGGATGAGAGGTAAATGGTGGATGGACTTGCTCTTGTGGCCCTTGTTGCCCACTCTCCCCCGCCCAGCTCCACACCCCAGGCAAAGAGGTTTCCGATGGCCATAACCCTCTTTTACACACTGACTTTCACTGCTCCCCACTTACTTAGGCTACAGTCCAAATTACATTGCATGAGTAAGCAGCTCTTCTTGATCATGCTGATCTTTGAGAGTGTCATTTCTTCTGTGGCGTCTCCTCCCCAAATGTAGCCTGAGATTCCTGACTCCTCATCTGTGTCCTAGATGTGGTGGTGACGATAGGGAAGCTCTGGGCTGGGTGGGTGGACCCCATAGGTGCTCCAGGGAGCCAGCCAGCCAGAGTCCTTGGGAATTATGCCAAGGCATAAGGTGGTGTTAGTGGGTAGGTGAAAGAGGTATTCTATCCCAGTCTACAATCAGGTCAAAGGCAGGCAGAAGGCAGATGGTCCCGGTGGGGACTAAACACCCAATATCAGACCTGCAAAAAACATTAAACATTCCAAGCACCAAGACAGAAATTGGGGTTCAACCTGAGCATCAGAAAAGTAAAATAGCCACCAACTGGTTCTTTACTCCACCGCACTCTGAAATGGTGATCCTCCCTCCAGGAATCTCAGAATTAAACTGAGACTGAGAGCTGTCCCTTCAGACTTATAATCCTCTCTAGTCCTAAGATTGAAGTTAAGTATCACTACTACCTGGTTTCTATGGCAAGTTAGTGTGGCTCTGGGATTAAAGGTGTGTGTTATTGCTGCCTGGTCTATAAGGTCTATTTTACATTTCTGACCTCAGGCAATTTTTATTTATTAAAATACAAATGAAATGATACTACATTTCACCTTTTTTGTCTAAAATAAAAAGAAGGCTATAATTAATATAAGAGAAAATATATACAATAAGTACAATAACTATATACAATATATACAGGCAATAAATATATCATCAATGTTTAATCCATTTGCATTTGACAAATTCAGAGAAAATACTGTGTATCTATCCTATCTCAAGGAGTCCATATTCCTGTACCTAATTTACTTTCTATCATAACTTGCTTTTGCATCAGGTAAACAAGGAAAACTATAGCTATCTAGTCTTCAACTCCCTAAAGATCCAAGAATGAAATAATATTAACTGAGTAAGCAGGAAATATAAGCAAGGAACTTCACAAAAAATGTGAGTAATGACAGAAACAACTGGCTACCTGAACAGTCACCCAAAGTTTCTCTGCAATGTTGGGGCACTCCATCTTCAGTATACAAGGCTAGTGTATCTGACAGATCTTTCTGTGAAGGAGGACATTCTGAAGGGCTGTTCCTCCTTGTCTTGGCAATTGTGTCTTGACAGTCACATTCTTTTGTGTCCTGCTTGTCCAATTAGGACAGCGTATTGTCAGCACTCGAGGCGAGGGTATTTTCTTATCCATTCTTTGTGGCTTACTTTTGCCACAAAGAAAGTAAGCTCCATGTGAAGTTTCTTCAATTCCCATTATCTTCTCTGAAGTATATTGATACTGTCAAGACCTGGTATGTCTCATTGTCATAAAAAAGAAGAACCTAGGTTATTAAAATAATTAAACGCCATATTCTGTAGATCTCCAAAGTGTTTGAAGTTGACTTGTTTATCTAACTATATCTTTGTTTGACCTTGAGAACATACCTAATGTGACTACAAGTTCAATTATACTAGGTGACTAACTACTAGCCTATATTTCCTCATTCTCTTAAACTGTTGGTAATAATAATTTTCAAGTACTATAAATTAGCATTACATTTTAAAATGTATAATAAATATAAATTTTATAGGTACAGTACCTTGAACAATATTAGAAATGTATGTATAGTATATTTTAACAAAATTAATCTCAAATTTGTATAAATATACAAAATTTGTATATAATATACAAAAGTTCAATCCAATGTAAAACGTTTAAAACTAATAATTGCTTTTTAAAAGTAGATTCAATAATCTACTTTTTTATCTTATTGTATCTATATTCTCCCTTTTGCTTTTCAGAGTAGATTAAAAAAAATCAACCCTTATCTTATTCTGTCTATAATATCTGTAATCCATTGAATGATTACAAAAACCACCCACTGTACCTCCTGGTAATGTGGGCATGGTATTCTTAAATTTACTTTCTGCTCTCTGGGGGTGACAGTATCTTTATGGGATCCTGCTAGAAAAATTTTGGTTAATTTTCAAGTCTATGCATATTCGGAAAATGCAGGGCTTGTCTCAAGTCCTAGCTAGAGTGGTCTGTGAGGCTGGATTGTTTCAGTTAGCTACCTCAAAATTGTTCTGAGCAGTTTGCAGTCTAAAGCTGATCATTAAGTAGAGCTATCAGTTGAATGGCATCATATGAACCAGGTGGAATACTTGTATAATTGTCTTCTTCTTGGAGACTTCAAAGATTACTGTAGGAGAATTTATTGTTTATTGTGGAAAGCTTAAACATTATTTATGTCAAAATTAAAAGTTTGGGTTTCAATATACATATATTCAAAGAAAGGGACCATAGAGATGAAAATAGGTATGGGCAAAAGTAAAATTTTTGAAAGCAGAATTTTGAAAGCCTTAGTCCCTAGATTTTATCTTCCTTCTTTTCCATACCAGATGGCTCCTGACATGAGACAGAAACTCTGAAGTTTTCTTCTAACAACATGATCAGATTTAGAGGAAAGCCACCATCCAACTCCAAAGACAGGTTTGCTTTTTAAGTGAGTTGCAACTACCATAGTATTGACAAGTAGGGAGATATGTAAGTCTAGGTAGTGAGATTTTTACCCTGTTAAGGATATTGGTATCAAGTGGTATTCCTTGATCAAACCTGATTTTTCTTAACTCTTTCATTTCCTGTGTAAACAAAAACAAAGTCTCTTCTCCAAAGTAACGTACTTTCAATTTTGAAGTCAAATTATTTTCAAAATACCTATCTTGGATTAATTTAGCAGCATTTATAAGCAAGTACATTTTAGCATCTGCTGCTCCTTCCTCAGCATACAAACAATTCAAAGAGAACATAATAACATACAGTATCAAGATTCTCTGTGTGTTTTCCATCTTTACATGGCTTTATTTTAAACTCTATTTCTTTTATTTTTATTTTTTGGCTTTTTGAGACAGGGTTTCTGTGTATCTTATCCTGGAACTCACTCTATAGACCAGGCTGTCCTTGAATTTACAGAGATCTGCCTGTCTCTGCCTCCCAAATGCTGGGATTACAGGTGTATGCTACCATACCTTGAACTCAGAGAGTTCTTTCCACCTTTGCCTCCCAGGCATTGGGATTAAAGGTGTCTGCCACCACACCTTGAATGCCACCCAACTACTCTTCTTTTTTAAAAAGATGTTAACCTTTTTCTTTTCTCTCCCAAGCCTGCATATATTTTTAACACACTGTAAAACATTTAGAAGTTTTCTTCAACTTTGAATTTTTATTTTACTATATATCTATCTTTTCCTGACCATATGAGTCTCTAATAAGCACTATGGAGAGGATTAAAGTTGTGGCTTTGATGGCCGGATCTAGCCCATTCCTTAGCTTTCTGAAATTCCAGGCTTGGTGGCAGAGGTACTGGCTGGAGCCACGCATATTGCCACAACTCTATGGCATTTCAAGGTCCCTGTCAGCAAGCAAGCTGCAACAGTATGCTCACAAACCACACTCAAACGCTCTGTAGCTGAACCTCTGCTGGAAGAGTCAGAGTTTGTGCTGGCAGGATGGCCCAGAAGGCTGGCATTTTAAAATAGTGTGACTTTTTTCCTGCTAGTGCTGTAAACCAAAAAGCATGCAGTCAGCTTTTCATCAATACTGTTTAAGTCTTTCTTGGCATGTCCTCTTAAAAAGCTGCAGGATTTTGCAGCTAAAACTGAGTCAGGAAGCCTCTCTTAAATGTGAACACTTGCCTCTAGCAAGCAGAGCAGGTCTGAGAAATTGCTGCTACCAAGAAGCCATGCTTTATTCTATTTTTTTCTGTCTAAAATTACTTCCCAAGCTCTCAAGTTTTATGTGGATACAGTTGCCCACACGTTGGGCACTATTTGTTCCAAGGAGGGGTCTGCTTGTTTGTCCCAGCCACCCAGCTAGTTTACTTTAGCCACATATGGCCTCAGCCTTCCTCTCTGTCCTTCTAGCCCTATGCATTCAGCACATCATGCTTTGTTTTACTTGAGATATGGTTCCAATTCCTAAGAATTGAACATCTGCCTCCCGAAGAGGCCAATTCAGATGCCAATATTCTGGAGTAATAATAGACACATCTTCACCTGTGTCCAATAATCCTTCCATTATGATGTTATTTATTCAAACTCTTAGCTTTGGTCTTTGACCATTCATAGAAGTCTGCCAAAATATAAGTTTTCTATTTTCTTTTGGAATTTTTGATTCATCCTCCATTGTTATTCTATCATTCAGAGCCATAGGTTTTTTTTTAATAACAGACATCAGATTTTATCATTTTCCTGGGGAGGTGTGTCTCCCTCAGTGACTGGGGATGACTGGAACACATGTGACCTAGAAGCCTGCGAGAGGCCCTTCAAGGAGTTTTCTGATGATAATGGGTTGCCTTGTTTGTCTCTTTTTGCTCTACATTCAGTGATCCAGTGTCATCCTTCACCTCATCTTCTGCATAACACAGAAGATTGGGGCCTTCTATTTGGGTGAGTCCCAGAAGATACATCCTGTCTGAAATCCCTTCTCAGATGTCCAGTTATACCACAGTTAAAGACTTTAGTATTTTGATGTCTCTTCATACTTTTGGAAATCACTTCTCCTACCCACGCCTCAGTGTTACAGTCAAAGGACTCAACACTGGCTATGTGTAGGATCCATTTATCCATTGGTGTTCTTCTGACCTTTAAGGGCCCAAGTATCCATTTTCCATTTTAAATTATCATTTTCAAAAGCAAGAGTCTCAATGAGTACTCATCTAGGTTCTGCATCTGCTACCCCTATTTGTACAGCTTTAGTTAATTATTGCAAAAATCATTAAATGGTTTTGTCAGGCCTTGTGATTCAATTCTTTTTTCTTATTCTTGAATCTTGTCCCAAGCATTCAAGGCTGTTGTATAGCATATGGACAATATGTGTTCATTGTGTGTAGCTTGACTATATGGATCAGCATAAGAGCCCTCACCAAGAATTTGATCTTGGGGGCCTCAAAATCTCTGACTCTTCCTTGATATTAAAGGGCCTTGGCTTCTCTCCAAAAACTCTTCCACTAAAGCTATGGTTCTCAGTCTAGTACAGCTAAGACTAGTTGAAGCCAATCACATGGAATAACCGTATTTATTGATACCCATGACTTTAACAATTCCCTTACATATGGTAAATGCATGGCATAAGAGACTGCTGCTTGCTTAATATATTTCAGATCTTTCATACATATAGGTTCCCATTTACATTCTGTATATCCTTTTGGGTATTGAGCATTTTCTGGTTTTTCAGAAGCAGTAACAGAATAAATAGCTAAAACGCTTGGTAAGTCATCTCTGACTCTGAGAGGTACTAGGGATGCTACATCTACTATTGTCTTTTGCCTGTATCTCCTCTCCTTGTTTATCAGTTCTGATGAGTTCCTCAATTGATTTAAGTCTTTTTAATACTGTTTTTTATAAAGTCTGAATCTCTTGACCTATGAATATTTCTAATGATTTCATCAAATCAATTAATTTCTGGTTCTCATTCTGCACTTGTGATTCCAAGCTTTTAAATTTTTCCATTAATAATATCTTTATATCCTTAGAGATTATTTGGATGGCACATAGATTGCCTTCCAGGAGGGATGGTCTATCTGCTAGCTTGTTGTAACTTTTTAACAGATTTGGATTGTCAATTTCATCAGTATGAATCCTTTCAGATAATCTCTCATTAGCATTCTGTCAGGTTTAATAACCCTTTGGTATGCATTGAATTTTGCCTGTCAAAGTATGGTTATCTTTTCGATGGCATGAATCCTTTCAGTCAACTTCTAATTACTAGTCTATAAAGTCTGTATCATATCTATAAGTTTCTCCTTCTTGGATAAGGAAAATGTGGTACATTTATACAATGGAGTACTACATAGCATAAAAAATAATGACATCTTGAAATTTGCAGGAAAATGGATGGATCTAGAGCCAGGTGGTAGTGGCGCATGCCTTTAATTCCAGCATTTGGGAGGCAGAGGCAGGCAGATCTCTGTGAGTTCGAGGCCAGCCTGGTCTACAAGAGCTAGTTCCAGGACAAGAACCAAAAGCTAGGGAGAAACCCTGTCTCGAAAATAAAAAAAAGAAAGAAAGAAAAAAAAATGGATGGATCTAGAAAACATATTGAATGAGATAAACCAGACCCAGAAAGACAAATATACTATGTTCTCACTTATAAGTGACTTTTAGACATAAAGCAAAGCAAAATCAGCCTACAATTCACAATCCCAGACAACCTAGGCAACAAAGAGGACCCTAAGAGAGACATACATGGATCAATCTATATGGGAAGTAGAAAAGGACTAGATGTCCTGAGTAAACTCGGAGCATGAGAGTCAAGGGAAAGGGTAGAAAAGGAGAGGAGAGGAAGGGAGGGGAGTGGAGAAAAAAATGTAAAGCTCAGTAATAACAATTTAAAAAAATTCTCATTCTTGACTGTGTTAACAAGTCATTTCTTTAAAGATATAATATGAATTATCAAACTGATAGCAGCTGTGTCTAAGAATGTTTAAGTCCAGGTAGGTCATATACCTCTCCTAGAATTCCATCCATAATAGAAAAGAAAGGTTTTTTAATTCTTTTTTAAAAAACTTTTTCAGATTCATACTTATTATGTTGTATACAGCATTCTATCTGCATGTATGCCTACTCACCAGAAGAGGGCACCAGATCTCATCACAGATGGTTGTGAGCCACCATGTGGTTGTTGGGAATTGAACTCAGGACCTCAGGCAGAGCAATCAGTGCTCTTAACCTCTGAGCTATCTCTCCAGCCTAGGTTTTTAAATTCTTAAATGGAGATATTATCTGGCATTATCTTAAAAGTGGTTTACAAATTGAAAAAAATATTATAGTTAGCAGATGACTAACCTCTGTTAAGATCCTGATTTAGTTGAGAATTTTAGCAATGATGTGAGCCAGAAAAATCTGTGGATTTTCTAAGCAGAGCTCAAAACCAAACTGAACAGAATTTTGTCAGACACAGGGAAGCCGTGCAGTTGCACACGGTCACAGAAGTCAGGAGAAGCTGTGGTAGCCGTATGGGAGCCACAGGCATGCGGGGATGGGGTCAAGCCAACGGGACCGCAGGAGCCACAGGAAGCTGTGGTGGGGGGCTGGCAAGGTGCGCGAAGCTGTGTGGTGTCCTGTGGGGTGGTGGCAAGGACTGCTGTGGCAGCAGAGGAAGCTAAGTTGCAGCGGATGGCAGCTGGGATGCTAGTGCTTCTCTGGAACCCAGGTGTCTGGGTGTGGGCTCCAGTTCCTAGAGCTGGAATTCCAGTCCCAGTTTTGGGCTGGGCTGGTGGCTAAAAACCCTCAGGCAAATGACTTTTTCATAAATTCATGCCCCAAAAGTTGGGCACCAAGTGAAGCTCAATTAATAAAACCTCAGAGATAAAAATTGGGATTCAACCTTAAAGGTCAGAAAAATAAAACAGCCAGTCACTGGCTCTTGCCTCTACCTCATTCGGAAATGGCGATCCTGCCTCCAGGAATCTCAGAATGAGGTTCTCAGCTGAAACTGAGAACTGTTGCCTCCAATCTTATAATCGTCCCTAGTTCTGGGATTAGGGGTGTGCACCACCACTATTGCCTAATTTCTATGGCAAACTAGTGTAGTTACTGGGATTAAAGGTGTGTGTTCTTGCTGCCTTGTCTGTAAGGCTGGCAGTGTGGCTGTTTTACTTTTCTGATCCTCAGGCAAATTTTATTCATTAAAATACAAAATGCCACTACAGAGAGAGACACACAGAGAGAACTGCTATATTGGAAATGAGAGGAGAGAGAGAGAGAGAGAGAGAGAGAGAGAGAGAGAGAGAGAGAGAGAGAGAGAGAGAGAGAGAGAGAGAGAGGAGAGTAGTTGTGGTGTCAGAGAGGGGACAACGTGTTTTAAGGACAGAGCCAGGCCAAACAGGCTACAATGAATTCAGCCTTGTTGCTAAACAGGAATTGAGGCAGCTGAAGAGAGAGGGTGCTGTAGAGTATAGGCTGCCCGCCTTCCTGCCTTGTCTCTACTTTCTGATCAGTAGAAATGTGAGCAAGTAGCCTTGGACCCCTCCCAACAAGGCTAGAGCTAGTTGCATGGCCATGTCTTCTCTGCCCTGACTGTCTTTAGCCCGTGAATCAGCCAGAATACCACCCCCCTTAAATTGCTTTGTTAGGAATTTGGTGACAGCAACAAGGAAAGAAACTGGCACAGTGGGACCTGAGTCAGGGTTGGCGGATTCAGGCTAAGGGGATCCTGAGACTGTTCCCTAAGGGGCCCAGAATGCCCTGTGAAAGTCTACCCAGTAGAATGCCATGGCTTGCCAGGTGTGTCTGTTTGTGTCTGAGCTTCGTGGCTATTTCCTGTTTCCTCCCTCCCTGCCTGCCGGCCCCCTGTCGGCCTTCTTCCTCCTTTTTACTTTATGTTTAATCATGTGTTGGTGTGGGGGCACACGCAGGCGCATCCTCGGGACTATCAGCGGTGCTGTTAGGAGAGGATGGGGAGCAGGGGAGTAGTGGGGTCTGACATGGGTTCTGGGAACTGAATTCAGGTCTTCTGGGAGCACACAGGCTCCTCGCCACTGAACCATCATCTCTTCAGTCAAAAGAACAAGAGGTTTTTCTTTAAGGTACAAAAGTAAAAACCTCTAGGGTCTGGAGAGACAGTTCAGTGATTAAATGTGCTTGCCTCTCTTGTAGAGGACCAGGTTCAGTTCCCAGCACCCACATGGCTGCTCCCAACCACCTGTAACTCCAGTTCCAGGTAATCCAAAGCCCTCTTCTGACCTCCTTGGGCACCAGGCATATGCATGGTGTACATACTTACATGCAGACAAAACACTTATACACATAAAATAAAATTTCAAAAATATAAAATAATTCTAAGAAAAATAAAATAAAAATCTCTAAACTATTGCTATTTCTGAAATGACAATCTTGCTGTGATCATTTGTTTTTAACAAAATGTGCATTTTTTTGAGGTAAATACTTTGTTTTTGAGGATACATTTAGATTTGCAGAAGGTTTGCTGAGCTGGCACTGGTTCCCACGAGCCATTCCCGCATTCTCCTTCCTGTGCTCAAGAACCCAGGCCACCAACCAACCAATATCGTACAGGTTTCCCAAAGGCCCTTCTGTTCTAGGGTGCTGAAGTGCGTTTAGACAGCGTGTGTCCTGCAGCTCCTCATGTCTGCTGACTGAAGGACACAGCCCTACCCTGTGTGTGTGTGTGTGTGTGTGTGTGTGTGTGTGTGTGTGTTTTAAGTTGTTGTTTGAAACAGGGTCTTGCTTTGTAGTCCAGCATGGCCTTGAACTCTGTATTATCCTGACTTAGTCTCTGAGCTATCATGACTTTTCACCCTCTTTTTCAGTTTTTTTTTTTTTTTTTTTTTTTTGGTCAACTTTGATAGAAGCAACTGTCATCTGGGTGGGAAGAGGGAA
Organism: Microtus pennsylvanicus; assembly: GCF_037038515.1. Classification (NCBI taxonomy): domain Eukaryota; kingdom Metazoa; phylum Chordata; class Mammalia; order Rodentia; family Cricetidae; genus Microtus; species Microtus pennsylvanicus. Next base: position 88,953,918 of record NC_134584.1, read on the forward strand.
CCTCACTTGAGAAAAATGCCTCCATCGGTCTGGCCTGTAGGTGAGTCTGTGGGGACATTTTCTTGATTAATCACTGATGTGGGAAGGTCCATCCCGCTGTGGGTGGTGCCACCCCTGGGCAGGTAGCCCTTGATTGTGTCAGAAAACAGGCTGAAGCCATACTTCTGCTTACTCCCCCAGCTCTCTCAGCCTGTTTTCTTTAGTGCCCGCTCAGACTTCATGAGGAACTGTAATCTCTAAATTGAAATGAATGCTTTTTGCCCCAAGTTGCTTTGGTCATGGTGTTTATCCCAGCACTGGGAAGTAACTAATACCACCTTCTTGTTTTGATGATCTTCCTCACCCTGGGAAAAGCTCCTGCATATCATTGACCAGGGTAGGGGTTCTCATCGTTTTGCTGGGGTGAAACAAAACCTCCCCTCTCCAGAAAAAAAGAACCTAGTAGAGGGGACAACCCAGATCTGAGTTCCCCCTGGAGAGAGGGCTTATCTGTCCTTCCCCTACCTACCAGACCTGGCAGTGTTCCAGGACAGCAGAACTGCCAGGTTGGGGTCCCTGGGGTAGCCGTCACCCTCAGGCTTCTTTCCTAAAAGGTCAAGTTCATGGCTAATCATGGCTGATTAATAATGACGATGTGCATTGCCCTCAGAGATTACAAGGGACCATTATTCATGTCATAGTGCCTTATAGCACAGCAGCCCTGGGTGGTCCCAACACCATGCCCATTCCACAGCCTAGGAAGTAATGAAACAGACTTCCTCAAGTCCTGTCCCGATGCCATCCCAAGCTCCCACTGTTACAATGGCCTGCCTTGCATTATCTTCTAGCCCCGAGCCTCCTGTGTACAAATGAGGAAATCAGAGCGTGAGAGGGCACGCTGTCGGTCCTCTACGAGGGGTTTTCATGGCCAGTTTTAATCATCAACTTGACACAGCCCAGAAGCACCTGGGAAGAGAGCCTTGGCGAGGGATTGTCTAAATTGGATTAGCCTGTGGCTGTGCCCGAGAAAGCCGGTCTTAATTAAATTAACTGTTTGGAAAGACCCAGCTCACCATGAGAGTCCTGACTCTATGCAGAAATCAAGCAGAAAATAGGTAAGCAAGCCAGCTAGCTGAGCAGGAAGCATGCATTCATTTCTCCCTACTCTGAACTGTGGAAGTGATGTGACCACCTGGTTCATGTTCCTGTCATTGTGACTCCCCACCATGGTGGATGACAGCCAGGAACTGGAAGTTGAAATAAACCCTTTCTCCCCTAAGTTGCTTTGTTGAGAACCACCTCCTAATCCAGTGGTTCTCAACTTGTGGGCTGCGGCCCCTTTGGGGGTCTAATGACCCTTTCACAGGGGTTGCTTATCAGATATCCTGTATGTCATATATTTACATTATGAATTATAACGGTAGCAAAATTACAGGCATGAAGTAGCAACACAAATAATCTTACAGTTGGGGTTCACCATAGCATGAGGAACTGTATTAAAGTTTCCAGCTGTAGGAAGACTGAGGAACCAGAGAAGGCGATTAAAATCCCTGACAAAGTTGTACACTCCCTAATGACCAAGCATTCAAATCTATGGTCCTATGGGAGCCTTTCTTGCTGAAACAACCACTTACGTCAAGAATGAGACTTTGAAGCCTATACCCAGCCCCTAAGGCCCATCTTGGCAGCACACACCTAGAATCCTAGCACCTAGGAGGCAGAGGCACAAGTGGGTACAAGCGTCTTCAAACAAACAGACCCAAGAGATAGCTCACCAGGTAAGCCTTCTGCTAAGCCTGATGACCATGACTTTGATCCCAGGGACTTGGATAATGAAAGAAGAGAAATGACACCTGCAGGTTGTCCTCCAACCAACACACACAAACGCACATGCGCACACACATGTGCATGCATGCAAGTAAGTGTAATATACACAAAAAATTAAAACAAAAGAGAAAAGAGTGACTGGGTGGTAGTGGCGCACACCTTTAATACCAGCACTTAGGAGGCAGAGGCAGGTGGATCTCTATGAGTTCAAGGCCAGCCTGGTCTACAGAGCAAGTTCCAGGACAGTCAGGACTGTTACATAGAGAAAACCTGTTTCACAGTCAGGACTGTTACATAGAGAAAACCTGTCTCAAATATATATAAAATACATATTACATGTATATATAATATATACATATATATGTGTGTGTATATGTAGAGAGGGGGGCACATCTAACGCCTGCCTCGCTCTGTACTTCCTGCTCCCTGTGATACGAACAGCCTCTGCCACAAGCCCCTGCCCTGTGAACCAAACTGCTTTCTGGTGTCTTTGTCCCATGACAAGCGTAACTCCCCCTCCCTTAGGTTGTGTCTCCAGGCACTCTGCTCACAGCACAGTACAGGAAGCAATGGTCCAGCCCAGCCCAGCCAGCCCACTATCCCAGCCTGAGCTGTGCTTCCTACCCCTTCCTTCCCCTTGCTGCTGTCCCACTCTTTATGGCTTGACGTGTAGTTTCCTGAGAATTCAGAAATAGAATTGCTGCAGAGGAAGGTAGGTGGTCATGAGTGTGCCACCACCCAGGGACTTGTATCCCTAGAAGAACGGGAAATTGCAAGTTGGGCCTGGTAGCCAACATCTGTGACACTAGAGCTCGGGAGGTGAAGAAGGAGAATGAACGGTTCGAGGTCAGCCTACTCTATATAGAGGCCAGGACGCCAACTCTACATAGTGAGACCTCGTCTCAGAAATAAAATAAAATGCACGCAAAAGATTGGGAGATTTGGACACAAAGATTTTAGAGAGGGAAGATGCTCTGCGGCTGGTAATAGGGAAGGAGAAAGGACAGTTCAGGAGAGTCACTTAGAGCAGATCTCTGCCTTACTTTCCCACAAGGTTCCTGCCCAGGGACACCCTGCAGACTCCAGCCACCACTGTCAAGCCCTTGAGCAGTGCTCAGGATGAAGCAGTAACAAAAGAAGGGATGAAGAGTCATTGCTTTGTGGGGGCTCGCACCATGGGTGGGGGCAGATAATGCCACGTGGTGGTGAGACCTAGGACTGAAGCAAGAGGCCCCTGGCTCTTGTCACCCCTGTTTTGTGAGTCCTTTCTGCCTCCCCAGGAAAGGCCTCTCCTACCCTGTGCAGGACTCTGTTCACACCTGCTGTGCTCTGAATGGGGGTGGCTCCATGCAGGCACCAGGGAGATCTTGGAAGGAAGGCTTCCTCCCCTCAGCTCTCCTGAACGCCTGAGCCTAGCAGCCCCTCTCTCCTGTTCTCCAGCCACCTGCTCACCCCTCACAACCCTGCTTTCTGGAGCCTGTCTCCTTCCCTCTCAGGCTGCAGGGCCCTTTCCTCTCTGAGGCAGGGCCTACCATCTTGTCTCTTTCTTGATTTCTCTACCTGGCCCCACTTCTTTTTTCTTCTTTCTCCCCCTTTCCTTGGAAAGTTTTCAAATTAGAGTGAAGTCGCACCACTAACGCAAATGAGTACTTCGACGTTTTTCATCTGAACTCTCCAGCTGCCAGTATGTTGCCATTTTCCGTATCCCAGTGAGTCTGCACTTTGATGGACTTTATTTGTGGAGTCATTGGAGATTAGGTTAAAGCCTTGTGAGTCATCACCTCTCATTTCAGCTGTGTTTTCTAAGAACAGGACATTCTCATACAAAGCTACAATTTAGATGTCAATGACAGAAATTCATTGACACACTATTCTTAAATAAAATACAGTCCTATTTAAATACCACAGTTGCCCCTATAATGTCCCCCTTTGCATTCTTCTTTTCTGACCCAGGAGTCAGCCTAGGAATACATATAGCTATGAATCAGCATGCCCAGCTTCCTCCAGAGCCACTGCCCCCAGGCTGTCACTCAGTGAGATCCTGTCCCTGTTTCAATCACCAATCTGCTAGAGACAGCTCCTGGCCCCTCCAGCCTTCTTTTGGCTCCTTCTCTCCTTTTAATCCTTCCTGTGTTGGTATCAGTCCAGGACAGAGCCTCTGGTTTATGTCCTTTACCAGAGCCATGCCTGCCAGAGTCTGGGGGGAAACCCCCTTGCCTGGAATCAGCCAGACCTTGATCTTAACTGTGGCTCCTCCCAACCCCTGCCCAGTTTCTGCTTTAGAGACCTTTGTGTTACAAGATGCCCTCAAGGCTTCACTGCCATCCAGGAGGATCTGCCTGGGTGCTGTCAGAATGCCTGGCTGAATGTATACCCGGTGGAAGGAAGTGTGTGTATGGTACCCAGCAGTGTTCATAGAGCAGGGTGATATGGGACACTCAGCTCCTGGATGTCCCTTCCCCCAGTCTGACCCTTCCAGGGCTGACAGAGACCAGACCTCAGATTAAGAATACAAGGTACCAGGCTGTCTGGGACTGCTGGACATACCTATGATGCCAGCACTTTGCCTGAGATCCTACCCACCCTGTCCAGTCATTCCGTGAACCTGATCATCACCCCTAAGTTTGGCCAACTAATAACACTTCTCCCCAACTTGCTACACTAGAAGTGTCCCCCAAAACTCTGCTGGGTTTGGGTGTCTGAGGCTTCTGTCAACCCACAGCAGGAAGGACCAACTGCCTGTGGAGCACTGTTGACATCAGATCCCTAAGTAACATCTGGGTCCCATTTAGCAGCAGAATATTGAAAAGCTGGGCTGGCCATAAGCCAGCACCCAGCAGGAGGGGCGGGGCCACCACTCCCTTTCCAGGGTGATAGAATTGCCTGGGTCTCTGGAGGCCCACCCAGTTCCCGCAAGAAATCCCAAGGGTGGGGGGAGTTGCTTCAGCTGGCAAGGCAATATTGAGTTCCCTGAAGACCCATCCCTGCCTGCCTTTCAGGTTTTCCAAAACAATAGAATGAGTGCTTCTTAGACATGCTGGCAGAGGGCTAGGGGGCGCTCTGCCTGCATAGACATAGAGTTGAGGGTAGAGCCTCCACCTAGCACAAAAGGCCAGGCAAACACAGCTGTCTGTCACTCACCAGCACACTGTGCACAGGTGGACCAACCATTTGCCTACCAAAAGAATGTGTGGAAAGACAAGAAAAAACAGTCTTTATCAGGGAAGCAGAGTCTGGTGACTGAAGGTAAACAAAGCAAGCTCTACCTGGGCAGTGATGTCTGCCTGCTGCTGATGCAGTGACTGCCAGGCCGACCCAGCAGGGATGATGCACAAGGAATCAAAAGAACAGGGATCGAGTAGCCCTCAAGGACCAGACAGACCTCTACTATTGGGGAAACTGAGGTCCCAATGCACTAGGACACACGACAAGATGATTTCCTGAGCCATATAAGTTGGGGATTCCACCACATGTTGTCCATCTCCAGGTCAGACCTGTGAGCTCCTTTAAGGTCAGGGGAAGTTGAGTGACTTCTTCAGAGAGAAGTCCTCAGATAGGTGCTGTCTGGGAGCTTGGCACCAATAGGTAGGACTGCACTGAGCAGCGACCTAGGAGAAGGCAGACCTAGCACAAGGAGCCAGCTCCAGAAAGATGGGAAGATCTGGAACGCTGTAGCCTAGCATGTGAAGGTGGCTAACCTGTGTATGGCATGGGGAGAGGTGTTCTGTCTTTGATAGCCTGTACAGTACTGCGGTGACCCACAGATACTGTCGTCTTGTGACCTCCCTAGTCTAATCAGGAATCCTACCAGGATACCTTTGCTGGAAGGTAGGGCCATATATAGGAGGTGTGAGTGGCAAGGCCATGGTATCCTTGAATAGCCCCTAGACACAAAGAGCCATGACAAGTATCTTAGAGTTTCTATTGCTGTGAAGAGACAACATGACCACGGCAACTCTTACAAAGGAAACCGTTTAATTGGGGGCTGGCTTACAGTTTCAGAGGTTTAGTTCATTATTATCATGATGGGACATGGCAGCGTGCAGAGATACATGGTGCTGGAGAAGGAGCTGAGAGTTCTACATCTTGATCCATAGGCAGCAGAAGCAACTGTGCCCCATTGACTAGATTTGAGTTTCTAAGACTTTAAAGCCCGCCCCCACAGTGATGTACTTCTTCCAACAAGGCCACACCTCCTAATAGTACCATCCTCTGTGGGCTAAGCACTCTAACACTTGAGTCTATGGGGGTTATACCTATTCAAAGCACAATAAAAAATCTTGCATGGGCCTCTGTACCCTTGACAAATAGGGGCTCCAGACAATTGAGTTTGATTTAGAAAACGCAAGAAATGTGGCCACTGCAACCTTTTACTGTACCTTGGAGGAATCTGGGCTTGACAGAAACTTTTAGAAACATCCTTCAACAAATCACACAGTTTTTAGTTTTTAGGGGCTCTGGGGAGGGCAGCTTTTGCACATAAACTCATGCTACCTCCGTCACACCCCGCCTTTCTGGGAGCCTTCCTCATGCCAGTAGCTGTCTCAGGCCTCCTGTTTCTGTTCTCGGGCCATGTGGGGTGTGCTACTAGAAGGAAATCTATTTGGTTGGCTCCCATGGTATGGTCCAGGTAGTCTAACCATGGCTGTCTCACCATGGAAACAGTAAGAATCTGGCAGTCATCATTTGCAAGGCTGGATGTCTCAGCAGTCTCATGCTGGGACTTTGGAAGCCTGAAAAGGTTGATTCCAATCTCAGCGAAGGAGTGCTGCAGCAATAGGGTGTATGAACTTGCCAGAAGGAGTGAAGGCACCCAGGCAAAGATCAGCTTCCTTCTTTCATCTTCTGTATATAGGCTGCCACCAGAAGGAGTGGCCCAGATTTAGAGTAGGTCTGCCAGTCTCAAATCTTACAGATTTAGGGTGAGTCTTCCCACCTCACACGATCCAATCAAGATTGATCTCTCACATGTATGCCCAGATGCTGGGATGTTAGCTGATTCCAGATGGAGTCTAGTTGACAAGCAAGATGAGCCATCACAAACCCAATGTTAAGTTCAATTTCCAAATGTAAACAATATCCAGGTCCTAGTTATGGCAACATGATATAACTATCTAACATGCAGCTGCAAATGCAAGATATATCTTACAATAGGTGGCAATGTATCTTGAGGGACATTCTATTAGTATCTCAGCTTAAATATGATAATTACCAATTATCATATTTGATTCTACTTTACAAGATAAAGAAATAAAAGAAACAAAACAAATATCTGCACAAACACATTCTTATTTTTGTTTGTTTGTTTGTTTTAGACAGGGTTTCCCTGTGTAGCCCTGGCAGTCCTGGAATAGCTCCCTCTGCCTCCCCAGGGCTGGGATTAAAGGCATGCACCACCAACACCTGGCACAAAAACATTCTTACCAAAATATGACAGAAATACTCATGTTAATAATAATCCTCATTCCTGTAATGGTCACATGGCCTTAGCTGATATAAGTAACTTACTCTCTTACCTATTCTGTATTTCCTCCACCATAAATGAGAATTTAGGTGGGTCTTGCTTCTTTTCCTGGAGGAGTGACCCATACCTTCATTCCCAAAGGGTCTGTGCCCTTTCTCATCCTGCCTGGATTAGGTTGTGGTCATTTCCCGTTGACTTTAATCACAGGATATGGTAGCACCAAGAGATGCCCTAGGGATCTCCTGCACTCTAGACTTAATCTTCTTTTTCTCCATTGTGAAGAAGCAATCCAGTTTCTCCTTGGTAATCTGTCATCCCTCCCAATGCTGTCTTTCCTTTCTTAGTATGTTGGCTAAGAATGTCTAAGGCACCTGAAACCCAAAATAATGAGGGGAAGTCTGAGCTCCCAAAACTTCTAAGCTAGCAGAACTTAAGACCTCAGGAACAGGAAGCAAATAATTTCCTACTGGGTGGTTAGGAGTGATAATGAGTGAAACAGTTCCCATTCCCACCCCTGGTTCCTGAACTCATGGATCCTGGCTATGGGAGAAACCATAGGGTAGGAGTACTTTCTCATTGGGGCTGCAAGCTCCCAAATAATGACACAGAGACTTATTATGAATATAATAATACTATATTATATCAGCCCTAGCTTAGCCTTGTTCCTAAATAGTTCTTAGAATTTAAATTAACCTGACAAGGGAGCAACTACTGAGGGAGTAGGCCTGAGCCAGAGACACCTGCAGGACGGGTTTCAAACCAGGGACCTCTGCAGGACGGGGCCCAGGCCAGGGACATCTATGGAAACCAGGCCTGAGCCAGCTACCTCAGCCTGAGCAGGCCCCAAGCAGCAACCTCCACAGGAGCAGGCTTGAGTCAGTGACCCCTGCCAGAGCAGGCCTGAGGCAACAACCTCCACAGGAGCAGGTACAGGGAGCCACTGTTGAGGGAGCAGCCCCAAACCAGAGTCCTATGCCAGACTGGGCATGAATCAGCCACATCTGAGGTAGCAGACCTGAGCTAGCAATATCTACTGGAGGGGGCCGGAAACAGCCACCTCTTCCAGAGTAGGCCCAAGGCAGCCACCTCAGCAGAAACAGCCCCAAGAAAACAATCTAACCCTGGTATTGCAGAGCCACCACTGAGTGACCTCCAGGAACAGAGTGACCAACGGTTTGACTGGAACCATGGCCCTGACTGTACAATGAGGAGCAACCATCGGAGCCTTGGATTCACTGGCACCTGGAAGATCGATTACCAGAGACACAGACAGCCCCAACTACACCAATCAGAGGAAAAGATAGCTAGACAAGGTAAGAGCACACACCAGACCACACACCCAGAACTCAGTCATGCTAAACTCCATGTCTTTTTCACTAGCATTATACTGAAACACTTCTATCTCATTAAATATTCTTCCTCACTATAATTTTAAATACCCTCCTAGCACTTGGTTATGTGAATATATAATAAATTACTTCACAAATCCACTATGCTCAAGTTCAAACTTTAAATCTTTGGCTTTTAAAAGTCATACTAGGATTCAGGTGTGATGACACACACCTGGAATCTCACACTTATGAGGCCTGAGCTGAATGATTTCAGGTTGCAGGGCAGCCTTGATTTGAGAGCAACATCTGTCTTCAAAACCATGAGCAGCCGCAGAGTGTCGGAGTCGTGCTGGAACTATGATCATTTTCACAAAACTTTTTATTAGAAAATTTCCTAGAAGAGGAATAAATCAAAGAGTGCAATGTTGCACATCTTCAGATAAATGCCACCCAACTATTTTCAGAAAGAAGTGGCTTCTGTATGTCTTTGCCCCTTATGACTGTGTTCTCAAACTCTGATTGCTACTAGATTTCATCAGAAAGCTTAAAAAAAATCATTGTGATAAAGTAGGTGAAATACAACATGTATCAGTTTAAACACACTTCAGCTCATAGTTCTGAGAGGCATTAAACAGAATCTCAGTGCTGGGCAACCATCACCAGCTCCATGTCTAGAACTGATTCATTGTCCCATGCAGGAGATCTATGTCTGCAAAACAAAGAGAAGGACTCAAATTTTCTTCTAGTTTTTCCAAGCTCAACTCACCAGCTCTGTCTCTTTGGATTATTATCTTTCTATTGCCATGTTTTGTTTTAGAATGCTTTTAAAGATTTGTTTTTATTCATGTTATGTATGGGTGTATTCATGTGTGTGTGTGTGTGTGTGTGTGAACAGGGGTCAGAGGAAGTCTTACAGGCAGTTATGAAACCATCTGTGTAAGAGAAGCAAGGGTTCTTAATTGCTGATCCGTCTCTCTAGACCCTTGTTTTGGAATTTTTGAGTCAGGGTTTCGTGTACCTCAGGCTGGCCTGAACTTGCTCTGTAGCTGAGGCTGGCCTTGAAATCCTTATCCTCCACCCACTCCTGGAGTGCTGTGATTGTAGACACGTGACACTTTGTGTGACCTTTATGTTGTTCTTGGAAGTATGTAGTGTTCTCATTGGTTCTCGGAAGGGAGGCCATGCAGAGATGAGTCATTCTTGGTTATGTTTCTGGTCCTCTGTGTCAAAGAACTCCGTTCACTGTACTTGGTGTCATATACTACCAGACAGAGGTGTTTTGCCTACTTACATGTCTGCTATACCACACATGTATGCAGTGCTCTTGGAGGCCAGAAGAGGGTGTTCGCTGCCTGGGTCTGCAGTTCCAGTTGGTTGTGAGCCATCAAGTGGGTTCTGAGAATCAACCTTTGTTTCCTCTGGAAGAGCAGCCAGGGTTGTTGACTGCTGAGCCATCTCTCCAGTCTAGAAGTCTTTTCAAAACAACCATTATGGTGACATTGATTTAAAATGAGAGCCCCATGGGCAAATGACAAAGAATACTATTCTAAAGCAGGTCAGTCAACTCCCGGTAAAGGAGGAATTAAGATCCGGTCACTGAGAGTAAAGAGGTCATGTTGAGTGTTAGCTGGAGCCTTGTTTCTACACTATACGCTACAGGTAACGAGGTTCCCCTTTTGTGATGTAGACAGAATGCTGCTGTATTTTACTCTATTTATGGCAAATGGCCAATTGTATATACCCTAAGTTTTTCCCTGTAGGTTACTGGCTGTCTGCTAATATACTTTGGTTGCAAGGAAACACACAGATTCTGGCTACTAAAGCAAAAAGACATTTTATTTAGTGAGGTGTTAGAGAAGCTGGCAGAGCATGCCTGGAAGAAGGCAGGTAGCTACAAAGAAGCAGATCTTTCTATTTCCACATGCTTGGCCGGACTATGTTAACTTTGCCTCCTCCATCAGTGTTTTATTAGGTTCAGAAGCCTAAGTCTCGGGGATGCAGGGCTGGTTCTTAAAGTTATGTCATGTGCTTGGACCTTGCCTGTGGCAGGACCCACGGGAAGGCTTACAGCAAAAGTCTCCAGAGAGCTTTTAGATCTTCTAGCTGGAGGAGGCTCGGGAGTTTTACCGAGAAGGCAGGGGCATGGTATCTAAAGAAGTGCATACCAGGTAGAAATCAGGCTGCTGTTTGGAAGTGGAAACTAATTGGAGCCCAGCAAATGCCGGCATCCAGCACCGAAGAGCAAAGAACAGGAATTCAGTGGCATTCAGGCTCCTGAACCTTGTGTGCGTTGGTTAGTTGCTATATGTTGGTTTAATATTTTTCAAATGTTAAAATGGTAGCAGCCACTTCGTTCTGTCTTCCCCTCCCTCTTCTGCCTTCTTTATTTCTCCCACAAAATATACATACCAAAATAATATAGCTTTGCAGAGATTGCATGTCTAAAGCGAATAATCCTTTGTATGGACAAAGGATCAGAGTACACATGCTCCTAACTTTTCACATCCTATTGATTGGGGTGCCAACAGACTCTGTGAGCATGCCTCAGCTACTATTGGTTGACTTTCCAGTGGCTGGATCTTGGCCCAGTTGAAAGTCACACTGTAGAAACTTCTCTAGGCCATAGTGTTGGTGATCTGGGTGTGGGAAAAAGCATTCTTTGCAGGTGCTTTCTTTGCGCTGACATGTGTATGTATATATTGTTACATATATATATTAATATCTGGACGAAACAAACTCCAGGGTCAGCAATGTGGTCCACTCGTTCGTTCATGAAGCCACCTGGGCATTTCCTTCATTGTTGCCGTTTGCTTTGTGAGAAGCAAGCCTCAGCTAGTTTGAAAGATGCCCAACAATCACTCCTTTTCTACCCATTCTGTCACTTACTTTTGGCAGAGTTGTAATGAATACATGTCACTCCTTTGATCTTCCTGCAGATGTCACAGTCTTGTCTGCGTGCAGGGACAGATGCAGGTCAGGTGCTAGGCTTTAGAGCAGAGATCAGGTGACATGATCAGTTAGACCAAATGTAAGACAACAACAGAAGAATCTATACAAACCCTGGATTTAGGAGGAGGGAATAGTTTCCTCTCCGTGGAACTGAGCTGCCCCCTCCCTGTCTTCTTCCTTCTGGAGCTTGTCTTGTACTGGAACTTTCAGTCTCTGCAGCTGTAACTTGTGATTCTCCCCTTCCTTAAATTCCTGCCTTTCTAGGGTTTTACACGCACACACACACACAGACACACACACACACACACACACATATATATATATATACATGTATACACATATATGTTTGTATATATGTGTATAATAAATGGGGATTTATTATGTGGGTTTCTGTGTGTGTGTGTGCGTGTGTGTGTGTGTTTGCTTGTGTGTGTATATATAGAGAGATATTCCTTCTATAAGTTCTGTTACTGTGAAGAACCCTGACTACTGCAGATTTTGGCACCAGAAGTGAATCCAGAGCAGCAGAAGGATAAGGGTGACTTTTTCAAGTATCTGGCATAGGCTTTCCCATTTGCCAACAGCTACATCTAATGAAGCCTCTCCTGGGAGCTCAGAGAGAACTGAGAGCCCATGGTGAGGACACTTTACAAATTAAGGAGAAGAATGCCATCCATTATCCCGATTCACCAATTATGAGCAGGAATGCGTCTGGTGGTTCTATATAGGAAACTTTGGACAGTTGCAAAATAAGGAAAGTGATGGCGCTGGTCAGTTGCTCTCAGCATCTAACAAAGGATAGGAATGAGCTTTGTGTTAACCAAGTTCTAGCTTCTCAGCACGTGCTGAGTACAATGAATTTAGTGATAAGATTGACAGGCTCCAGTATAAAAGGAAACAGGATAAAAGTTTCTAAGTATGCCCCAGAAGAGAATCTTTCCAGCAGCCATAGACCTCAAGCTACAGAAAATCAAAGAGTAGCCCACATGATAAGGTCGGCTGAACTACAGCAAATACTCAAGTCCCAGCCTCAGAGAGTGTCTGCAGTTAGGCAAGGGCATGAATTGGTAAAGTACGGGATCCTGGTACTAGAGATGCGGATGTGTGGGAGGACTCTATTAGGGCTGAGAACTGTGAGCTCTCAGGTTCTCAAGGATTAATCTCACCTGGGGGGTAATCACTCCACCCTCATCCCCTCCCCCCCCGAAATGTTATCATTGTCACCTGTGACTGAGGAAGTTCATTCTTCATTGTCTTCTAAACCAGCTGTGGAGGAAATGCCAGGCAACACAATACTGATGCCCCTCAGGGTCACCAATAGCTGTCGCTAGACCTATAACCAGACTTAAGGCACAGTAGGCTGGTAAGGGGAGGTAGAAAGTGTAGTTCATGACAGTGGGCCCATGATCACGGAATCCACTGGTCTCACCCTGTTCTCTGCTATCCCGAAGGAGCTGACCTGATGAAAGATGGGATGGTCTTCTGAAGACATAGTTCCAGTGTCCATTAGATGGCAGCAGCGTGGAGGGCAGGGGCAGGGTTCTCCAGAAGGTGCTATATGCTTTGAATCAGCATCCAGGATATGGTACAGTTTCTCCCATAGCCAGGATCCGTGGGTCCAGGAGTCAAGGCAGGATGGAAAAGGCAATATGTATTCATTACACCCTAGTGACTCCCTAGAAAAACTTTTCCTTCCTGTTCCCACAACCTTAAGTTTTGCTGGCCTGGAAGTGTTGGCATGATATTGGGGAGCACTCCTGCCAGGAGCCACAGCAAACCTTCAATTGAGCTGGAAGATCAGGATTCCCCCGGCCACTATGGACTTCTACTGACCTTAAAACAACAGGCTATAACTGGTTTTCTGCCCAGAAAGGTGAGAACAGATGTGTTTAACAGCCTGATGACCTTTGGGCTACCTATGTGGCCGAGACTACACCCAGACCCTCATCTCGAACTTGTTTTCTCAGTTAATCTATAGAATCCGTCTTTATAGAAGATGGCATTTGTACTTAACACAGAGTTTTGATGTGGTCATGTCTTTAGCTTTGCTGTGCACATGAGATTGAGTGAATTATCAGGAAACTTCACCAAATTGTGCTGTGCTTAAAAATGTCTCAAATAAACTACTTGGCATCAGACTTGAAGTTTGAACCACCATTGGACTGTTACCCTGCTGCCCGTGGTGTTTGCAGAGACCCACACAACATGGCTGCATTTAAATCATATCAGGTAGATCAGGCCCAAAGACATACCAGACACTCCAGGTTGTGGAAAGAGCACAACTCCCTCGCATGGGCTTCATAAAATGCTGTCCCCTCACACTGCAGTGGCAGGAGGGGGCACAGCTTAGTGGGGGAGCCCTCACCTGGCATGTGTGAGAACTTGGGTTCGATTCCTCATGATCCAAAACAGTAAAACCCTTTGACAGCAAACAAAAATGCTGCCATGGCATGACTGCACACCACCCTACCATCTGATGCTGTGTGTGCAAGGACTGAGGACCCCTGTTCTGCTCTTTCCCTCACTACTGAGAGAGCTTACTTGATGGACCTGGGCCTGACCCACTACTGTTCCATGCTCCTGACCCATTTCTTGCTGTGGACTTGGTTCAGACTTTTCATCTCACAGATGAATTCTGCATCTTCATTCTGAAACCTGATTCCAGGAGCAGTAACACCGTATTCCTTCCTGACATGGGCCTCGTTCCTTATCTCTGTGGATCACGTTCCCAGCACACTGTTGAAACCCGTGCACTCCGCAGTCAGTGGCTTTCTTTCCTTAACCTGCCTGTATGTGGAGAGATATGCAGCCACATTTACAGTGTGATGTCTGATGTGAATTAATATTAGCATTTCAAATGGGAAATAAAGCCAGGTAGTGGGGTGCACACCTTTAATCCCAGCACTTGGGTGCCAGTGGCAGGCAGAGCTCTGTGAGTTTGAGTCCAGCCTGGTCCACATAGCTAGTTCCACAATAGCCAGGGCTGCATAGAGAGACTCTGTCTCAAAGTAAATAAATAAAAAGAAACAAAAAGGTTTGGAATCAAGAACCAAAATTTGCCTTGGCCAAACTGCTAAGGTAGGCAGACTTATACTAACAGCCATCATAAAAACTGCTCAGCCTTACAGCTTTAGTGTCAATACATTCTGACATGGAGGAAAGATGTGAGCATATTCTTCTGTGAGAGGTTACAGGCCAGTGGCTGATGGATCTCAGTGGATTCTCCTCTTGGCCAGTGCAAAGCCAAAATGAAAACACCTAGAGGGAAGCGAGGGAAGAAGGACCTATCAGCTGCAGCAGGAAGGAGAAGCGGGGCATTGTCTCTACAGCCGGGCTCTCCCAAACCAAAGAACAAGTGTGAATTTATAGGAAGGACACACTTGTTCCTGTGGGGAGGGCGCATTCCTGCACATGCCCAGTGTGTGCTGCAAAGCTTTATCTGGAAATAAAAGATCACCTGTCATTGACACAGTGACTACCCTTGAAGGTGCAGCTCTGCGTGGCTACTAACAGTGTGAAGCCAGTGAAGCTACATGAGACCTTGTTTCCAAACCAAAATATAGGAGCTGGGGCTAAAGCTCCATCTGGAGAGGACCTCTGCTTCCTGACTGTGGATGCCATGTGAGAGGCCGCCTTCAGCTTCCATGGCCACAGCAGACTCTACCCTCCAGCCTCCTCAAGTCACTGTTGTCTCAGCAACAGGAAAAAAACCAACACACCACATTACTGTGTTGAACACGGGGTTTCCGATGTTTCTGAAGATTTGGTGGCTGAGGACAATGCCTTGTGTTATCGATCTCCCAGGTATAAAGAAATGCCAACATTAGCACCTCAGCTCTCATCCTAAAGGGAATAAGAGATGGTTTATTCTGGAGTCATTTAGAGTGAGCACGGCCCAGGAACACAAATTTAGGTTACCCCAAAATTCCATGTTCCAATGTGGAAGCCTTTCACAGGATTTGCACAGTTTTACACAACAAAGACAATCATAAGTCAAGGCAGCTTTACCACACATTTGTGGGCACACCAGAGCAGCAGGTACATCGAGAAGCGGGGAGTGCTATTCTACAGGCGAACAGGCCATCTGATGACATTCTTAGAGCTCTCGGTTTGCAGAAGCTAACGTTCTGCTAAGTTAATAGCTTCAGGAGGTTTTTATTTATTCTCATGAGGTGCTAGTTTCGATAGAGTGACAGCTGGGTGGTGGCACACACCTTTAATCCGAGCATCCGGGAAGCAGAGGAAGGTGGATCTACAGAGTTCCAGTCCAGCCTGGTCTACAGAGTGAATTCCATGACAGCCCAAACTAGACAACCAAACCCTGTGTGTGTTGAAATGTCAAAAAAAAAAAGAGGGAAGGAAGACAGGAAGAAACTCAGATACTGAGTGCGGCAAGGAGCTAGAACTAGCACAAGGTAAAGTAATTAGCCGCTGGACCTATCAAATTCAAACCTCTGCACAGTATTGAAATCCTGCCTAGTCTGTCTGTCTCTCTAGACACAACACAGACTCCTTCCAGGAGCTTTGTTATTGTTGTTCACAGCCAGACAGCGTCTTTTCAGACAGTTTTGTTCACACAAACTAAGTAAACTATTTTTTTCATAATGCAAAGTAAATTAAACCAGGTATGGGGGAGTACACCTGGAATACCAACAGCACACAGGAGGTAGATGCAGGAGGATTCCTATGAGTTTAGTGCCTGCTTTGGATATGATATATAGCAAGTACTTCTGATAGCCACATGCTGCGAATACATACACACATAGGAACTCACACACACATACACATAGGAACAAACACCCATGCACATAGGAACACACATACACATAGGAACATACATACACTAGGAACATACGCAAAAAGAACTAAAAATAATAATTAAGAGAATTTTGAAGGCAGTGCCAGGCATGGAATCGTGCCTACTGTTCAAGGAGTTGGGAGACAAAGGCAGGAGGATCAAAGGTTCCAGGCTACTTTTGTCTACATAGTAAATCTGACACCAGCCTGGGCTACATAAAACCCAGAACCCTCCCATTTTGTGGGGAGCAGAGTCGATGTTGACCTTTTTCCATGGCTCAGATTGCAACAAGGGGTCTATCTTCCACCTTCTGAGTTTTTGGACATAAGCTGCTCTTCTTCCCCTGGGAGCGCCCAGGTCTGTCTGTTCCGGGTTCTCCCTTAACAGCCTTCTCTCACCTGGTGTGTGCTTATGCTGCTGGGATAAGAAAGCATTGCTGAATCCAAAGCTGTGAAAATGTATTGAAATGTTTTCATTTCCTTTTTTAGAAAGGGTCTCATGTAGCTCGTGTTGTTCTTAATAGTCTAGAGATGACCTTGAACTTCTGATCCTCCTGCCTTCACCCCCATATCGTAAGATTACCATGTGTGCCAACATGCCTGGCGTCCCATCCAAGTGCTAACTGGGCCCAGCCCTGCTGAGCTGATGGGATGAGGCTGTATGGTCAGAATCCGGGAATCCTGGAGTGTGATAAAAGTCAGAGAGCAGAGCTCCCAGATTGTAGAAAAGATAAGTACCAAGCAGTCACATGATCTGCTTATTATATATTTCTCATTCTATATAGGAATGATGCAGAAGGTAAACCTAGGCCACCAGGCAACACAGTCAGCTCTCTGCCCTGCTGATTTGGCATAAACCCCCAGAAATGTCAGTCATTGATGTGACAGAAAACAAACTTTGAACTGTCACCCTCAGCAGTTTGAGCTTTTAGGGATCTTGACTCAGGAGAAACCGGGATTTGTGGTTTTGACACTGAAAAGAATTTCAGGAGTGGCCTAGATGGCAAGGATATTTCACTAGGCTTGAGGGTGAGGAGATGTCTATGCAGTGAAAGCCCTTGCCCGAGGCCCTGCTGCCAGTGCCACCAGCTGAGCCCACCACCGTGTTGGTCTGATCCTCTGCAAGCCTGAGCCAAATAACCTCTGTCTCCCTTACACTGAGTCTTGGTAGCAATGTGGGAGGAGCCATGAGCAAAGAACTCTAAAGCTATGCTGGCTTCTGGTCAACTGTGATTGGTGCATGGCTCCATGACCTCACAAGGAACCATTGTGATGAATGAGAGAGGCCCGCCTATATTAGGCACCAGCTGGGCCTAGACCTTGTTCTTAGCCTGCGGTGATCCGTTAACTGCGAAGAACTTGCTGTAGACTGTGATTTTTATAGATTTTGATTTTTAGTGTGCGTCTTAACATCTGTGATTGCAACTGACCTGAATATCGTGAGTGTGCTTCCCAGTGGGGTCGGGTTTGTGCCTGAATTTTGACTGATTTGGCTTAGATTAGGTTAGTTTGTGCCTTGCTTCAGTTTATTTTATCATCAACCATTTTCTGTTATTCTCTACACATTCATCTTTGACATTTCATACATTGGTTTATTTCTTTACCTTAACTTTTGTTAAGTTACCTGTAAAAGATAAGGGATTTGATTTGGTTGTGCACTTGGAGCATACCCTTGTTACTTCCCCTGGCATTTCCCTGTGGTTATAAATCCCCTGACCACGTAGAGACTCTTCTCCTGGCCACCATGCCACTCACTAAACAGAACACGCTCTGGAAAGTCTTGAGGGACGACAGTTTCCTCGTGACCTCGCAGTGTCACAGACAGGCCATCATCCTTTTGGTGCCCATAACTACGAGTTTAAGGGAAAGGAGCTGAGTGTCCTGAGGGTGGAGAGGAAGAGGGCTGCAGTAGTTGGAGTCATCACAGAATCTGAGGGTCTGAGTGAAAAGGACTTTGAAGAAACCTGTGTGTTCACTGTCTAGTCCATAGCCTGTCTCTAACCCAGGCTAGCCCAAAGCTGGCTGAGTCCACTCTTGTTGTTATTAAAGTCCAAATGTCCTCAAGGTTGTGAGAGAGAGGTTTCACAGCATCTCAATTCTCTAGATTTCCGGTCTCTAACTGGGGGTGCTGTTCAGGACATTGTAATGCCCTGTGGTGGTGGAACCCAGCAGGGGGAATTGAGTCATTAGAGGCAACAGGACATGACAAAGCCATGTAAGCAGCTGCTTCAGACCCATCTTCTCAAGTCCCCAGACATGGATTCCCTGTCCTCTGAGAGTCTGAGACATAGCACAACCCATGGAACAAATGTTGCTGTTTCTCAGGGAATTGGTCATGACAGTGAGAAAACCAATGCAGTTTTAGGAGACAGAAGGTGAAGGGTTTTTATTTCTTGGTTGTGAATAGCTGTGATTGGTTCATTTCCTCCTATGACCTCACTGGAGCCATTGTGAGGAGTTGCAGACTCCGCCCACATGAGGCCCTGGCTGGGGCTTCTCTGCAGAGAAGCTGTAGCTTGGTTGTTTGCAGAGTTGTTGAGCTCAGACTTTGATTAACATAAACTTTGATATTACTGATGTACGAAAACAGACGCTGTTCATTTGCTTTGACATTTGCTTCCCAGGTTGTTGGTTTTGATTTTTGTCTCTGAGGTGGTTCTTGACTTAATTTGTGCTTTTCATTCAGTTTCTTCTGACTAGTCCCATATTTCTATTCTTAAACATGGTTCCTTGATAGTTTTAAATTTAATTTTTCTGGTTTTCAAAGTTTATTAGTATGGACAAGCTGTAAAAAGCCATCTATTTCATCACCATGTGAATGTTTATCACATCTACCTGTGCCCTCTGTTATCTCATAAATCCTTTGAAGCACTTAAATGTTCATCCACCCTGGTAACTATCTTCCACACTTGCTATGTTGCACCCCAATGCCCTGCAAAAAAGACCAAAAACTGTCATGTGTACCATGAGGTACAGTCCATTTCATTACAGCATCCCAGTGTTGGGGAAGGCTAGCATCCTTTAGATGACCATCTATATGAGTTTTAGATAAAGGAATGGAATATGCGAAGTGTGGAGACAATGTCTGTAGTCGTCAGAATACTTAGAGAACTTTAGCATCCTAGTGCAAAGGGCGTTGGGACAGACCATGGGTTCATTCTCTAACTAGTCCATACCTGTGTCCCTAGCAAAGGTCAGCACAGAGTTGCTGAGTCTGTCCACCTTGTTACTATGGCACTTGTTACCTTGTTACCATGTTACCTGCTTACTATGTTCTTAAAGTCAAAGTGTCCTGCTCATGTTCAATAGGAATGGTCTCACACCTTCTCATATGTCTGAATGCCTTGTCTAGCAGGAGGTGCATTTTGGGGAAATCATAAAAGCTCAGGGGCTCAGGAGAAATTGAGTGACTGGATGCACCATGGACCTGCCAAAGGCATGCACCCAACTGCTTCAGACTTATCTTCCCAAGTCCCCAGCTCCTCATCTGCCATCCCTCCCTGTCCCCTGAGAGCCTGAGAGGAGGGTTACCCTTTGCTGTTTAAGCTATATCTTGTTGGGGATTTGCTCACAGCCTTGACAAAAGTTATGCAGTCCCTGGAGCAGGGTAGAGAATCATCTTTTGGGCTCTTTGCTGTTACTGGTCCATTCCTTACTGTGACATCACAAAAAGCCTTTGTGAGAAGTTATTGAAATCTCTTCCTATAAGGCCCCGCAGCTGACTGCGGTTTGTCTTGATGCTGCAGAGAAACTCTTGTTGAATAGAGAGCACCGGACTTCTACACTTGACCTGATAAACTGGAATCTCCTAATCTCTTGGACCTTGACATTGGGAGATTTCCTCTTTGTTGGCTGGATTTTGTGTTCAGTTGTTCTTTTTAATACACACACTCAATGCTTTTTGTTGAGGCACAGATTTCTGCTTATGTGTTCATTTTATTTAATTGTTCCATTTAAATTTTTTGCCATGTTTTACTTTGGTTTCATTTTTCTTATTTTAAACCATATCTGTATGAAATAAAAAATCCTTTGTAACACTTCTATAGATGTAAACAGTGACCTGGGATCATTTTCATCTGCTCTGTGACATCACAGCTGCCCCTTGTGTGTGCCCCAAACTCCCCCATTTCAATTAAAGCCTGAGCTACTGATCCATAGCTCTAGTCACCATTTCTCTGGAACTAGGAGGGGGGAGGGCATTGCAGTACGAAGCTCATGTCTATTTCTTCTTCAGAGAATGACAAAAGTTGATGTTTTTGTGGCCAAGTGTGGACCTCTTCACTTGATCTCCTTACATGCTTGTTAGTTTCCCCATAGAATTGTCCTAGGATTCCCTGTTGAACTCTCTGTGAACAGGAAACATCCTAGCTGTCATGTATTGTTTGAACTTGTGTGAAGAAGTAAGGAATCTGATAACAGATGTACAAGTGGATATTCCTCAAGAACGTCGGAGTATACTCAAGCCTGTGTGTGTGTGTGTGTGTGTGTGTGTCTTGTGGTTGTTGTTGTTGTTGTTATGGCTTAAGCCTCAGGGTTATACTGGTTTTCAAGACTGTGTTTGCAATGATCTTTCCTAGTATCTTTTTGAAGCTTCCTGAGGAACACTGGTCTCCGCTATACAGAAAGACCCATCATGCACTCTGTTGGTCCTGGGATGTCCTTGCTAGCAGAAGTTGTGTTTCTCTTTCCATATCATCCCTCAATTGATCACATTGTATGTTTTGTAACATCCAGAATTGATCCTCATGCCCAGGGTGGAGTATCTAGAAGGCAGCAAGTGCTATGTAGGTTTAATAACATCTTATCAATGTGAGTGTCTCTTTTATGACTCAAGAAATCTCTTGCTTACAGGGGTATCAACTCTGTAGAGTCAGTTCACACCACACACACTCAGGGCTCCCTAGGTCCTACTTGTCCTTTCATACTTCATGTCTTGTCTCACATTTCAAGAATTTGAATCTTCTCTCTGGGTGACGCAGGTCAAGGGTTTGTCAGACTTCATCCTTTCAAATCACCAGATCTTGGTTTCTTTGGTCTTTGATTCAAACTCTAAGGAACCACTTATTTCATCTCTAATATTTCTTATGCTTTCTCATAACTGCTTTGGGGTTTGGGTTGGAATTTATTTTCTTTTTAACCTCTGACCCCAATATGTATCATAAGGAGGTTTGAGATAGCTAATTTTTTTTGATGGTTTTCATGATGTAGACATTGAGAGCCACAAACTTCTTTTATAGACCTGGTTTTGTCTTTTACGTTCTAGATACTTGTGGTGGTCCCATCCCCCACCTGTCAGGGTGGGGGCCATGGAGGAGAAAACGGAAAACCTGTGGCATAAGAGCTGGCCAGGTTTTTCAGCCCCACAGATTTATTCTGAGGAGATGGAGAGTACTTCATCCTATGAAACTGTCCTTGACAGTGATTCTGAGGACTATTTCTCCTGCATAGAGGATTTAGATATGGAGGATGACAGCGGAGAGGCTGAGATCCAGGAGAAGGGCAACATCACCATCCAGTCAGGCCTCCATCTACTGTGTGCCCTGAGCCCAAGCCAAAGCACAGGCTTTGACGACACCATTGGTGCTCCCCTCAGCCAGACTACAGTCGCTGATGTCAGCTCGGGCAATGGCCCCATCAGGAATACTGAGTCCACCGTCGGCCATGGCTCATGCCACGACATAGAAATTGATAAAACCTATTGTGCTCCCGAGAGCCAGAATACAATCGATGAGGTCTGCACGGGCACTGGCCCCAGCAGGGAGAGTGAGTCCACCATAGGCCATGGCCCAGGCCACGACATAGAAATTGATAAAACCTATTGTGCTCCCGAGAGCCAGAATACAATCGATGAGGTCTGCGCGGGCACTGGCCCCAGCAGGGAGAGTGAGTCCACCATAGGCCATGGCCCAGGCCACGACATAGAAATTGATAAAACCTATTGTGCTCCCGAGAGCCAGAATACAGTCGCTCATGTCAGCATGGGCACTGGCCCCAGTAGGGAGAGTGAGTCCACCATAGGCCATGGCCCAGGCCACGACATAGAAATTGATAAAACCTATTGTGCTCCCGAGAGCCAGAATACAGTCGCTGATGTCAGCACTGGCACTGGCCCCAGCAGGGAGAGTGAGTCCACCATAGGCCATGGCCCAGGCCACGACATAGAAATTGATAAAACCTATTGTGCTCCCGAGAGCCAGAATACAATCGCTGATGTCAGCACGGGCACTGGCACCAGCAGGGAGAGTGAGTCCACCATAGGCCATGGCCCAGGCCACGACATAGAAATTGATAAAACCTATTGTGCTCCCGAGAGCCAGAATAGAGTCGCTGATGTCAGCTCGGGCACTGGCCCCATCAAAAATACTGACTCCACCGTAGGCCATGGCCCAGGCCACGACATAGAAATTGATAAAACCTATTGTGCTCCTGAGAGCCAGAATAAAGTCGCTGATGTCAGCACAGACACTCGCCCCAGCAGGGAGAGTGAGTCCACCATAAGCCATGGCCCAGGCCACGACATAGAAATTGATGAACCCTCTTGTGCTCCCGAGAGCCAGAATAGAGTCGCTGATGTCAGCACGGGCACTGGCCACAGAAGGGAGAGTGAGTCTACCATAGGCCATGGCCCAGGCCACGACATACAAATTGATAAAACCTATTGTGCTCCCGAGAGCCAGAATACAGTCGCTCATGTCAGCACGGGCACTGGCCCCAGCAGGGAGAGTGAGTCCACCATAGGCCATGGCCCAGGCCACGACATAGAAATTGATAAAACCTATCATGCTCCCGAGAGCCAGAATAAAGTCGCTGATGTCTGCATGGACACTGGCCCCAGCAGGGAGAGTGAGTCCACCATAGGCCATGGCCCAGGCCACGACATAGAAATTGATAAAACCTATTGTGCTCCCGAGAGCCAGAATAAAATCGCTGATGTCAGCACGGGCACTGGCCACAGAAGGGAGAGTGAGTCCACCATAGGCCATGGCCCAGGCCACGACATAGAAATTGATAAAACCTATTGTGCTCCCGAGAGCCAGAATACAGTCGCTCATGTCAGCATGGGCACTGGCCCCAGCAGGGAGAGTGAGTCCACCATAGGCCATGGCCCAGGCCACGACATAGAAATTGATAAAACCTATTGTGCTCCCGAGAGCCAGAATAGAGTCGCTGATGTCAGCACTGGCACTGGCCCCAGCAGGGAGAGTGAGTCCACCATAGGCCATGGCCCAGGCCACGACATAGAAATTGATAAAACCTATTGTGCTCCCGAGAGCCAGAATACAATCGCTGATGTCAGCACGGGCACTGGCACCAGCAGGGAGAGTGAGTCCACCATAGGCCATGGCCCAGGCCACGACATAGAAATTGATAAAACCTATTGTGCTCCCGTGAGCCAGAATACAATCGCTGAGGTCAGCCCGGGCACTGGCTCCAGCAGGGTGACTGAGTCCACCATAGGCCATGGCCCAGGCCACGACATAGAAATTGATGAACCCTCTTGTGCTCCCGAGAGCCAGAATATAGTCGCTGATATCTGCACGGGCACTGGCCCCAGCAGGGAGAGTGAGGGCACCATAGGTGATGGCCCAAGCCAGGACACAGAATGTGATGTAAGCTTTGGTGGTCCTGTGCCTCCTTGTCTGTACCCTGAAGTCATCATTATTCCTGGCCCCCCCTGGGAGAGTGAGGAGTCCCTGAACGTTCTCCCGAGCTGGAGGGAAGAACGTGAAGAATCCGAGGGCGTTCTGCTCTGCCCAAATGAAGACAACTTGCATACTGAGAATAACCAGAACCCTGACAGGAGGAAGAAGAGATGGCGCCTTAAAGGGCTGAGGAGGCAAATCCATCGTCTCTCCTGTTGTTTCTTCTGTTGCCTCCTCCCCCCAATGGAAGAAGCCCCAACCCCCAGGTGAGGGACAGGGAGAGGTGGGAAATGGAGTGAGACCAGGTAGACAAGCCCAGTGACTTTTTATGTATTTCATATTTGATTTTGCCATGGATACGCGGCACCATTTAGAGGACACGAACCCTAATGTCTGTAACCCTAGAAGGGGCTTTCCCATTCTGCCCGTTTATATGGATTCTGGGAAAGTTGAGCCTGAAGCAGACAAGCAGAGGATGCAACCAGGGGCAGTGGAGGAAAGGAGAGGGGTTTGGGCTTGGGGAAGGGAGATCAGGTTAGGCAAGAGGAATCACGTAGAGCGCTGTGGGACAACAGGCTAGCCCAGTGGTGAGTCCTGCCTATGTCAGAGTCACTAACAGAGTCCTTTGCTTGTGTCTCCTTTCAAGGTCTGAAGAACAGGCCTGGGGCCATGGTTATTAAACCATGGGTCTCGTTCGGCCTGGTGTGGCCTACCAGCCACAAGAGGGGGCCAGGCCAGAACATTTTAGAGCTATGTACCTGAAATCATCACGCCCTGTGACACGCTGTGACACATGAGGACAAGCTCTGTACCCCTCCTCTCCCTGCAGTGGGAGCTGTTAGCTCCCGCAAGGTAAGCTGATACTTGTCCCAGCACTATGGCTGGACAGAAAAGTCGGACACATGGCCACCCCATTTTAAAGAAGCCTTCCAACTTCTGCAACCCACGTTATGCAACTTCATGTTCCACACAACATGGGGTCTTCACCAAGTCGTCCCCTAATTTTTGAAGATCCTTATCGATGACCAGCTGTAAAGAAGTCCATGTACAGGGCAGAGGGGAGGAGAGGGGTGTGTGGAACAAGGCAAGAGAGAAGAAAATCAGTAAGACACTAGGGAAGGGGAGGAGTCTGCCCATAGGAAATTACAGTTCCAGCCAGGCAGCTGAGAAGAAAGAGATGCGCATGTAGGGCAGGGACAGGGGCCTTGGGCGGGCTGATCGGGAGAAACTCCCTGGAGAAGAGATATATAGGGTTCAGGGCATGGGTTCCCGGGAACAGAAGACCATGCCTCCCTAGGGGGTTCAAACCAACCCCTCCCCAGGATCCTCCTCCTCTTTCTGCTCTAACCAACCTCAGGCTGATCTGGAAGAATCTGCGTCCTTTTCTTCACAGCCTCCTGCCACCAGGGTCCACGCTGCCCTTCCCATGTTCCAGCAGTTCAGAAACTGTGGTAGTATTTTTATCCCAGTGAATGATTCTTTCACTTTGACTAAAATTACAGGACTTTTCTGGCTACTGTGAAAAGGTAACTAGGACTTGAGGGGGCTGTGGAACATCACCGCTGGACAAGGTGCTGGCATCCTTGGACGGCTTTGTGTCCAGTGGTGACATCCGGGGTCTAGATTGGGGGAACAGTCAATGTCATGGAGCTACAAGGTGTCAGCCAGTGTTATTGTGTACATTCTTGCTGAGTGAGGTGTCTGCAGAATCCTCATGGTCACCATGCAGGTTGTGAACAGCTCTCTGTGTCAGCGAGAGCTTCCCAGCTGTCAGGGAATCCAGGGTTCTTGTCTGAGGGGATTATTTGGATCAGTGGTTCTCAATATTCCTAATGCTGCAACCTTTTAATACGGTTCCTCATGTTGTGGAGCCCCCCCCCAAAAAGAAACAGTTACCTTTGCTTCTGTTTCTGATCTTAGGTGAGCCTGTGAAAGGCTCATTCGATCCCCAAAGAGGTTGAGACCCACAGGTTGAGAAGCACTGAAGTGATGAATTAGTTTGAGTCCTCTGAGTGTCTCTGTATGAAAGATGAGTTTCTGAAGCCTGGTCTTGATGGAATCCACCAATGAATTGGGCTTTCTTATGACTGCTGAGAATGCTGGCATTGGTCTTTCTGAATATGGGTGTTGTGTCAGCTTAGCAAATAGCAGTCTACTCCCTCGGCCACCGCTGAGCACAGCTTGCACACACACGTCTCTGTGGCAGCCTTCAGTGCCGAACTCTACTGGTATTGATGGCGCAATGGGTCAGCAGGTCATCCTGAGGAGGGCTTGACACGTGTCTCCCTGTGTCATGAATCATTTGCCAGATACCCTAGGGCCTTTGAGATAGGAACTTGGTGCAGACAGATACCTCCTATTCTAGCATTCACTTACTGAATTTGCCCATTCTGCTGACAAAACACTGTGGCCAAGGCCACTTAAGTGAGAAAGCATGTTACTTAGGGGTCCACAGTTGCAGAGGGGGACAGCACACAAACATCCTGATGGGAATCTAGCAATAGGCAGACAGTCATGGCATTGGAGCTGGCGGTGATAGCTGACACTGATTCTCAAACAACAGGGAGAGAGAGAGAGAGACAGAGAGAGAGAGAGAGAGAGAGAGAGATTAGAGAGAATATATATGGAGTAGAGGGAGAGATTAGAGAGAGGGATATATATGTATATACACATAAACACAGACATATATATATATATATATATATATATATATATATATATATATACACACACACACACACACACACACACACACACACACACACATACATGGAAAGAAAGGGAGGGAGAAAGAGAGAGAGTTATTTGGAATGGGATTGGCTCTAGAATCCTTAAAGCTCTGTGACCCCCTACTGACACTTCCTCCTTCCAGGCCACACCTCCTGTTTCATATCCAAACTGTTCATCCACGGGGGCCATTTTCATTCAAACTAAGCCACATACTAACCAGGATGGGGAGAGGAAACTCTTGGGTAGCAGTGCCCTGAGCTCTGACTGCTGCTGTCCCCACCCTTCCGTTCTCCTTGCACTCTCAGAGAGCAGATGACACCACTGTCTCTCTTGAAACTTGCAAACCTGCACTTCCATTAAGATGTCTGGAAGACAGAAGAGACCCTTACACTCAGTTTTATCCATAACAAAGTTTCTTTTGTGGAACTCCTCACCTAGAGGAGCCCTTTTTGCCTCTCTGCACCCAATTGGATGTTTGTGACCACCTCAGAATGGGCTAGATAGCCTCAGAAAAAGAACAAATAACAGGCACACCCCTCAATCCTCATTGGAAGACACAACATACAAAACCATCAGTGGTCTGCCTTATGTGACAATGGAAGCCTGACCACAGTGGCAGCCCGTCAACTAACCCATGCCACAGCCTCTCTGCCAACTTGCTGAAAGAGGTGGGGCATTCAGTGTTAGTGTCTTCCTGCCCCTGACTATCAGACACAGTAGTCAACGTGAACATAAGTCCTGGACCAGCACACGGCACCATGGAGTTTAGGGAGTGCCCTGCCAATCAGCTCCTTGTGTTGGGAAAGCCATCTAAGCAAGCAAAGGGCGATTTTCTCGGTTTTCTCATGAGACTTTGGAAAGCAGGGGGATTAGTAAACTCTGTGTGACTCTGACATCATGATCTGTCTCCTGTCATGGAGAAGCTGAATGGGAGGCAGGTGGGCAGGTGGCCAGAGAATTCAGGCTGAGCACCATGGACGGTTAGAATGAGATACACATATCTGGTCAGCTCTCCCCAAGCAAAGGCTGTCTAGCCAGGGCCAAGGTGAAAGAAATCTGTCCCTGACAGACAAGGTTACAGAATCCATTAGGGACACTATCCAGTAAAGCCAGGCCACTTCCTTTCAAAGACTTGAAGGCACCAGCCTCATGTGCCCTTCGGTCTTACCTCAGGAAAGCGTGTGGTCGCCTCTCTGCCCCTTTCAGACAGCAAATCCACACTGCTCATCTTCACACAAGTCAAGAAACCATGTGATCTGTTTTGTTTGTTTTTTTTTTTTTGCCAAACTTCCTGATCCCCAGGCTGCTCACCATGGCAGGAAATGGACAACTTTTGTTGTTCTTAGCTTGCAGGTACTCATGAACACATTCAGCCACAAGCTTTTCTTGCTTCCCATCCAGAGCTCCAACAGGGGATTGACCACCACACAGGGTCAATTATTCATTTGTTCTGTTGACAACACTTGGCTTCTGAGAGATATCATAAGATGAGAATGTAGCCATGAAATTGCTCTCCTAGTGACAGGAGTAACTCACTCCAAGTGCTCGGTCTTCAAACGTGAGGGCGTGAGCTCAGAACCAGCTGCCACATAAAAGCCTTGAAGGCCAGTGTGAGCATATCATCCTACCTCTATGGAGGTGGAAGAGAGAAGTCCCCTTTTCATCCTTGTACAGGTGGTCTAGAGTTACTGACAAGTCACGGGTTTAAGGAGAGTGTCTCAGGAAGCAAGGTAAGTGCTCCAGAAGACACATATGAACCCAGACACATGCACAAGTTGGGAGGCATGAAGAAAAGGGAATAGAAAGAACATGGGTGAAGGCTTCATCTTTCATAAATGATTGTTCTTATGTGCGGGATCTATTTCTCAACCTGTGATAACTGTGATTTTGTCCACAGCATTCTAGCGAAAAGCTCCTACATAACTGTGGTTTCAACTTCATTTTTGTCTCCTCGGATGACTCTGCTGAAAATCACAAGTTGCTTGAACCTATGAAGAACAGCCGTGGCAGCATTTCCGACGGCGCCACGGTCGTATGGAACCCACCGCTACTTTTTATTTGTTGTTGGCACATCAGGACTATGTTCTACTCTCGAAAGAACTAACCCCAGGCCAGAAAGAGAAATTTCTCTTTATTATTTCATTATTCAATAAATAAATTCCTCTGTTTATTATTTACTTTATTAAATGTTGACTTGATTTTTATCCTGACCCATGGAGCAATATTATACAGGCCCTACATTGTATGGCAGCCAAACTTACAGGCCAGCTCATACCTGGCCACACAGAAGGTGGTCACATGACTTCCAGACAGGATGTCGCCATCCTAAAAAAAAAAAAGAATAATTAAAATAATCATTTTAAGGGGCCAGAGTTTTAAGAAAACTATTTTTTCCATTCTGATTAAGCACAATAATGACATGCGGTTTCCTTTTCTTGTCTTAGATACAATGTAAAGGGACTCTGAGGTGCTAAAAACAACAATTCCTTTGCAAATATAAAAAAAAAGATTAGGATATGCTAATATTGTTCTGATTCTTTCTTTGCCATTATGGAGATCACCTGGGAAGTGTTAATCCAGGCTGCCTGACTGAGCAACCATACTTGTGGAAGTGACTTTAGTCCCCCTACCCCAAAACAGAATGCGAATGAACTTCCCCCTCAGTTTACCTTTTGATATAAAAGCTGTTTGGAAAATAAACATGGGTGATCTTTAGGATTTGAATGAATCCTGGGACTCCCTCCTGATATTGCCCTGTGAACTGTGTCTCAACTATTCCTACCCCTCCTCACTGGCCCAGGGAGATAATTTATGTTGGGGCTGGACCCCGACACTGACCCACCTCTTCACGTTGATATAAACCTGTGATATCCAATCCCAAGTGAATTGAAATATTGCAGCTCAATTTCTCAGCCAGGATTTTCTAATCCTGTTTGATTTCACTGTGGCTGGTAGTTTTCAGAACTATTTCCCACAAGGCTTTGGCATTGACTCTGGTAGCAGCCCGTGCTTCAGGGCACCTATGTCTCATTGGTAGCTGTGTCTGAAGCACACAGACATGTCACGTCTGCAGCATGGCCGCACCCGATGCTTCTTGACTGCCTTGACGTGAGCTAGGAAGGTGTTCTGTGCTCAAGATCACATGGTCTCAGGGCTCTCACTGGAGGGAAGAAACCAGTTTCTGGGATGGCCAAATGAAAAGGAAGCCTAAAGGGATGTAAAGCCCAACCATATTGAAAAACCTTTATAGCTCAAGAAAACAAAAAACAGCAGCAGCAACAAACAAAGAGGCCTGGGAAGGTGCCTTCAGCTTAGATGTCCCCGCTTCAGCTTAGATGTCCCCCCTTCAGCTTAGATGTCCCCGCTTCAGTTTAGATGTCCCCCCTTCAGCTGTCCAGCCATCATCACAGACCTGCCTCGGGAAATTCAGAGACACAAAAGGACATCAGAGCAACTGGGGAAAACATAAAAACCAAAGCAAAGGAAGCACACTCAGGAGACAGAGGCAGAAGGATCTTTGTGAGTTCAAGATCGGCCATGTTCACAAAGGGAGTTCCAGGATAGAAAGGGCTGTTTACAGAGAAACCCTCCCCTGAAAAAGCAAAGGAAGCTTGAGAAAGACATGTCCATTCACTGCTTTCTAGGCAAGCATGATTTCTGACTTCCTGTCTTCCTCCTCTCTGTTGGCAAACAGGAATGGTGACATATGCTTGGAATCCCACCACTGGCAAGGCAGCCATCTGCTGATTACCGGCTCTCACTGTCAATGCCACCAGCCTAGCAGAATCACCAAGACCCGATATAAATGAGTGACCTGTGTCAATAAACAAGGTGAGTGTGTCTTAGGAACAAACGCTGAGGTTTTCCTGTGGCTTCCGCATACATATACACTAAAGGAATGTATGTACACAGAGACACAAGCGTATCCATGTACATGTAAGAAGAGCCACAGATACACACAGGCACAGTACGGGGTGGGGGTGGGGAGAGAGAGGAAGACAGGACAGAGAATGGAGAATCATAATGAATTCAACTTTTGTGGACTGGTATGTCTCAAAGTATTTTGATTTTTGATTCTTCGAGACAGGGCTAGTGACCCATTCTGAAGCTCAATGAGGGCCCTACGTGTCTAATGGTGACCTCAAACATCCCGTTCCGCTCTGCTGCCAAGGGCTGACATGACAGGTATTGACCTCCCTCTTCATCTGTCCAGTGCTACAAATCTGTATCAGATACTAAAGCATGCTGGAGCAACACTCCCTGACTAAGGTGATCCTGAAACCATTTTACAAATTTCATGGAGGGGTTGGAAACGGAGGTTTCTCTGAACTGCACCGTGCAGTAGCAGCTTTGAAATAATCCCTAGGCTGGGAGGTGGGGGTGCAAGACTTTAATCCCAGCACTCAGGAGGCAGATCTCTGTGAGTTAGAGGCCAGCCTGTTCTACAAGAGTTACTTCCAGGACAGTTAAGATGGACTGTTACACAGAGAATCCTTGTCTTGAAATACAATCGATAATAATAATAATCACTCAGGTTATATTGATTACAAATTTTGTCCTATTGCTAAGGCTTATTACTAAATATCTCTTACAGTTAAATTAACCCATTTCGTTTGATCTATGTGTTGCCCTGTGGCCGTGGCTCTACCTGTCTGCTTGTGTCTTGTGTCTTGGTTTCTGACTCCTGTCTCACATGATTCTGCCCTTCTTTCTCCCTGTTTGGCCTTCCCACCTAGACTTATTCTGCCTTGTTAAAGGCCAAATCAGCTTTTTCATCGGCCAATAGCATACAGAAGGGTTATCCCACAGCAAGACCTGGTGTCAGGAAGTGAAAGAAGGATCTCCTCTGGACTGAAAATTACTGTGGATGCTCGCCACTTATGTTGTGTAGCTTGGGTCCCTCTTAGATATTCACACTGAGAGAGGCGTCAGAAACTGGAGAAACAGTATCACAGGAGGAGAAGTGTCAATGCACACATGGTCACTTTCAATTCCCAAAGCTCAGACAGACTAGCGACAGAGGCCCTGAGGGCCTCAGAAGAGACAGTCCCTGGCAGAAATGAGAAGGCTAGGAGACGGGATGACTCCATGCAACCAAACCTCTAGCATTTTGGTGACAGTTCTGACCAACAGGCAGAAAACTACTTTGTTCTTCATGTTGGGTCATCATCGTTTTCAGAGCACAGACCAAAGTCACGTCAACATGGATAGACAGACACCACGGGGAATGGGATATGGACTTCCACATTCTGAGGAACACCCAGTTCATGAAAGCCACACAGAGTGACAATCATGGCGAACATAGGGACTAAGAAACCAGAACTAGGGATTGTGTTGGGGGGGATTCCTCAGTTGGCAGAGTACTTGTCAGACAACAGTGGGACCTACGTTTGTGTCCCAGCACCCGCATATAATATCGGCAGCACTAGCACACAGTGGTAATCCCTACTCTTGAGAGTCTCAGGATGGAGTCTAGGAGAACCAATGAGCTCCAGAACTCATGGGAGACTGTTTCTCTAAATTCGCACTGGAAGGCCAACAAGAAGAGAATCATCAAGTTGAATTCTGGATCCAAGAAGTACACCCAGAAAGGAAGACACGGGCAACTAGGGAAAGGTATCCTGACTTGTTGGGAAGTCAGGCTCTACCTGAAGCTGGGGTATGGGGAGGGGCTCTCTCAGCACTGGTGCAGCTGAGCTCTGCTCCACCCTCCCAAGGGAGCTTCCCAGTAGAGGTATATAGCACAAATTCCAATTATTCTTAAAAAAACAAAACAAAACAACCCAGAGTCAGATACTAGGGGGTGAAGGCTGAAGGATCAGAGCAGTGTGCCAGCCACTAAAGAGACCCTTTACCTTGACCACTGTTCAAACCGAAGGGGCGATCCTGTCCTCAGACTGTCTCTTCCTATCTTATATTCCTCTCCTCCCAGCCACATCCCTACTGCCTCCACCTCCCTGTGCAGGGATTAAAGGCATGGGATCATAAGAACCAGGATCACATTTGTGTGAGCTGTTTCTCTTTTAGACAGATTCAATCTCCTCTAGCCCGGAGTGGCCTTGAACTAACAGAGATCCCTCTACCTTGCCTCAACTAGTTCTGGGATTAAAGGTGTGTGCCACCACTGCCTGACCTCTAGTAGTTTAGCTCTGCACTCTGATTTTCAGGCCAGCTTTATTGGTCCAAACAGAAACTAAGTATCACTACAGAGAGGTATCCATTTCTTCTGTTCTGCTCCCCTAAGGGAGTATCTCAGCAGAGGGATCCATTTCTTCTCAGCTCTGTCCCAAGATGCTATTTCTGCTTCTCTGTGAAAGGGGAAAGGCCTACAGGAAGGCGGTAGTCTCCTCTCCTCAGACTCCAGTAAAAAGTTGATACTCACCTGCCTTGAGAACTTTCTGCTCAGCTTACTCTTCTGCAGAACAGGGTCACCATGGTAGACAGGCAGTGCTGGCTGAGCCTGGGGAGGGCAGCGAGCCTTCCACACACAGCAGCATCATGCGACCCCCTACAGACATCAGCATCAAGTCTTCCAGAGCCTGGGTTTCTTTCTCCAGGACACACAGCACTGGGTGTGTCAGTGCAGGGCCCACATACTCACCTGAGCGTCATTCTAACCGCCTCCTTCCTTCCTCCAGGACCGTCCTTGTGTTTTCTTTTGGGTAGAAGGGTCTCAGGGGACAGATAAAGCATAAGTATCCATGGGGGGTAGGGGTGGTATTGGGGTTGTTTTCCGTGGGTGTCCAACCCTTTTCAAAGGGTCCAAGTGACTTGCTGGTATAGCCCCTATAGATGGGGAAGCTGGGAACACAGAACCTTTTCAGCTCCTGCGGGCCACTCAGAAGAACCCTTCTTCCTGCTGCCTGTTTGGGAGGTTGCAACTTGAGCCTGATCCAGGAGCCAGACATGTGGCAGAGCAGTACAGGTCTGGTTCCTCTGCTGGGAGCAGTGACAGAGGAGGGGTCTGACCCAGGTCTGGGTACCAGACTGTGCGGTTGAGCAGGACTAGCTGGGGATCTGGAGAGAGATGGCAAGCAAAAGCCACCAAACAGGAGGAGTCAGGAGGAGCAAGTCCAGCCCCTGGGATGCATCTCCGCACTGGATGAAGGACTCTGGCTCAGCTGCTTCCCCAGAAGTCACCCCTGGTCCTGATAGCACCACGTGTCTGGACAATGGAAAGCTGAATTGCTTTTGGTTCTCAAAACCAGTGGAGCAAAGCACGATGGGTCTCACCTGTAACTCCCAACACTTGGAAGGCTGAGGCAGGAGGACTGCTGTGAATTCAAGGACAGCCTGGACTGCAGGACAGAGTGGCATTGACACCCAGACTAGGTGCTCATCCTGGTGGGCTATTAGCACAAGTCTTTGGGACATTCCTGAACATCAAGCTGGACGCCTGCTCGCCAATCTGCCAGGCTCTACTAAGGACAGGGAGGCGCTTCACTCTGTGTAGACACCTGATCTCATGGGATGAACTAACATGAAACTGCTTCAGCATCAGGGTGCACTTCGCGAATCCTGGGCCTCCTGACACCTGAGGAAGGTCTCCTTGACAAAGTGAGCTCAGAACTCAGGGCCGGCCTCTTGCTCATGTTTCTTCCCCATGGCAGAAAATGGCACTAATGGTTGTGGGTGCATCCCACATGGCTCCCAACACAATGGGCAAAATCTCCGAGGAAGACTGGCAGGTGAGGTCTATCTAAGCCAACTGTCTGCTTTGGACGGATCCATCTGGTCAGGATTCCAGGTCTGGGCAAGTTGACCAGGATGGCATGTGCTGAAGGCCCTAGGGAAGGGGGGCAGAGTGAAGCAGGCAAGCTAAGCCTACCCTACACCTGACAGAGGTGGGTCCCATTTCTGGAACACGATCACCAAAGTTCCCCCAATCAAGAAGGCACCATCCTCCAGTTCACTTGAACAGACATTTATTGAGCACCTACCAAGTGCAAGGCACTGTTAGGTGCCACAAGAGATACAGAGTGACCATAGGGTCCCTGCCCGCGAGGAGCTCACAGTCTAGAGGGAGGCAACACAGTACACAGTTGGCTGCAGCTACACCTGCTGGAGAGGCAAGAGCCAGAAGCGAGACACCAAGTGCTGTGGGGGTCACAGAATACCACAGGGCTGCTTCTGTTCAGGGCACAAGACTCAGGGCTGGGCCTTTGAGGAGGAGGGCTGTAGGGCAGAGGGCCATTTCTAGAAGAGAAATAAGCACGGATAGGGCCCCTGGGAACCCAGATCTGGGTGGCGGGTGAGCATCGTGGCAGGGATAGACAGTGATAGTGAAGTACGGCCATGGAGCAACAGCCATGGGCGCTCGGCTCAGAGGACAGGAACTCGATGCTCTGGTGGCAGCTGTAGGTCACTGAAGAGGAGGAGGAGGACACAAAAACGGTCGTCTAGATGAACCTGAATGAGCTCCCTGGAGTCTGGGAGAGGGGAGTTGTAAAGTGGCCTAGTGTTGAGGGACCCGTGAGAGAACAGTGTCACGGGGGATTGTGGGAAGTGGAGGGCAGTAGCAAGCCAAGGGCCAAGAAGGATACAAGGGAATACGTGATAGAAGATGACAGAACGGAGGCCGAGCTCCTGAGGTTCTGGGAGTCACGATCCCATAGGCTTAGTGACAGGATTAGTGTCACCACTACTGAAGGTGACATTAGGAAGGAGTGGTGACCTCCTACAATAAGTGCAGCTTCTCAAAGTGCAGTTCCAGGCCACCAACTGGGAGCCACTCAGGGTGTGTGGAAAGGACAAGCCTCCAGGCTTTCCTCTACCGCAGAGCCCACACCTCAGGGTGTGTGTAACCTGCATTTTAGCAAGGGCTGCCCTTTTCACTGGCGTCCTAAGGGTGGCCCAGTTTTAGAGCCGCCTGTGGAGAAACTGCATTAAGGATTGCCTTCAAGGAGAAGAAAGGAATGCAGAGCATCCAGAAGGAAGATGGAAGAAATAAGGCCAATAGCCTCCCTGTCTGTAGCTGTTACATTAACAATGAAACGGCAACCAGTGAATGCCCAGGCTCCTCCCATGAGGTGAGCAGAAGCCAAGTTTGCAGACTGGGGAGTGAAAACGTGGGAAGGTAGAGTAAAGCATCAGCAACAAATGCAGGGCGTTTTAACCTCAGGGATCAAAGGTAACAGGAAGGTGGTAACGCCAGCGAACAGTGCAACTAATGGACCCAGCTGAGATGGCTCAGAGTGCTGAGGATGGGGAAGCATTGGAAGAGATGCGAGAGGCAGGCTAGGACCAGGGTGAGCATGGTGCAGAGGCCACAGGGTCTGCAGCCATTGCCCCTACCAGGGGGAGGGACTCAGTACTTGGCAGTGGCAAGAAAGGGTGGAGTCTTCTTTCTTGCTTTACACATTCGCAAGCCTGTGTAAACACAACTCCATCCTGTCTCAAAGCTGAGTCTGCCAACCATGGTGCCACCACACTGGACCAGGACAGCTCCTGCGACACATGCACGCATGCGCACAGCGGCTGGAAGTCCATCAGCTACACTAGTTACTTATCCTTTCAACCTCTGTAAGCATCAGATACTTGACCAATGACCAAAATGATCAGCCTCGGCCACATTGACCACCTCACCCAAATGTCAGGATACGCAGGAGGCAGAGGCACTCCACATACGGAGGAATGCCAAGACACTCCACAGTTCACTGTGGAGGTACTGAGGGGTGGAGGCTGAGCATCTACAAGTACCTAACAGCAACAGAGCTTGGGTGAGGCAGAGAAGCAGGTCGTGAGCTTCCTTTGGTGGCTGGATAAGTGGGATTTGGACGCTACCCCTAAAGGTGATGAATTTCACAGAGAGTCTAGAATTATATTTCACATTGTAATCTACACAGTAATTAATGCCTCTCGATTTCCTCCAACTTTTCTTCCCTCCTATATGGGGAAGGGGGCATGGGCAGGTATCTCAGAAACAATACTAAGAACACAGAGGCTACACAACAAAGTCAATCTGCCTGGAGAGTCTGGGAAAGCTCGTGCTCCTTGCTCCCTGCCAGCATCAGGATGTGGCCCCTGTGCTCTACAGAGCACCCTGACTCTCCTGGTTCCCGGCTCCACCTTGGCACCTTTACTGTGCTCAGAAGCTGGGGCACAAGGCTGTAGTGAGTCTACTCCTGGACCTTGCAAAGTCTGTTTTCTACTTTCACTGCCTGCAGGTCTCAAAAGCCCAAGTGACAGATGACAAACGACTCCCCAGCAGGTTACATCGTCAATGAATTCAGGAGAACATGACTGAAGTACAACCGTGACCACCTAGAAAGCTCTGTATTCATCTCCTGAGGGATGCAGGGATCAAATGAAACCAAGTATATGCATGGTGACAGCATCCTGGGATCTACATAGTCCCTGCACCACAGAGAACCAACCAGCACTACATCCTCAGTCACTAACTGTGAGACCAGGAGAAAGACACAATCCACAGAGCAGTGGAATTGACTGTGAGGGCTGGGACACAGCATGGATGGAAAACACAGAGCCCTTAAAAGGTCTAGGTGAGAGTCAAGATGCTAAGAATGACCAGGACATGTTTCACAGACACAGAATTCAGGCTACACTCAGAAGAGGCGATACTGAGATAACTGGTCCTGAAAGACTCAGGAAGAGCGCCTAAGAGACCACTAAAAGACAGAAGAGGGGAACAGCAGGGCTTTGAGACCCCTTCTGAAACTACTAATGCTATTTATTGGCTTGGGTCATCCTTGAGAATAGAAAACTTTTTGGCAAAGCTGTACAAACTCCACATGGGATTCTTTCCCATACTTGTAGGCTGTGGATTCATGCTGGCCACAGAAGGGAGTTCCTCAGCAGACTCTCCAATCCTACCTCACCTTCTGAGGTGACAGTAGCTGTGGAATCAGATCAGGAACCTGGCGGCCTCAGCTGGAGAGGGCATTAGGGAGCTGGGCCAATCAGGGAGTATGCTGGGACTCGTTTCCCTTCTCTGTCCAGCGGAGAGGAAGGAGGATGGGGCTGAATGGACTGAATTCTTGCCCTGCTCTTCTGAGTCTGACTTTGTCTTGTCGCTGACGACAGCCAGGCACCAAGTGCCATCTAGTGGCTCCATGTCTCCACTCTCACGACAGCCTGCTGAGAAGACCCGGAAGAGTGGAGCAGGCCAGCTCCAAGGAGGAAGGCAGGGGAGCACATACCATGTGAGTGGACAGACAGATCACCTCAAGAAAATATACTTTAAGAGGGCTTGCTTTCCTTAAGGAAGCAATTCCTTTTTTTTTTATTTTTTAATTTTATTTAGAAAGGCTAACCATATTCATTTGTCAATTTTTCTTCAGCTTTAAGGAAAATAGTTTAAAAAACATAAAGTTGTAAATACACTCAAGAGAAACTGCTATTAAACAGTTCTGAACAGGCAGAAAATGTACTTTTCTTTTACAGAAAATGTTCAATCTGTAATAGCAGCATAATTTATATATAGAAAAAAGCTGGCTTTGAAAATCCAGACTTTTGTATATATCAAACACATCCCTTTCTTCTCCTACCGAGAGCAGCACTGTGCACTCTGGAAAGCTTCTCCCCAGTACGGGACTCCACAGTTGGCAGCTCCCTCTGGTCCCCATCAGCAGTGGGCTCTCAGCCCAGCCTTCAGTCCAGTACCAGGGCAGAAAGGGCATTCAGGTCTTTCATGTATGGATGAGCTACCAGGATCTGGTCGATCTTCAGTTTTTGCTCAGAGTCAGGGAAGATCTTTAGCAGGGCCGCCCTCAGCTCGCTGGTCTCTGCGGAAGATCTCTGTGCTGGTATGAGAAGGTTCTGCTGCATACTGGGAACGGTGGCCAGGGGTGTGAAGTGGGGCTGCTGAGGAAGCCAAGGGCCTGAAGAGGCTCCCTGGTTCCGGGATGGAGGCTGGTGGCTGGTGTTGGCTACTTGGGTGTTGGGGCTCCGGAAGCCAGGATCGAACGTGCCCACATCTGGCAGGGCATTGAGTAGCGGCTGCATGTCTCTGTGGATAGTGACCATGGAGAGAGCGGCAGTGAGAAATCCTGTAAAGCATGTACGGCTGACACTGAGGATCTAGATGCTAGGTAGTTCCATGTTTTCTGAAGGCCACAGAGCCAAGGGGATGTGAAATCAGCCCCAACAGATGGCACCCGGCACCATTTCCAGACCAATGAGGGAACAAGCACCTCTGGGATGGACAGCCTCTCCCAGTCTGCTGTCTGAGGGTGGGCCACAGTTGTTGCTTCTGCAAGGTTCCTGCTCATCTGGAGGGTTTTATTCTAGGCAGTGTCAGCTGACTGGGGAGAGGAATCCCTCTGGGCAGAGGCAACTCCAAGAGGCTCCTGGAATCCCTGTCTCCAGTGAGGTCTGGGTGGGGCAATGTGCTCTGAATGCCTGTACACATGGTGTTGTCTAGGCATCCAGGGACACCTGTCCTGCTTAAAAACTCCCACCAATTTCATCTGTAGCTGAGACCTGGGGCTAATAGTGCCATCAACGCCAGAAGCTTGACAGCCTGCAAAAGCTCCATTAACATTAGCGGCATCCCTCTGGAAGGAGTGACAACCAGTAGCCACCACTCACTTTGAAGATGATACTAGGTGAGAGGGAAAAGGACCAGCAGGACTGGTCCTGCCACCAGACTACTGAAGGAGTGGAACAGGCAGCAAAGAATTCACTTCTAGTTTGACCTGGACCTCAGCTTAGCATGGGGCCCACACACAGCCTCAAACACAGGCCTTGAGGCCTAAAACCCTATGAGGATTTCCCATAGAAGATGTGGGGTTGAGGGGTTAGACCGGAAAAGCCTACAGCAGGTTGCCATGTCCTTGGCCCAAGTCAACGCCTTAACAGTGTGATAAAACCCAATGGCTCCCAGAGAAATGATAACAAGGCCACGACTTTCCCAGTGTGTCAGTCTCCACTGAAGAAGATCCCTGGGTGAAAATCAACCCACTGCGGTACACCACCAAGTTCAAATTGATGATCCCAAAGGCTCAGGCTACAAAAGACCAACTAGCAGCCTTGAAAGATGGGACAGAGTCTATGTTCTCCTTTTAGGTACCTAGACCAACCCCATGCAAAAACCTGCCAGGAGATGCACAGAAATATAGCTCACTTTTGTTTTAAAACAAAGGTCTGCCACTAGGTTAGCATGAAGGAGGCTGTGGTTAACAAGGTCACCTGAGAATTCTTAGCGTAGACATAACCTCTACTTCTCAGTGGCAGAGAATAAAGCAAGCAGGCTTTCTCATGCAGAGATGGTAAACAGTAGCTGTGGGCCCTCACCCCACCCCCACAGCGGTTCCTGAGCAGGACACAAGTTCACGGCAGCACTGGACACTCCAAAGAAACGGCTGCACAAAGTGCATGGCAAAGCATCCCACACAGAGATCCCGGCGAGCAGTGACCTACAAGTTAGCACCAGCTTGAAAACCTGCTTCTGCTGAGACCCTCATGAATGTCTGTGTGCTCTCAGAGTAAAATGAAAAGGATCCCCACACAGGGCAGACCTAGACCCTGGCGCATGAGGCAGAGGCAGAGGATCAGAGTTTGAGCTTAGCCTGCTGACTCAGAGGAAACAGTCTAAGGCAGGCAGGCAGGCAGGCAACACTGAAAAAGACCACAGTGAAGACTGGCCTTGGGCTGCTTCCGTGACTGGCTTCTATACCGTCACATATCTAGGTCTAATTACGGCCCAGAAGACATTCAAATGCCATTTCTAGTTCTCAAGGACAGCATTTGTTGCAAAGCACAACATTTGGTTAAAATAAAAAAAAAAAACCTTTGACATACAAGGGACATACAAAGAAATACCTAAGAAAGCCCTCCTTTCGAAGAAATTCATCTAGCCGAGGTCCGTTTCTTCCCAGAGGGTCATCAGGAACCATAAATATGTCCCCCACGAACGTGTACTGAAGCAGCCTACAACACAGAAAGTCACAGTGCTGACCATCAGTCCCCTTCACTGCTGAGGAAATGGAACACTCCTCACAGGAGACACCCCGTGTTGGGACAATGGTCAGCCTGAACATTCCCAGTGCTATCTGCTTGGAGAGGAAGCAACCCCACACACAAGAGAAAGCGTTCTAACTTCTGTTGTGGACAGAGTTCTGCGAGAAGCTCCTCTCAGCTGCCCGCAAGTCTCATCCAGACGCCAGCCAGGTATTCTGTTTTCTACCAGATGAGAAAACACGATTAGAGACATTCAGCTTGGGACTCAGCAGGTGTGCCAAAGTGAAACTGAAAAAAAAGAACATGTTCATAGGCACACCTCTGATTTGGAAGAGAAAACATTGTCCTCAGCAGAGAAATGCAAGGTTGATCTAGTATTACTCATCCAGGATAGGGACCTGGGCCTGCTCAGCAGTAAAGTCTTGCCGGGAACACGGAACACCGTGGGGTCTAGAAATAAAGAACTGACTGGGCATGGTGGTATATGCTTTTAATCCTGTGACAGCTATGTAGTAAGCTCCTCTCTCGAATAAATGAATAAACAAAATTAAATTAAACTTAAAAAATCCTAGCATCTATGTCCATGATGTACATTTTGGTATCCAAGCTGCTTCTGTGAGGTGAGGTCTAAAAGCAGTGGGTTGGTGGGAGCCTCCTTGTGTGCAGACTGGTGTCTAGCACAACAGTGCCTGAGAAGTTCAACAACTGATCAACTGTGCCCACCAGGTCAAACTTTCCTCCACCCATTACCAAGACCTTCTTAGCAACACAGAGCTCAAATATCTCAAGTAATTCACTTTCGTCCAAGAGTCTGCAGCCAAGGTTTGTCTTTCTTCTAAAATTTTAAAGTTACATTGTTTCCTTATTTGTGTGCCCACAACTTTGGTTCTCTCTTTCCTGTGTGGTTCTGGAGACTTCCAGGTCCTCAGGCTTGGCACATCTCATCAGCCCAAGCTTTCAGAAACCCTGTTCGGACGTAGCAAGCTCTAAGTCTGAGACAAGAGCCGACTGTGAAATACGAGAGACATGCGTGTCTAGATGTGTTGCTTACCCGCACTGCCCTGCACATTCCCTATTTGCTTCTTGTGGGTAGCAGCCGCTCGAGTGTCAAGTCTTCGGTGGGCTCATGGAAGCCAGCATTCACCGCTCGTCAGCAGTTCATGACTGACA
This sequence comes from Microtus pennsylvanicus, assembly GCF_037038515.1. Classification (NCBI taxonomy): domain Eukaryota; kingdom Metazoa; phylum Chordata; class Mammalia; order Rodentia; family Cricetidae; genus Microtus; species Microtus pennsylvanicus. The sequence continues at coordinate 88,995,728 of NC_134584.1, forward strand.
CGTTCACAGTGGCAGCAACAAGGAAAGCTGCACGCTAAACTCATGGAAAACACCAGCCATCGAAACTAGACTTGCCCGAGCCCGCAGTTAGGTGCCCCCTCCCTCGGCATATTGTTTTTGTGCTACGCTCCTGCTGGAGTCACAGCACCCAGAGCTGACACTTGAGATGGCTGAGGTCCTGTCTTACAGGTGCTCCTAGGAGCCCCCTTCACCCTCTCCTGGGCCTACCACCTTGTAAGCAGCACATCAGACAAAATGCAGATCACAGCAAAGTAAAACAAGATTACCTTTTTGTAATAATTTCTCTCCAGGACACCGACTCAGTCACGAACTCTCTGAAGTTATCATTTGTTACAATTATGCCCCCAGTTTTGTCCGCTAAGTGTAGCAGGAACCTATGGTTACAAGAGTTCAACATGAGCAAACAGCACGCCCTGCTGAGAGAAGCTGGGCTATAATGAAATAAGAAAATAGCCGCTTTAAACAAGGTTGGATACACAGAGTTAGGTCCCGTCAACTGAAGATGGATAAAACAATAAGCATCTCTGGAATTAGCAGTGGGATTATAAAACAACTTTTTTCATGCAGTCTAGTTCTACAAAAAAGTAATTTCAACTGATTCCTACATTTTCTAGAACAGATCCACCATAAACCGTGGTGACAATGCATGAAGACCTGAGCCGAGGACAAGCTAAAGGTAAGAGGCCTGTGAGATACATCAGCTCTGCAAATTTTTAAAGAACAATCAATTTTCTGCTTTGCATCAAGAAGACATCATCATTTTGGCCTAAAGATAGATAGATTCGCTCAATTACAAAAGAACGCGTGGTGATGGGGTGCCTTTTGTGATTTTAAACAAGTGGTAGTGCTGCTGGGATCAAACTAAGGGCCTGACAGGTGAGGCAAGCACAGGTGGGGGCACAGTAAAGAAACCAAGATGGCTGCTCCGTGGTTGGATGGCTGGGGGAAGGTTTTACATTGTTGGATAGGAGAGAGAACAGCCAGAAGCATCTGGAAGGGTCCAGAGCAGAGAGAGAAAGCAGACTGGCTGTGGATACTTCTCAGGTGTGTTGGAGGGCAGGGTCAGTGGAGACATGATGATAAAGAGAAGCTGAAAAGAATGAATATCGAGAGGGCCTTGTTTGCCATTCCGAAGAGAGTGGTCCCCAGTCTGGAAGCATAGTGCAGGGGAGAGGGAATAGTGAGATTAGCAGGGGGCTCGGATATTCATAACACATGCAAGTCACTAGGGACTGGAGGAGCCTGGAGGTAAGTTTTGGGCTTGCTATGTAACCACAGACATAGCCAAAGGAAGCGGCTCTTTCTGCTAGGCAGGAATGCTGCACATGGGAGCCTTCATCTCTGACAGCACTCCTTCTACAGTCCAGCTTAAGCAGACTGTATGACCATGACTGTCATTTTGGGGTCACCCACAACCTTCTGGAGAAATGGGGATCCCTTTGGACTCTATCACTAAACCCCTAACCCTATGTGTGAGAGGGTCTTAACTGTCCTAGGTCAGCCTTGAATTAAAGATGACCCTGACCTTTTGGTGCTGGGATTTCAGGTGTGTTCCAGCACACAGGGTCTCATGTACACACAGTGATGAAATAGAGTAAGAATAAAGTATTTTGTTTTATTGCTGAAGATAACCTCTGTCTAAACTCTCTTAAAATATCTGTGAGTAGCCAGGCACAGCGGTGCACATCTTTAATCGCGGCACTTGGGAGGAAGAGGCTGGCAGCTATCTGTGAGCTTCAGCACAGCCTGGTCTACATAGTGAGTTCCAAGAACAGTCAGGGCTACCTACTGAGAAACTATCTAAAATACAAGACAAAACAACAAACACTGTGAAAGGAATGGAAGTGTTATTTCTTGAGCACGAACAAAGACAGTGAAACAAAAGCCCCAATCACTGGACTCTAAGGTGCAGGCAGCCGCTCATCTTCACGGTGGCAGCGACTCCTAGGCAGGACTGAAAACAACAGATTCCTAACTCTTAGGAACTCGGGGAAGTTAGATTTGGTTTTATTTTCACCACCACCCTCACCCCCCAACAGGAGCTCACAAATTCCAGGCTAGCTTAGAATTCACTATGTAACTGAGCATGACTTTGAATCCCTGATCCTCCTGCTTCTACCTCTAAAATGCTGGAATTACAGGTTGGAGCCACCACATTTGGCTAAGGTCCTTGTTAATAAACATTACAGTTCACTTCTAAAGGGCATGACTTGTCAACGGTGCTATGCACTGTCAATAAAAGCAGATAGTGAGGCTTCCCACCAGGACACACAACTATACTCTCTGAAACCCAGAGAGCAACGTAAACCAAGAGGAAGTTTCATCTGCACGCCTGTTCCTGGGTTCAAATCCCTTGGCTGTGAGAAAAAAGCTGTGGTGGTAGAGGCCTGAAGGCTTTTCCTGTGCCTACTGACCTACTTGCTTTTCCACCCAAGCACTTCGGGGTTCCTGAGCCTGTGACGATGCGGACAAGAACTGCCCTTCCAGGACAGATTCCCAGGAAAGCTCCCAACCCGTGTGCTGCCCTCCCTCAGCTTTCCTCACACCGCTCTTTGACAGTACCTTGAATGCACCCCATCTAAGCTCATCTCTTTCCTATGGGTGAGGGAATGTCTGCAGTGCTCCTAGATCACCTCTTTCCCATTCCATCACATAGCAGTGTGGGTAACACATGAAGCACTGTCTTCACTGGAAGGGGTGGGAACATACAGAACAATGCAGAGAAGGGGCAGACAGCCCAAGGGCAACAGACACCACGCTTGTCACTACTTACACGACAACACCAGAATAGAGTTGCAAAAACTACATATCACCGGGGAAGCTTGGAATCCAAATTCCTCCTTTTGGGAGGTGGGAATCTCACCAGGTAACCCTGGCTGGCCTGAAATGCAGAGATTCACTCAGATCTGTGATTTACATAGTGAGTTATATAGGTCAGGGCGGCATGGTGAAACTCTGTCTCAAGGAGGAAAAAAAAGGAAAGCCAACTACATATATCTGCCTTTTCTCACTTCAGACATACTTTACTAAATTAAATAAAATCAAACTTAACACAATGGTGTCTTCTGTGCCATTCTTAACCTCATAGAGTATATAAGCTTAATAGTGACTTTGATCACGAGTTTTAAAACTGAGCAAGCAGGTCCCTTCAGAGTGCACACCAGCCTGGTGGCAGGCAGCTGGCTCCTCACCACCCCACTCCCACCTTGGGAAGGAAAACAGCCCTCCATACCTGTCATCATGAGAAGCGATCCGTTCTCCAAAGACCATCCGGGCAGGAGTTAAAGATAATATTCCAAGCTCCTGGAGCTGGGTTAAGAAGTGCTGTTCTGTTTGTGGAAGAAGTTGATGTGGGTTCAGTAAAGGCCATCTTTCCCAGATGTGTAAACAAATGGACGCAAACCCAAATACTTCACTTGGGGCTTGCAGAAAACCTCCTTTTCCTACTGACTCAATTTTACTAACTACCAGATCAAGTAGAAAAAAGAAAATCAATTAAGACTCATACTAAGACAAACCCTGCATAGGAACTGACTGGGTAGTTTTTAAACAAACAAACAAACAAATATTAAATTCATTTCCTCTTGAGACTAAACCATAAGCCTGTAATTTATCAATGCTGCCCTCAAGAACTCTTCCAAAGGTATATATGACAGGTAGAATACAGAAAGAGAAGTGACAAGAGTCCCCCAAAAGTGGGAGTGCGGAGGAGAAGAGCCCTTTAGATGCAGAGGCAGCAGCAGGAACAAACCTCTTTGCTCCAGTCAAGAAAGGCTAGCCTTCTCTCCCAATTAGTCTCAGTTGTCTGTACAAGCCCGATTGTCCCAGGCACACTAGTGACAAGAGGGAGGGCTGATGCTCTTCTGTGGGAAAGCAGTCACAGGCAAGAGAAGCTGAGACCTAAGATTCCTGGGTTTGCATTTCCAACCAAAGCAGCTGCCAGTGACCTGAGCTGATCTGCCCACACTGGGGTTCCCTATTTTGCAGCTGCCCAGTGTGCATGCAATAAGACTCTGCTAGGCAATGAGTGAATCCACCTAGCTCCTCCAGGACCTTCTGTTCTGACATCTCCCAGATAAAGAAAGCTGGGACTGGCTTCAGCATTAGACTTCACTTCCTGTTTCTCTGCCCCCTGCTACCTCTCCTTTCTAGGAGCCCTCGTGTGCTGTGCCTGCCACAGCCTCCCCCGTTTGTCTATGATGGCCCAGGACAAAACAACCTTACGTTCTCTGGAGTATTTTACAACACAGTAAGTCCAAACTTCCTGTGTGGGAGCTGTAGGTTATGCACAAAGTACCCAATGGCAAACAGAAATGATTCCTAATAAGCCCTCAGACTACTGGAAAGACGTTATCTAAGGACAGAAAACTGGCCAAGTAACTATTTTAAAGAAACATTATTTAAATATTCCAAAGCCCAACCTAGTGGAGACACTTAACTTCTAACAGCAATGCTAACCTTCTACCCTTCCTAACCACTCCCTTTTATAATACAACACTCGTCAACTGAGAGGCATGTCTATCCCAGGCCAGCCTCAGAAACTACTGTGTAGCCAAGCACAGCTCTGGCCCTCCACTCCTTCCCGAGTGCTCTGGCCCTCCACTCCTTCCCGAGTGCTCTGGCCCTCCACTCCTTCCCGAGTGCTCTGGTCCTCCACTCCTTCCCGAGTGCTCTGGCCCTCCACTCCTTCCCGAATGCTCTGGCCCTCCACTCCTTCCCGAATGCATTACAGGTATGCACCACACCGAGTTTTCAACTGGTATTTTACCAGACAGAAACTATTCAGAATTTCGTCATTCAATCTGTTGCCCACATGTGTGATTCTATTCTAAGTACCTTGTGTTGCAATTTGAAGCCAGTTCATTGAATACCTAACCAGAAATATGGAAAAGTCACTGGGCCTCACCTGTGACATTAGGATCGCGCCTTGTTCTCCACTGTGGGACAAACACAGTGATGTTTCTGTTGCCAAGCTTCCAAAAATATTCAACTGCAATTGCTATCCCACGGCAACTAAAGAACTTTTTCAGACCATGGCTGGAAGAAAGCAAGACGATTTCATTAGGTCAAGGCATATGTAAAGCCTACGTTTACCACGGAGAAGAACAATCATACAACAGAAACAAGACAGACATGCTATTACTTTTCCAATGTGTTGTGTGTACTTTGCTGCTTTGCAGAGCCAAGTTAGACCTGCTGACTGAGTCCTTCCTGTATCTTAGAGTCTTGGGTCTTTTCCTTGTATCCGACGAACTGAGTGCGCTGTTTTGGTTGAGGGCTGCAGGCTTGCTGTAATATATGTTTATTATCACAGTGGTTTCCAGTATAGTCTACTGGGAAAACTACTACTGTTTCTAACGTCTGTCTAATCATTGGCCTCTAAGAACCTTATCTTCTTTTTGTGAGATGTGGTCTCTGTAAGTCAATGAACTGACTTAAAGCATGTGATCCTCCCGCCTCAGCCCCCTGAAGTCTGACACACTGGGGTACACTGCACATCTAGCCTACTGTGACTCTGGAGTCATGTCCTGGGGGGCTCTGCAGCTGTGTGGGGTGCTGCTTGTTTACTGTGTTAGGGATGAGACCCAGGTCCTCACACGAGCCAGGCTAGCACTCCACCGCTGTGCTTCACTGCCAGCGGATGTCTAAGAACTTGGGAATTTTGTCACAGAATTTGTGGCTCAGTAGCTGTGACAGTGCCTGTGCTATGTGCCTGCCTATGGCTGAGGACAGGAATTAAATATGTGACCCTGCTGTACTACCACAGTGCCCAATGTCACTGCTACCTCTGGAGGATGGGTGAGTGCATCACCCACCTTCCAAGGAACTGAAAAGCTCCCAGGTTTATAACTTAAAAAGAACACTTAGAAAACAAGATTCAAACGAAACTAACTAGAACCACGGGGACCGTACCGAATGAATCAGAAAGCAGGGAAAAGGAAAACATGTAAGAAACGGGCCAGGACGGGTCAATCTGCAAAGGTCACCATGGTCACTGACCCACCACTCGGTTTCTGCCACAGCAATGTGACAACAGCCACACACAGCTGTAGATGGCAAATATGGCTGAGTTCCTAAGCACTTGAGACAGAAATGGGGCTGTATTTAGCCCAGTGTGTGACTTCTTGCTCAGAAGGCACACAAAAAATGTAGCTCCTAAGTCTGGTAGTACATTTCAAAACACAAAACCAGAGACTGGATGGAGAGATGGTGCATACTTTTTTCCCCCTAAACCCTAATCCTAAACCCTAACCCTAACCCGAGATGGCGCATACTTAAGAGCACTTGCTGCTCTTGCAAACGGGCGGATGTGGGTTTGATTCTTAGCACGCATGTGGCAGCTCACACCATCCGTAACTCCAGGGGATCAGAAGCCCTTTTCTGACCAGGCATGTATATGGCACACAATACACAAACAGGCAAAACACTCATACACATAAAAAAAAAATCAGCTGGCTATACCGCTCCACAGGCAAAAGTGCCACATGTGGACCATGGCGTGTGCACTCCCCCAACACAAACACACATAAACAAGTAAGTAAGCAAATATGATTAAAAAAACAAATAACCCTTTATTTTGCCTCAGGCAGTTAAATAGAGGTGGGGGAGAGATGTCCTTCCCATACACATCCTCTGCCTGCCAGGACTGGCTTCCAGGTCCCTTCCACATTTGACAGATCAGAGAGAGCAGGCCAAGGCAAACTTCCCATAATACACATGCCAGCCAGCTCTTGCTCTTGGGTAGTCTTGTCCCTACCCATCCTGGTTGCTAAGTCTCCTTGTGTATCTTCCCTACCAGCCCCTCTGAGGGCTCAGTCTGGTCTCCTGTGAAGCCAGCCCTTCCTGTCTTCTCACCTCCTACCTTCTACTGTGCAGTGTATCAGAGTGGACTGTTGAGAGTGGGTGTGCTGGGGTAGACTCATTGCCCACACCTGGCCAAGGCCCTTCCACTATCCCATAATATTATGCCAACCCTCTTTGCATTCCTGACCCTTGAGCACAGGAAGGCTTGGATACACACAGGTAAGCTGCCAGGAGGTTGCAAAGAGTAGCCCACAAGTTCTCTTTGCTAGAGGATAAAGCCAATGCTTTTTCAGAGACCAATAAAGAAGAAACTATCAGCTGGGCAGTGGTGGCACATGCTTTAATCCCAGCACTCAAGAGGCAGAGGCAGGCCTAGGTCTCTGTGAATTCGAGTCCCGCCTGGTCTTACAGAGCAAGTTCCAGGATAGCCAGGGCTACACAAAGAAACCCTGTGTTGACAAACCAAAAAGAAAAAAAGAAACTATGAGATCTTATTCCAGAAAACACATGCAAGCAAACAAACCCATGGCTGATATAGTAAGGATGAACCATACCAGTATGACTTGTTACTGGTGAAAAAGAGGGAGTAACTGGCTTCTTGTTCTTAAAGAATAAGTACTCTAATTGTTTAATACTAAGGACAGGCCTGGAGTTAAGGCAGCCGGTTTTTGTTTGTTTGTTTGGTTTTTGCCCCCGCCTCTCAAGATAGGGTTTCTCTGTGGAGCTTTGGAGCCTGTCCTGGAACTCACTCTGTAGACCAGGCTGGCCTTTGAACTCACAGAGATCCCCTGCCAGTTCTAACATGAAGATCCTAAATGAAGAGCACACACGCACACAGGATCCAGCGAACCTGCTTGTCCTCTTCTCCTTAAATCTTCAGCTGACCACACAGCAGGAATGGATGGGGACAGAGCTCCACTTGCGGTCAATGAAGAAAAGGAAGCCAAAGCAGATGGCAGGAATTCTGCTACCCTGGGTATCTAAGTTTAAAGCAACAGTAGAACAAGTAGTTTGCTGTCAGAAGCACCAAGGCTGCACCAGTTTTCAGTGCTCTCTACAGAAGATCACAGCATTTTCACTCTGAAGACTCCACAGTTAAACAGTGCTTCCAGGTTCGGCCTAGAGAATATGTAGATTTATCTAGAAAATAAAACTACAGAAAAAGGAAATGAGGGCTGGGGTGTGACCAATATAGCATATGTGTGTGATCTGAGTTGAAGTCTCAGCCCCAGGAAGTGGGGGAAAAGAAGAACCAAACTGCTGTATAATGTTAGACAGTGCAGTAAGAACTCTTCTTTTAAACCTGATGAAGTGTGTTTATCCTTGCTGCTTCTGGTCTCTATAATCGAGACAGGGTGGTGGACAGGGAAGTGCCAACTAGTGGTCTACCCTGACCTAGAGAACATATATTCACAGTGCACAGACTAATACCTTCTACTTTAGGGACTCCAAATAGACCCCAGCCTCACATGTAGGAAAACACTGAGCCTGGAGGGTAGGTGTGTCAGCTCTTCAGGGAGATCTGAACTCCTGCCCCAGGCCTCTGGAGACAAGTTAAATTACCTGGCTATTTTTCACATTCTAGCAGTCAGCCCACACGCTTCAAACAGAGGAGAGCTGGGTGATAACAGCTAGCTAGCAGTGGCTGTCAAGCCAGACAGGGCAGTGCAGGGAAATACTGTGGGAAGCCCTTTCTGAGTTAACCAGAAAAGCACAATTTCCTTCTAGCTTCCAGCTCATAAAATAGCCATGGAAGCTGCTCCAGAGAGACGAGCAAGCACAGTGGACACATGCGCAGTTCTGACAAGCGAATGGGCAAACCCCATTGACACAGACAGTCATCAAAGGAGACTGGTCAGGTGCTCTCATGCTGGGGTTTCAGCCGCCACTGTGATGTCGGCCAGACACTGCAAACATTTCCACTGACTCATCACCTGACTCATCACAGTGACGACGGAAACGACAGAAAACACATCCCCAGCAGAAGGCAGGTGTTTCAGAACTGTTCGTGGTATATATGAGCTTCAGACCTCATGATGGACCAAATAAACAGCAATCTGGGGGAGAGGGGGTGCTGCTTCAGGGTAGTTCACACCAATAGACCCAATTCTTGCAGGCCTTGCATTTTCTTCTAAACTGCTGTTAGCTGTGCCAAATTGGTGAGGGTTACTCAGCAGCTCTAATGTGTCCAGTAACAAAAAGGTCTGAGTAGTCCAACCTCAACTCCTGTGGGAGACGCAGGCAGTCCCGGTGCTGAGGAGGAAGACATGGCCCCAGGTCTAGGTGTGATCCTGGACAAGGCTCATATCATTTCAAGCTACACCTAATTCTTGCTCCAAGAAACGAGTATGAAGATTGCATTCAATAATAATAATAATAATAACAACAACAACAACAATGCTAATAATAATAACATGCCAGGCTGAGAATGAAGCTCAAGCAGAGCATTTGCCTAGGGTGTCTAAGAACCAAAGTTCAATTCTTACTGCCAAAAAACTTAGGAAATCCTTGGTCTCGGTTAAAACGCAGTCTACATTGGTGACGCGAACGGCAAGCAGGCTATGAAGTCACAAATGGTGACAAGAAGCCGGTAAGAAAGTCCTAGTCATCTTCCTGGAAGCCCGCCATGTCCAGAGCCTGCGGCTGAGGGGTTTAGAGAAACAGTCTACCTGCACTCACTGATGGGCTGTGCAAGAGTCAACCATCTCCACTTTTGGAACTCTCTTTGAGGGGAGTCCTCTGAGCACGCAGTCCCCAGCATCATGCAGCACACAGGCAGCTGATCTGAAGATGTCCCAACTCAGAGTCAAGGCCTACCCATACTGGCAATTTCTTCTCTCAGAAAAAGGGTTAACTCTGATTGCTAACTGTGGTGGTTTGAATATAAATGACCCCCAAGGGTCTATAGGGAGGAGCACCACTTAGGAGGAGTGGCCTGGGAGTAGGTGTGGCCTTGTTGGAGGAGGTGTGTGACCAGGGGATGGGATTCGAGGTATCAGAAGCTCCAGCTAGTTTCTCTGCCTGTTTCCTGTAGATCAAGATGTACAACTCTCAGCTCCTCTAGCATGTCTGCCTGCATGTCACCATGATAATGGACTGAACCTCTGAACTCTATGCCAGCCCCAATGAAATGTTTTCCTTTAGAAGAGTCAGCGTGATCAGAGCAACAGAAACCGTAAGACAGGTGGACCTACATCCAATTAAGTGCAACTGTGTCTTAGGGTAACATCCCTTTTCAAAGTGTTGTTCTTAAACCCAAACATCAGTAAATTCAAAGGAATGTTAAATCCTCTAGAAAGAATCAGTTTTCAAACCTAGTGAGGGGCTGGAGAGCTGGCTCAGCGGCTGCCAGCACGAGCTTCCAGAAGCTGCAGTTGCACCATGGCCAAGCAATTCACAGCCACCTGCAACCCCAGTGCCAGGGATCCAACACCTTCTTCTGACCTCCACGGGCAACAGAATGCATGTGCACAACCTCCCTGTACCCCTACCCCACATACATTAATAAAACTAATGCCTAAAGTAATAAGGATCATAATTAGTCTCAGCAGTTAAGAGTACTTGCTGTTCTTAACTGAGTTCAGGTCTTAGCACCCATGTCAGGTGGTTCACAGCTGTAATTCCAGGTAGCATATATACACAGACACAAACACACCCCCACAATCAATAAATAAAAAACAATATATATATATATATATATATATATATATATATATATACTAATAAAAGCTTGCATGCTCGTTTTAAGTGATAATCATTGCTTTTCAAAAGCAACAGCACTATATCCAAGGATGTTGGGAAATATGTGGTAGTGTTTTGGGTTGTCATGTGTCTGGGAAGTACACTATGGGCAGATTGGAAGGGATCAGATATGTAACACAAGCTGGCATGATCAAACAGTACTATACATTCCAATAGTCAATACTAGTTACTACTCTAAAAAGTTGATGGATCAGCTAGCAAAGTGTGTGTTGAACAAGCATGAGGACTTGAGTTCAGATCCCCAGCACCCATGTAAAAAGTGAAGGTGGTGGCACACACTTGTAATTCTAGTACTGCTCAAGAAGAGAAATAGACAGGAGGAATCTTGGAGGTCCCTAGCCAGCCAATCTAGCCAAACTGGTAAGCTCCAGTTTCAGGGAAAGAACCTAACTCAAAGACAACAACAAAAATGAAACAAAAAACAAAGGTGGAAAACAATCGAGGACGACGGCCAATATTAACCTCTGCTATCCATACGCGCACACATACTCATGAACATACAGCATGTACACACAAACATTGTTAACATAGCGCACACATACTCATGAACATACAGCATGTACACACAAACATTGTTAACATAGCGCACACATACTCATGAACATGCACACACAAACATCGTTAACAGCGCACACATACATACTCATGAACATACAGCATGCACACACAAACATTAACATATGTGCACACATACTCATGAACATACAGCATGCACACACAAACATCATTAACATGCTCAGCCTTAGCTCATCTGTACTCTTACTGCTTGAACATCACTGAGAAATCTTTGCACATTAGCATTCCTCAAAATCACGACTTAAACTCTTGTGTCCTCACTCAGCTTAAGAACTAACAAGGAGGACTTGGAGCCGGTCTTGTACTACAGGTACCCAAATGGATCTTACAGTTTTACTTAGATCAATCTATGTAGCTGTGGGACATTTGCTGGGTTTCCCCCAACAGAGCTGCCAAAACCCAAAGTAGATGACAAGAGGCAGTACTGCTTGGAAAAGAGGATACAGGTACAATAATAGTCTTATTCCCTGCTTTGACATTTTTCAACCTCTGATCCCCTAGCCTTGACCTTCCCAGGGCTGAGATTCAGGAAGGGGCCACCAAGTCCAGTTTATATGGTGCATGGGATAAAACCCAGGGCTTCATGAATGCTAGGTGAGCATTCTACCAACAGAGCTACAGGCAGCCCCAGTGCAAACTGCCAAACTTCTAATATCTAAAATGGTGGCACTCTTAAAAAAAAATTGACAGCAAAATGTAAACATACAATGTATTAAAAAGAAGAGAAAAGAAAACCAAAACAATGCTCACAAAATCCACACTGCCAGGCACAGTAGCACACACCTTTAAAGCCTAGCACTGGGAAGGCAAGGGAGGATCTTCTTGACTTGGGGGCCCCCCTGGGTTGAAATAGCAGGCCAGCAAGGGCTCCATAGTAAGACTTTGCCTCAAAACAAACATGGCAGGTGCAGAGGCCCATGCCTATAATCCCAGTACTTAGGAGGCAGATTGGATCTTTTTTGAGTTTAAGGGCAGCCTGGTCTTCACAGCAAGTACCAGACTAGGGCTACATGGCAAGACCCTGTTCCAAAACAAAAGATAACACACAAAACTGTCAGGGCAGACTTCAAAGGTGGGTTGGAGGATGGCAAACAAGCTGAAGATTCCAGAGAAGACCAAACAGCCTGGCTTCCAGTCCTGCAGCTTACTGCTGTCAGCAGCCATGGTTCCGTGCTACCCTATGGCTGTGGACTTTAACAAGGGCAAGCCAGGCACAGTGGCTGCTGGAGGCACCTCATCAAACACACCAAGTTCATATGGGAGGTGTGTGGCTTTGCTCCTCATCAGCAGTGAGCTCTGGAGCTGCTCAGTGTAGCCAAGGACAAGCAGGTCCCAGAATTCATCAAGAAAAGGACAGATGAACATACAGCCACACCAAAAGCAAAGGGGGGAGAGGAACTGAGCAAGAGTTCTCGCCACCATGAGGAAGGCAACTGCCAAAGATATAAAGTCCCTTCTTCCTCTGAGTAGGAAATACTTCAGAAAACATAACATGTATCTTTGATACATCCTGAAGTATTTCTGGATGACACCTGAGAACTCCTTTGAAGTACACAAAGGCTAGTGAGGGAACTCAGCAGCAGGGCATTTGCCTAAAGTCAGAAGAGCCTGGTCTCCACCCCCAGCACCACAGGGACAATAAACAGAATAAAGTAAAGAAAAATAAAACCCCATAAAAGTGGGTTTAAAGTTGCAGATGGAACAAGATTGGTCATGAACTAGTAATTGTTGGGACTGAGTGAGAAAACCCATGGAGAGTTGCCATACCTTCTTGTTATATTTCTTTGTAACTTTTAATAAAAAGAAAAACTAGCAAAATAAATAAATCATTAAGTAAAGCTGACTCCAGTTTCCACATTAACAAGGAAGGCTCACAACTGCCTGCAACTCTGGCTCCAGAGGATTCAATGCATTTGTCTGGCCTCTTCCAAGGGGCACCTGCAAACATGTGGAATGCGTTCACACAAATGCACAGCATATACATTTAAAAGAAAGAAGAAAGACAAGAAATAGAGGTGGCTGGAAAGATGGCTCAGCAGTTAAGAGAGTTTGCTACATTGTAGAGGACTTGGGTTCAGTTCCCAGCACCCTCACCTTGGCTCACAGCTGTAACTCTAGTTCGGGAGATCCACTTTCCTCTTCTGGCCTCCTTGGACAGCAGACATGCATGTGGTGGGCATATAAACATGCAGAAAAAAACTTTCATGCACATAAAATAAAGATATGTGCCCATAATTTATTTTTCATGCCCGTAACATAAGCACTAGGAGGCTAGGGTAGCAGGATCGTGAGTCAGAATGTCGCCTCCCCAGCATCTCGAGATGAGAAGCCTACGGGGAGACAACACAGTGCTGGAGCATGCGCCCTCCTCACATAAGGACCCTGTCCAAACGTTAGGACCAGAAAGAAAAAGCCAAACACATTCCTAAAACTTCAGGACATGATTTGACCTTTTCAAATTCCTAGAAAGTGGTCATACAGGCATTCAACAGAGAATATTATTCTCAGAATTTAGCATCTGTAGGAGCTGGGAGTGATGGCTCAGCAGTTAAGAAAGGCTTGAATTCAGTTTCTAGCACCCATATCAGGTGGCTCAAATTCATCTAATCACAGGGATCTGACATGTTTTCTGGCCCCCATGGGTACTACATTCATGTTTACAAATTGACTTTCAGACACACACATACACTTAATGAAAAATAAAAATAAGCCAGGTGGTCAAGAGGCAGAGACAGGCAGATCAAGGCCAGCCTGGTCTACACAGCTAGTTCTAGAACACCCAATGATACACAGAGAAATCCTGTCTTGGAAAATCCAACACACACACACTTTAAATTAATTACTTTTTTTAAAACATTTTTTCGGGGAAGCTGAGGCAAGAAGTACTACAAATTAGTAGCAAGCCTGGGCTCTAAGAGACTGTCTCACAAACAAAAGACAGCAGCAGGCAGCAGCTCCATTCTTGTACTGGGAATCTAACACAGATTTCAAAGTCTAGTTTATTTACAGTTGCACCCTAAGTGCCAGAGTGAGATATGCCGTGAAAATATAGTCTTTAGCATCTCCCACCCACAGCAACAGGGTCAAGCAAAAGCTTAGAACTCCAGAAAACCAAATGCAAAACTCTTCCAACCAGCCAGGCGGTGGTGAGACACACCTTTAACCCCAGCACTCAGGAGGCAGAGGCAGGCAGATCTCTGTGCATTCAAGACCAGCCTGGTCTACAGAGCGAGTTCACAGAGAAACACTGTCTTGACATTCAACACCAGCCTGGTCTACAGAGTGAATTCACAGAGAAACACCACTGTCTTGCGTGCACACACCCATGCTCGCACACAGCTCTCAAGACGCTGCTGAGAACTAGGTAAGAACAGAGTAGACTTACGTAATTGCAACATTACTCCCATCTATAACAATATGCTTCAAATCAGCTCTCCCTGGTTCATTTTTTAATTCCAGCTTGTACGGTGTTTTCAGGGTATCTCGAAATCTCTGAACCCCCGTAACGGAGGAATCCATATGCTCAAAGGCTCCTGCCCATCGTGTATCGGTAGCTGAAGGTAACAGCTGGGGCAGCGGTGGCGGGGAATAGTGTGGCTTAGGCTGAGGAGAGCTACAGCAGCCAGAACGTTTCTCACAGGAAGCCTTCGCATTATTGGGAAGCAAGGGTTCCGCTTGCTGTTGAAAGCCATTTTCAGGGACAGCTGGGCTTCTCTGGGTGTGACCTGTAGCTCCCCTCGAAATGAAGCTGACTTCTTTAGGACTAGAAGAGGCAACAGACGGTGAGAGGCCATCGGTCTCAAGGTCTACATTACAACTGTAGTTCTGGTTTGAGGCCCACATTTCATGTTTCTGTCCTACTGGCCCTGTTCTGAAAGAATTAACTCTGCAATTTGAGGTACATGGTTTAGAGTCTTTGAACGGTAACTGGGAAAATTTTTCCACCATGTTTTGCTCTGTGTGACTCTGTGTGTTCTTTGGAGTTGAATCTGCTGTGAGCTCATTTGTGCTGCTCCCGACACCTGCACTTCTCTGAGCAGCATCTGGACACACAGTGCAAGGTGCAAACACTCTGTCTCCTTGGAGCCTTTTGTTCTCTTTTTCAATCTCCTCCAAGAGCAGTAAGGGCTCTGTAGATGGCCCGTACTCCTTGATGACCTTCTCGACAATCTCTTGGGAGTAGCCCATGGTTCTGAAGAAGTTTACAAGGATGCTGTACTCCATTTCTTCTGTGGTGTCTTTCCCATCGGGGCTTAGATTTGGAGAGTTGGAAGCAGCAGTGTCACACGGGTCAAGGATTTCATTTCCATCTGAGGCCTTGCCATCTTGCAGAAGCTCCCCTTCTACAACATTCTCCAAGGAAAACTGCTTCTTGGTGTGCCTTTCTTCTGTATCAGAAGACCTTCTCTTGTGACAAACTTTGTCCGTGGAAAGTGCATCTTCATCTGGATTTAGACCATTTACTGGGACAAAGAGCACATCTGCAGAGCTAGGAAAGACTGCATCCATTTGCTTTGTGAGCTCAGAAACAGGGGTCCTAGCTTTATTTCTGGACTCTTCTTGTAAAACACTTTCCTCTCTAGCAATACTCGGTCCTGGGGCAGCATTCTGCATCAACTCTGGAGGCTGAATATCTCCAGTTTTAATGACATCATCATCTTCTGCTTCAAACAGATTCTCTTCACCTTGTGTGAGACTCAGTAGTTCTTTTTTCAAGGAAGTGGGCAAAATCAACAAATCCATTGTATAATTGTCAGCATGGGCTTCAACAAACTGTCGGAATTCCCGTTTGATTTCTGACTCCTTCTGACTGCTGGGCAGGTTCTCATTATTCTCGAAGAGCTTTACAAACTGCTGAATATGACTCCTGGCCATGACCACAGCCTCAGCGCTTCCTCTGATGCCAAGAAGCCCGAAGTCTAAAACGCAGAGGTCAGCACAAGTATCCTGAATTAGACTCTTTAAAAACAGACTCTGTGCCCCTACAAAAATGCAGTGCATGGCCGTGGGGTAGCATTCTCTCTCCTCCAGTTCAGGCTCACAAATTCCTTTGATATATTCCTGTAAAGACAATACAAAATTAGACCAATTTACCAGATTCCTACAATAGCAAGGCTGACTTTTTAAAAAAAGAAAAAGAAAAAAAACATTAAGCATATTTATAATTTGGAGTAAAATTCCTTGACTTCAATAAAAATAAAAAATTACAGCTTGGACCTTTTGTGTGTATGTGTGTGTGTGTTTCATTCTAAACTATTTAATCATCTCTAGGGGAACCGAAACTTTGTATATCTACAGAGTGGGAATTCATAACCTTTCACTATGTCTTCCACCGTGATCTTAGGGGCTTGCCTAGCTGCACAGTGGATAATCCCAAGGCTGGATTCATTTACATCTAAAAAAACCTCCTCCTACCCAGTCATTTCTCACAAAGGGACATATTTGATGAGATCATCAGATCAGTGAGCTACAAGAGAGCAAAGCCTGCACCACTACTGCCTTTGGTTTGCAGATTCAACAAAAATGATCACCCCACCTCCAGGTTTCTTGAAGACATTTAGAAACAGTAAGATTCAAGTATATATATTAGTAACAGGACTTCTACAGGCTGCCACTGGGAGCTAGTGAGATGATCAGCAGTGAAAGAGCTTGCTGCCCAGCCTGCTGATGACCCGAGGGATCTACATGGGAGAAGGAGAAGATCAACTCTTTGGCCTCTACACACATGCTGTGGCAATATACACCCACACATCCAATAAATAAATGCACTAAAAAATGTTAAGGGAATTAGTTTCTTTAGCAAGTGGGATGCTAATTGGAACAAAAAAAGTGAGTCAAGCAATTAAGTGTATGCAACACACACACACACACACACACACACACACACCCCTCCCAGTGAAACATACCCACCAACTTTAGCTCTGGAATATGTTAGTCTCAGATTCCATAAATACTACTGGTGCAGTCTTGCTCAAGTTACACAAGCGAAGTCCAGTTTCTTCAACAGCAAAGGCAAGAAGAGTGCAGTCATAGAGGGTTAGGGGAGTTAAAGTCCTTACAGGGTACCTCGGTACATGGTGAGACTGTTACTCAACGGGCAGTGTACTTCTGCATAGACACTGTAAAGGGAGATCTGACCTATACTTTCAACCCAGGGTGTTGCCAAAACCAGCGCTATTTAAAAGCTCTGCCTGTGCAGCTTCAGTCAGGAGCTCTTCCAGCTTGAACTTAGTATGCACTTGTTGTTGACCACGCCCCTTCAGTTAGAATCCATTCAAATATTTATACCTAACCTTTGTGCATTTACTTATACTTCAGAATCACAAAATCTCCACAAAGATGAAATAGCAGGCTTTCACTGCTCCTATGAGTCTTGACTGCACTGGGCTTTGTTGTATTGAGGATGAAGCACAGGAGTCTTGTCTTTTGAATAAGTGTAATTTTCTACTATTTTTAACATGACAATTTGTTTAAACCAAATAACTGATTGTCTTACCTTCTTGAATATCCAAGCAGTGTTAAATACTGATGCCAGCAGTCTTAGAGCTCCAAGTGGGATCTGAGGATGTGGCTAAACTAGTAGAATGCTTGCCTAGCACACACCAGGGCCTGAGTTCAAACTTGTTACCCTATAAATTAGGCAAGGTAGTGCAGGTCTATAATTCCAGTACTTAGGAGGTTGGGGAAAGAGGACCAGAAGTTCAAAATCATCCTCAGGTGCACAGGGAAAGGGCCAGCCTTGGCTACCTGACACCCTAACACAAACACTTCTCTCTCCAATTATTAATACTTGTTTGAACTTATGTTATCTTTATATACGGCTTTAAAAATATTTTTATAGGGGCTGGAGAGATGGTTCAGCAGTTAAGAGCATTTCTTGCCCTTCTAGAAGACCCAAGTTTGGTTCACAACATTCAGGTCAGGCAGCTCAAAACAGCCTGTAATTCCAACTGTAGAGGATGCAACACCTTCTTGTAGCCTCTGTGGATACCTGTACACACATTTGCATATACCCACCTCTCTACCACATATACATAGATTAAAAAATAAGTTCTTTAGAATGAGAAAATGTTTTTATAAAGTGCTTTACCTTGAGCTAATATTTCACAAGAACTAACTTTTTAAAGGTACAATACAGACTGCACTCCATCTATTTTCCCTAACCACTACATCTGCATGGTGGTACCCTAAGAACCAGAACATTTGCATTGCACATGAGTCCACAGATCTAGACTAGTTCATCGCATGGTTTTATAAAACCATCATCTTGTGCCAATGTTTAGAATTATTCTACTATCACAAAGACTGCTCTTGTCTTTTTATGGCCACATCTACCACTTTACCCTCAATCTCTTGGTACTCAGTTTGTTTTTAAATTCATAGTTCTGTGACATTATTAAACCAATAAAAATGGAATTATACAATATTTGACTTTAAACAATTTAGCACACAGAAAGTGCACAGGGCTCATTGCACTTCACTTGTACCCACACATCACCTTTCTTACTGTACCTCTCCACCTCCTACCGGTCCCCAACCCCTCACTCACTCACACACACACACACTTAAATCCAGGTTCTACATGAGAATACATGGGGTTTTCTCTCCTTCACCCCATCTTCCTCTCCTATCCAGCTCCTTCAGTGATGTGGGAGTGTCATATATCAATCTGTTGATTTCATTGGTTAAGTAATAAACAAACTGCTTGGGCTCATAGCTTAGAACATAGGTTGGGTGGAGTAAACAGAACAGAATGCTGGGAGGAAGAGGAAGTGAGCTCAGACTCCACAGCTCTCCTCTCGAGGGCAGACGCCTCAGAGAGACGCCATGCTCCCGGCTCCTGGGCAGACACACACGATGAAGCTCCGACCCAGGATGGACTTAGGTTAGAATCTTCCCGGTAAGCGCACCTAGCTGTGCTACATAGAATATTAGAAATGGGCTAGTCCAGGTGCGAGAGTTAGCCTAGAAGAGGCTAGATAGAAATGGGCCAAGCAGTGTTTAAATGAATACAGTTTGTGTGTTGTTATTTCGGGCATAAGCTAGCAGGCGCTGGGGTTTTGGGGATGCAGCCCCGCTGCCGCTCGTATTACTACCAGACGTGTGGACAACGGTATCCACTGAAAGCCTGAGAAAGCTTGGGAAAGAGTAAAGCATGTTTTCTTGGTAGCAGCCATTTCTCCGTTCTACTCTGCTTGCCAGAGGCAAGCAAGCACTCTCATCTAAGAGAGGCTTCCTGACTCAGCTTTAGCTGCAAAACCCTGCAGCTCATTAAGAGGTCCTGCCACGAAACACTTAAACGCTGTTGACAAAAAGCTGAACACATGCCTTTCGGTTTTCAGCCATAGCAGGAAAAAAAGCTGCACCGTTTAAAAATGCCGGCTTTCTGGGCCATCCTGCCAAGGCAAACTCTGACTGTTTGAGGCAGGAGGGCCGGCTACCGAGAGAGGACTTGAGTGTTGTCTGTTGTAGCTCGCTGGCCGGCAGGGACCTTGAAACGCCATAGAGTTGTGGCTATAAACATGGCTTCAGCCTGTATATCCGCCATGAGGCTGGAAAGCTAAGGAATGGACTGGATCTAGCTGGCAAAGCCACGGCTTTAATCCCACCCATATTGCTCAGTAATTTAAAGGCTCTTGTGGTCAGAAAAAGAGAGATATACAGTAAAGAGAGATTCAAAGACAAAGAAAATTTCTAAATGGTTTACTGTGTGTTAAAAATATATGCAAGCTAAAAGTTGAAGTTCTTAAAGTAAAAAAAAAAAAGGAAGAGAGTTGTTGTGTGTGGTAGTACACACCTTTAATCCCAATATTTGGAAGGCAGAGGGAGATTGACCTCTGTGACTTCAAGGTGTGGTAGCACATGCCTTTAATCCCAGTGCCTAGAAGGCAGAGACAAACAGATCTCTGTGAGTTCAAGGTGTAGTAGCGTACACCTTTAATCCCAATGCCTGTGAGGCAGAGACAAGTGGATCTCTGAGAGTTCAAGGACAGCCTGGTCCACAGAGTTATTCCAGGTGAAAGATATACAGAGAATATAAAATATAAGTAAAAAGAAATGAAATAGAGATTAAAATAAAGCCGCACGAAGACGGAAAATACACAGAGACTTTTGATACTGTATGATATTATGCTCTCTTTGAATTGTTTGAATGCTGAGGAAGGAGCAACAGCTGCTAAAAGATATTTGTTTATAAATGCTGCTGAACTAATCCAACATAGACATTTTGAAAATGCCTTGACTTTGAAATTTGGATCTAAGGACATGATGCTTTGGAAAGGAGTTTCTTATTTTGTTTTCACAGAGGATGAGACCCTGTTCATTTCTTCTATTCTGATTTGGTATGATGGACCACACCTTCCTGAAGGGTTGGTGTGAACACCTTCAGAAAATTGCTTCGCTCAACTGCCAACGGAGATGAAACTAGCACACAGGTTATACCATGAAAGACCTAATTAACGACACCCCCATTCAGCAGGAAGCAGTTTGGAGAGAAAAAACTGAGCCCATGTTCCCAAATATGGTTCATAAACGTTCTTTTACATTTAAAGGGGGATATGATATAGATATGAATAATTTGCATTAGTATAGATTTTGCTTTATTGATAGAGATTTTAGGTCAATTTTGTTATATGTATATGTATTTTTGATCTTTATTAAGGTATTGTGATTGTGTAGTTCATTTAAAAATGTAATGTATATAGGTTGTTAATGGATAATCATTAATAATAGTCAAGTTTGTAGTCATGTTAGTTAGATTTTCTAGATATATAGATATATATTTCAGTTAGATAGGTATTCTTCATATCTTTCATAGACTATGAAATATGCTATTTAATGTTTTAATAACTTAGGGTTTTTCATGACAATGAGACACGTCTGCTCCTGGAAGCACCAATCTACTTCGAGAGAAAGATGGGCATCGAAGAGGATCCTTATGGAGTTTGATAGCCATTTGGGCAAGAAACTGCTCTTGCCAGGACTGTTGCATAAACTGGACACAGAGAACCTGCAGAGAGAGGACTACTGAACTTGCCTAAAGGTGAGATGATCTTTCGGGGTTCCTGATTCATGAAGGAGTCTGCAAGACATTCTGCAGGACACAACAGATAGTGACTGAACTGACTTTGAATTTTCCTGCTTCATGGAAATGTCTGCTGGAAACTATGGGCCTGTAGGCTGATGATGGATGCCCCAGCTGTACAGAGGAACTTTGGGTAACTGTCCAGGCAGCGAGATGTCTCTGTCATTTCTAGAGTTTGAAAATTGCTTTTTTCTTGTTTGCTTAGGTAATATTGTATCTTTCTGGAGTCTTTGATGGAGTTAAGAATAGTTAGTTATAGTTTTCCTTAGTTATGATAAAGATTATTGTAATTTTTCCTTGATAACTGTTTTGTTATATGTAATTTTGCTATGTTAAAGTTAAAGCCTTCCTTTTTTGTTTAAACAGAAAAAGGGGAAGTGATGTGGGAGTGTCATATATCAATCTGTTGATTTCATTGGTTAAGTAATAAACAAACTGCTTGGGCTCACAGCTTAGAACATAGGTGGGTGGAGTAAACAGAACAGAATGCTGGGAGGAAGAGGAAGTGAGGTAAGACGCCTCAGACAGAGACGCCATCCTCTCCTCTCCTGGGCAGAAGCACGCGATGAAGCAAGCCGCCAGGTCAGACATGCTGAATCTTTCCTGGTAAGACCGGTGGCACACAGATTATTAGAGATGGGTTGATCGGGATATCAGAATTAGCCAGTAAGGGCTAGAGCTAAAGGGCCAAGCAGTGTTTAAAAGAATACAGTTTCCGTGTGATTATTTCGGGTAAAGCTAGCCGTGCAGGCGGCCGGGTGCCGGGGACGCAGCCCTGCCACTCCTATTACTACACTTCAGTCTGACTAAAACTCCACTGTGCCAATGCACCACGTCTCCTTTGCCCATTTACCTGCAGGTGGGCATCTAGGCTGGCTCCACGACTCAGTTACTGTGAATGGTGCTGCCATAAGCAAGGATGTGAGTGTAGTGAGGTTGACTTTTGTCATATGATGCCCTTAAAACTTAAGATGCTGTTGTTGGAAGTGGTGGCTCATGCTAGAGACTGCAAAGAAGGGAGCGCAAAGCAAGAGTTTGAGGCCAGCCTTAGCTATAGAGCGAGGCCTGCCTCAAACAAAAACAACACACCCTAAAGGAAAACAAAGCTGCTATGAAGATCCATGTTCAGGTTTTTATGTGAGTTTTCATGTCTCTAGGATCAATGCTGAGAGGCATAGCTGCTGGTTCACAGGGTAAACACATATTTAGTTTTCTAACAAGCTACCCAACTATGTTTCAGTTGGCTACACATTTTACAGTACCACCCAAATGTATGAAATCCAGTTTCCCCAAAACTCTGCCAATTTTTAAGAGCACTAGTTCCTATTCTTGACATTTCAGTAGGAGTGTGGCAGACCTTATCTCGGTCCCCACTGTCCTCCTGGCTAGTGACCCTGACCACATACCATTTGTCCTCTCCAGGGAAACATCTTATTCCTTTGTCTCTAACTGGACTGCTTTTTATCACTGTGTTCTGAGACTTCTTTATCTTTTCTCGTCTTCTGTAAGAATGTGGCTTCCATCTGTTTTATATACATCAGTAGCTGTCTTCCCACATTTCCCCACTTTGAGGCAGGATCTTATGTAGCCTACGCCAGTCTCTATCATACTTGGTCTATGCGGCGCTGGAAATCGAACCTATGGATTTAGGCACGCTAGGCAGGAACTCTATTAACTGAGCTATGGCAACAGACCCTTCTTTCAGTTATCTATGAATTAGCAGGATGTTTTGTGGTAGCAACAAAAAAAATCTTAAATTTTAAGAAAGATCTGTTTGTTTTTTTCCTTCACTAAGCTCCAACTTGTTACACCTCTCCTATGTCATCATATACAGGTTTTATATTTAAGAGCGGAAGCTTTAGCTCAGCAACAGCATGTTTGCTAAGGCAAGCACAGGACCCTGACTTTGGTTCTCAACACTAGATGAAAGAGGAAAGGGTTTAAAAAAAAAAAAAGACCAAAAGGGGGGGGGGCTGGTGCTGGTGGTGATGGAGAGCTGGCTCAGAAG
This sequence comes from Microtus pennsylvanicus, assembly GCF_037038515.1. Lineage (NCBI taxonomy): Eukaryota > Metazoa > Chordata > Mammalia > Rodentia > Cricetidae > Microtus > Microtus pennsylvanicus. The sequence goes on from NC_134584.1 coordinate 89,018,983, forward strand.
TCACAAGTTTAAAAGCACTAGCTGCTCTTTCAGAGAACCCAGCACCTAGAAGGTGGTCACAGCCACCACCAAACAGCCATGCTGGTCTACACAGTACACTTAACAGCCAAAACATGCTCTTCTCAGGAACCCACAGAACTATCAAGATAAATCTTATGCTGACTATGAAACAAATCTCAACAAATGTAAAAAGAACTGAGATTATGTAGCACAATCTGACCACAAAATGATCAAACAAATCAGTTACAGATCAGAAAAATTCCCAAATGGTTGGGAATTAGAAACTAAGAAACCCTTCTAAGTAACTCCGAGCAGGGGATTTCGTTTTTCTGTTCCTTTCTTTGGAAAGGTAGGGATCTTCAGACGAGTGCTGCGATGAACCCGGGGCCTTAGGCATGCTGGGTAAGTGCTCTGCTGCTGAGCTGCGCCATGGCGCCCATAAGGGGGTATTCTTGGGAACACACTGAACTAAATGAAAATAGTATGAGCTATCAAGGCACAACTGAAGCGGTGCTGAAAGGCATGTTTATTTATTGATTTTATTGGCTATCCCAATAGTCTCAACAGAACCATGACTAGATCATCAAGTGAGCCTTGAACTCCGTGGTTCTTTCACCTTTGCCTTCCCTACACTGTGATTATGGTCATGGACAGCCATATCTGGCTTGAAAAGGAAATTTATAAGACATAAGTGCACATATTAGAAAACAATAAAAAAAACAGGCATGGGAACTCACACTTGTAAGCCATTTAGGAGGTAGCAGTGGGGGACAGCTGGGCTATCGTATGAAACCCTGTCTCTGCCTCCATGCCTGCCGACCTTTTACATGGCTTCCAAACTTATGTAACTAGTGCTTTATCCACTGAGCCACCTTCCCACCCCCACACGTGTAATTAAATACGCCAGGATAAAGGCTTTTGTTTTGTTTTCTTCCTGTGCTGAAAACCAAAGTCTGAGATGTGTATACATTAGACAAGTACTCTACCACTGACCCACATTCCCAGACTTAAGTTCATTTATTCTTGGATCCTGTCTTCTCCCACTTTTTGCAATAGCTGCCTCATATTCCATATACATACATTAAAAACCAAGCACATAATGTATACTTTTTGTTTTTAGCAATCAAACTCAAGTCTCGAACCCCCCCCCCCAAAAAAAAAAGAAAGAAGAAAAAAAATTTCATTAAACACATAAAGATACCTGTGTATGAACAAGGACTTGGCTATGAGACCAAGACTATAAAACAGAATTCTTATGACAGCTTCAGGGCTGCAAACAGTGTTCTGGGGCAGAGCCCTTGGCAGCATGAGGCCCTAGTTCAATCCTGCTTTATCTTTATCTTTGTAGCTATGATGAAATAACCTTACAGAAAGCAACCCTTGGGAGAAAAGGCTTATTTTATTTTAGCTCACAATTATAGGTGACAGTCTATCACAGCAGAATAGTCAAGGTGGCAGGGGCTTTGTAGCTGGTCACATCACGTCTATCAGAAATGGATGCATGCATACTTACCCCGGGGCTCAGCGGACATTCTCTCTTTCTATCATTCAGGACCCAAACCCATGAAACGGTAACACATGTCTTAGGCTAGATTCTTCTTACATCAACAAATGAAATCAAGACAATCCCCCACAGGCCAACCTGATGCACACAGTCCCTCACTGAGACTTTCTTCCCACATGATTCTATACTGAGGCTAGTTGACTATCAAGGGAACCATCACAAATCCTCAGGACAGAAAAAAAAAATTCACACTTTCTAAGAAATACAAAATGATACTAAATTCACGAAACAGGAATCGGGATGTAAAAAGGAGAAGGAAAGAAATCAGAGTTAAGAGTACTAGTAAATATAAAGTCAAGCATGGTACCTATGGCTACAAATACTCCGAGGAAAAAACAAAACACCAAAGTCATACTCAGGATCTACCCAAGACATGTTCCTGTACAGAAAACCTGTCAGTCTCTGTATTTCAACAACCTCTAAAACTTTAAGCTTTCCAAGACAATTTATCCTTTATTCTTATCATCCCCCAAAGTGTTTTCAAGACCCCAATTATTTTTACTCTCATCCCCTTTACTCTTAGTGGAAAATGCACAAATGATATCAGAGACTACAGGCCAGTGTGCGTGAAGTCCTGCATGACTGTGTCTCAGCTACACAACAGCCTGAAGCAGGAGCACTAGATTCAGGACCAGCATGAACAATTTAGCAAACCCATCTCACAAAAGAGATAGGAACACCAGATATGATGGCTTTTAAATATAAGCACAGTTGAGGTTGGAGTACAGCCATGAATTCAACACTAGCCTGGGCTACAGAATGAAATCTTGCCTCAAAAAAGTAATATAATAGATAAATGTTAAAAAAGAAAATAAAACAAAAAATTCTTCCTCCCCAGTTTTAAAGTTATGCCCTAATATGTCACCTTTCCCCAGGGACCAGACTCTTATTTAAGAGAGAGAGAGAGAGAGAGAGAGAGAGAGAGACAGAGAGAGACAGAGACAGAGAGAGACAGAGAGAGAGACAGAGAGACAGAGAGAGCGAGGTGTGTGGTAGCACATATCTTCAATTCCAACACTCAGGAGGCAGAAGTAGACATATCTCTGTGATGTGAGACCAGCCAGGTCTACACAGTGAGTTTCAAGGACATCCATGGCCAGATAGAGAGACTGTCTAAAAACAAGTGTGTGTCTGTGTGCGTGAGAGCACGCACGCACACACACACACACACACACACACACACACACACACACACACTTCTCTATAAGTTCACAGTGAGTATGTAGGTGCCTATGGAGAAAAGGGCTGATGATCTGATGATCCCCCCAGCCCCCGACAAGGAATCAAGATTGGAGTTATAGGAAGCTATGAGCCACCTAACCTGGATGCTGGGAACCAAACTTAGGTCCACTGCAAGAAAAGCAAGTGCTCTTAACCTCAAGTCCACATCAGGTCCTCTTCATTCCTCCTATCACGGTGTCTACACACATGCCTTGGGTTCCCAGTTTTATGCGATAGTTCCCTTTAGCCTTACTACCAGGTGTGAATGTATAGGGTAACCCAATCTTGGTCCTTCTTCCACCTCCACAGTCTATGAAAACAGTAGCTTGTGACCCCATTTTACAGCCAACCACTTAAAAGCTGGGTTCTGTCTATTCAATGGTATCACTTGAATGCAGACAGGAACAACTACACCAAAGTGTTCCAGCTTGGGTTAAGAACATGACACTTTCCAGCAAGCTGTCCTCTGGTAAGTAAGCACGTCTCTTTTCACAGGTGTGCATACATGCTATCGATGGATATGGTCTGACACAGGTGCAGTTTCATTCACCTTCCCAGCAAACAATAAATGAGCAAATCACTAGTCACATGCTGGGCTTTAGTCAGACTCTGACTCCGGGGTATGCCTGGCGCACAGACGTCATTTTCAGGTAAACCAGGTACACTCCAGCAAAGTGGAAGTCACACTGTTTTAATCCATAAATATGCCGCTTCCTGACCTAGACTGAGGAATACAACTAGTCTTGTTGCCCCACCCTCATCAGCGAAAGATCTATCTGCCTCTGGTCTCCCAGGACCTGAGTGCTGTTCCTCATCTAGGAAAGCTGGGTTGTCCAGGAGGTACTACTGAGTGCCTCTCCCTCTCCTGACTATGTCTCAAATCTTTTGCTATCACTTTCTATGACTCTCAGAGGAGGGTAGTTCTCAAATTGTCTCCAGGTAGCTTTCTGTCAATTACACTCTTAGCCTCTCCAAGCTTCATTGGAATCAACTATAAATCAAACTTCTTTCTACGCATCAATTTTGTTACGCCCTCAATACAATAACTTGTCTACCCCGTTACAATATAAGAGGTGTTTCTGAAAGCACTCTAGAAAGCTTCCTACTGGGCAAGACCATTGTGAGCTATTTTGTGCACTGTGTGAAGGTGTATTGCTGATTGTTGTAATAAAAGGTGAATGGCCAACAGCTGGAAAGGCCCCATGGGGGGTTTCCTGGGGAGAGAAGGGAAGAAGAGGTGGAATCTAGGTGGAGAGGTGCAAGATGGCAAGACATAAGTTAATAGACACGGGTTCATTTACGTTACAAGAGCTAGTTAGGAACAAGCCTAAGCTATAGGCTGTGCTTTCATAATTTGTAATAAGTGTCATTATTTGTGAGCTGGTGGCCCAAAGAAAAGTTTAATTCCATATAACTAATGTTCACATTCCAAGGGGTTGTTCAAGACCTCTGGTTTCAATTAGCATGTACACTTATTTGCGCTATGTCCTTTAACCTTTCCTTCCTCTACTCTTGTCCAAAACCATCATGTGAGGAAGCAGAGTGTGTATATTAATCTCTGCTTTATATACACAGGAGCGTCTTGTTAAATTGTAATGTTTATCACAAGTGCAGTAGTCTGCACATTTCTAGGGAATGAGAACTGCTTTTAGCCATCAAATTCAGTGACTGTCAAACAGGCATAATTCTCTGGGGCATCTACAACATCAAGGGATATACCTGACTGTTACAGCTTGAGGAGACATTTCTGGCATCTCTGGCACCTAGAGGATGGAAGACAGATGCTGCTAATCATCCTACAGACATAGTACCTCCTCCTCACACACCCAAACTTTATGCCCCACGGCATCACTGCTGAGAAACCCTAAATAAATCACTTCATGTCTAACCAATACATATAGATGGTTTGGGATATGGACCAACATCTTGTAACAATGATGTGGCTAAACATTAAGAAAGAGTGGCCAAAATGACAGAAAGTTATGTGTGTGTGTCCCATTCCAACAGTAGAAAACTGAGTATAGTGATGCATTCCTGTAATCCCAACACCTGGGAGTGGAGCTCAAAGCCATCCTGGACAATATGATGCGTGAGTGCAATATCTACCTCAAAATACAAAGTTTACATAGCAAAATATTAAATAAATACTTCTAAGTGAGACAAAAATATGGCTTTTCTATTTCTTTGGCCTATCCCCAAATTATTTAATTTTCTAGAAACTATATCTTTTGTCTGACATACCACTTGTTACTAATCTTGCTACTAATTATAGTCTAGACTGGGAAGCCAGAGTTTTAGAAGCAAATACACACACACACACACACACACACACACACACACACACACACACACACACACACTTTACCTAGTATTCATGCATCTTAGTACTGTATCAAAAAATGACAATACATGCATGTAACCTCAGCACTCAGAAAGTGGAGGCAGGAGGATCAAGGTCAGGGGCTGAAGAGATGGCTCAGCAGTTAAAGAGCACTTACTTGCAAAAGACCTAAAAGATCCGTAACTCCAGTTATAAGAAATCCAGTATCCTCTTCTGTCCTCCAAAGACACCATGCATGCGCGCGCGCACACACACACACACACACACACACACACACACACACAGACAAAATGTTCATACTATATACATAAAAAATCCTTAGCTACATAGAATTACAGGTCAGCCTTGGATACATGGCACATTGTTTAGAAAATTAATCAATTAATTGAAATGTGTAACTTTGCCAATCAAGATGATAACTCTATAAGTTGGTAGAAGAGATAGCCCCACTGAGTACAATTTCTTTGCTCTGTAAGATGTTATTAGGTACCCAATTTATTTTCCCACTCAGCAACTTCATTCCAGCATTCTTTTTGTTGTTGTTTTGTTTGAGACAGGGTCTCATTATGTAGACCTGGAATACACTATGTACACCAGGTTTGACCTTGAACAAGAGTTCTGCTTCCTGAGTGCTGATATTCAAGCAGTGATTCTTAACTTTCCTTAACACTGCAACCCTTTAATACAGTTCCTCATGTTGTGGTGACTCCCAACCATAAAATTATTTTCGGTGCTACTTCATAACTGCAATTTTGCTACCATTATGAATTTTAATATAAGTATCTGTGTTTTCTGATGATCTTAGGTGACCCTGTGAAAGGGTCATTCGATCCCCAAATTCAGAGCCACTGGATTAAATGCCTGGTTCCAGTATTTTTTCTTCATCCACGTCCTCAAAGTTCTCTGAACTACATTTACGGTCCCGCTGGCTAGTTCTGGGTCATGAGCTCACTGCCTGTCTGAAAGTCCACTTGTAACTTCAAAAGGTGTTTTACCCTTTGGGAGTTTGTAGGATCCATTAAGACGCCTGAGTGCACTCACGTGTTAGAGAAACTAGCCACTGTGACCCCAAAAGGCATCTGGTTACCTGTTTAAACACAAGCTTGTCTCATTTTTGCTCCCAGAATGAGTCCTCAGCAGCAGGAAGTCTTCCCTTCTCTGCTTCTTTCTTTGTTTCTTGTCACTCCTGGCCCTTTCCTTGAGATGGCTCTGATCTCAAAGGACCCTCCTGCAGCTTCCTGAGTGCTGGTGATTACAGGTGTACTGCACTGTCCCCAGCTCCGCTGGTCCCCTTGCCAGGGCCAAGGACCAGTCTGCCAGTCTCAAATGCACTCTATGTGCATGGGTGTGTTCTCAGCACCTCTAGCAGCAATCTGACCTTCAAGGTACGATCATGTGGTTGTCTGTCCAGCAGATATTAGGATCTACTTTCAGATGAGATTGAGAGACTCTGGTTTGTGGCTGGGACAGCTCAGTGTCATAGCTCTTGCTCATATGAATTAGGCCCTGTGTTCCAAACCCAGCATCACACAAAGAAGAAAAGAGCCAAGTATGGTGGTGCATGCTGGAAATCTCAGCACTAAGGATGAAGGTAGGATGGTTAGAAGTTCAAGGGTCCTGAAGGTATAGCCTTGGCTACATGGAGTTCTAGGTTAGCTTGGGCTATAGGAGACACTCCCCCCTTTTCTTTTTCTTCTTCTTCTTCTTCTTTTTTTTTTCTTTCTCTCTCTTGATTTTTCAAGACAGGGTTTCTTTGTGTAGCCCTAGTTGTTCTGGAGCTTGCTCTGTAGACCAGGTTAGTCTTGAACTCACAGAGATCTGCTAGCCTCTACCATCTAAGGGGTGGGATTAAAGAAGTGTACCACCACTGCCCAGCAAGGAAGGAAGGAAGGTAAAAACAAAAACATGCAAGAAGGCCTATGTATCTAGATGAATGATTTTGACATGTCATCTATATTAAGGCAGAGAAAGTCACTGCTCTATAGGACCTGAACCAGTCAGCCTTCAATATGCAGCCTTACTCCCTCAGTACTTATACTGGACACTCTCAGAGACACCTTTCCTATCCAGCTGGTCCCCTGATGAGTTAAAACAGTTGACAGGAAGGAGGGTACCTGTTAAAAAGCATGTAATAAGGGGTTGGAGAGATGGCTCAGAGGTTAAGAGCACTGGCTGTTCTTCCAGAGGTCCTGAGTTCAATTCCCAGCAACCACATAATGGCTCACAACCATCTGTAATGAGATCTGGTGCCCTCTTCTGGCCTGCAGATGTACATGCAGACAGAACACCATACATAATAAATAAATAAATAAATAAATCCAAAAAAAAAAAAAAAGAATGTAATAAGACATGGCAGCCAAGCTATCAATATCCATTTTCTGTTTCCTTGATTACAAAATTCAGATTCTGGTCAGGGCAGCAATATACCTGGGTCATAAATGAAAATTTTCTAGTTTGATACTAGCAGTGATCACATGACATAGTTCTAGCCAATAGAGGCAGCAAAGAATATGTTAAGGTACCTCTATATATTTTTTTTCTTAAGCCAAAGCCGTGATAGCTGGGGCAGTGAGTCACTCTGCGATGATGGGACCAACTCATAGCCACTACTGAGACTTGCTTATCCTCACTTTCCTTCCCCTCTTTGTCCTCTCAGGATTAAACACAGGGTCTTCTTGTACATGCTAGGCAAGCCCTCTACAAACTCCTTTACAATTTTTTTTGGTTGAGGACAAGGTCTTAGTAAGTTACCCAAGCTGATCTCCAAGTCACTACACAGCCCAAGGAGACCTCAAATTTGCCACACCCCTGCCTCAGCCTCCTTAATAAATGTTATTACAGGTGTGTATCACAAATGCTTGGCCATCTTTAGACTTCTCAAGTGGAAAAAAATTACTAAGTCCTTATCTGTATAAGCATCTATTACTGCAAGAATTTTATTAATAGAGATACATCAATATGCATTAATCTACCTATAGCAACAAGAGCAATTTTATTCTCTTAATTAAAAAAAAAACACCAGAAATGCTGGGTGTAGTGGTATATTTCTTTAATCCCAGCCTAAGGTGGCAGAGGCAGGTAGAGCTTTGTGAGTTCCAGGCCAGTCAGGGATACATGGTGAGACTTTATATTAAAAACAAACAAAAACAAAAACCAGGGTTAAGAGTCTTTAATGTCCCATGAGGTGTGTGTGTTGGGGGTGAATAGCACAGACAGATCTCGGCCAGCCTGGTCTACATAGTGACACTCTGTCTCATGAATAACTATAACAACAGGGCTAGAGAGATGCCCTAGTGGTAAAGGTACTTGCAGTACAAGCATGACCTAAATTAATCCCCAGAATTCAGGTAAAGGAGAGAATCCATTTCACAAAGTTATACTCTGACTTCCATATGCACCATGTGGCATGTGTACACACACACACACACACACACACACACACACACACACACACACACACAGACACCATACCCACCCTCACAATTTTATAATTTTTATAGGAGTTTAACAAGAACAACAAAGCAGTTCCTTAATTACTATAGAGATTTCCCCCATAACTTCATCTGAATTTTAAGAAAGCTAACTTTATGCAATAATATTAACTTAGCAAAATGCTAGCAAAAAACAAGATAGTGAACCTTGATTTACCTACATGGTGGCTTACAATTACCAGTAACACCAGTTCCAGGGAATCTGATGACCTCTGACATCTCTCAGTGCCAGGCATGCCATGGCACACTGGCATACACAAATGGCAAAATACTCATACACATAACATCTTTGAAAGATAAATACATCTTTAAAAAAAAAGCCTACAATAGAGTCTGCAAAATGCCTCGGCATTTTACTTACCAGCCACCAAGCCTGATGACCCAAGTTCAATCCCAGGACCTATATGGTAGAGGGAGAGAACCAGCTTTGACAAGTTGACCCTGACCCCCACGCAGGCTACGGCATAAAGAGCTCTGACAAAACTAGTAAGTAAATGCAATTTTAAAGCAAATCCTACAACACTGGCTGGGAAGAGAACTGGGAAGGGGAAGCTACAATGACAGTAATAAGTAGCTCCCGTTTCAACATTCTGGAATAACCCCAAAGTGTTACCCATAAAAGACACTGAGCCAACCACTGTTTCTTAAGATGATTTTCACAACTATATGGCATGTGTGTGTGTAGTATGGTTCTAGGAAATGCAAAAAAGCTATCACATTTCTTTCTGGTAACATCAACACAAAAGGTCCACACAATACTACCCAACTGTACATTTCTAAATTACTTCCTCCATGAACAAGTCTACTGTTCACTCATGAACCAGGTATCATTCTCTAAGCAAACAAGGACCTGGTACAAGGAGACCAGCTGGCATGACAGTCTAGCCTGGTCCTCCTCTTTTCCCTTCTGCTTTCATTCAGCCTTTCTACCTCCTTGTGCTCACTCAAACACGGGGACTCTTCAGACACAACTCCTGGGCCCTGCTCTGCCTTGCTCAACTGTACTTAGGTCCTTTTAACTGTGATACCTGGATGAACTCACTCCTCCACCAGGGAAACATCACCTGCCAGTTCCAAGGTCCAGTGATACTCTAAGTTCATTGTTCCTGACTCCATCTGGTCCCTACTTCTGTCCCATAAAAGTAAGTCCCTTCTGGTTTCTTCGGAAAGCAGCCTCAAAGCAGCCTTAAGTGCGCTCTCTCTCCTCTCCTCTCCTCTCCTCTCCTCTCCTCTCCTCTCCTCTCCTCTCCTCTCCTCTCCTCTCCTCTCCTTTCTTCTTCTTCTTCTTCTTCTTCTTCTTCTTCTTCTTCTTCTTCTTCTTCTTCTTCTTCTTCTTCTTCTCCTCCTCCTCCTCCTCCTCCTCCTTCTTCTCTCTCTCTCTCTCTCTCTCTCTCTCTCTCTCTCTCTCTCACACACACACACACACACACACACACACACACACACACACCAGGAAGAACCACCTGATGTTTCTCTGAGACAGTGCTCTAGGCCACCAGGCCTTCTGCTGCTCTCTTCTCCAAGGGGAGGAGTGTGTTAATTTACTACTAACCCTGTAGTGTTAGACTTTCTAAAGCAGAGGTTAGAAGGGCAGTTCAAAAGCTCCACCTGAATCACTGACATATTTTCTTCAATATGTGGGGTTGGATTTTATTACAATACATATCTTGTATGCTGGGCGGTGGTGGCACACGCCTTTAATCCCAGCACTTGGGAGGCAGAGGCAGGCGGATCTCTGTGAGCTCGAGACCAGCCTGGTCTACAAGAGCTAGTTCCAGGAGAGGCTCCAAAACCACAGAGAAACCCTGTCTCGAAAAACCAAAAATAAATAAATAAATAAATAAATAAATAAATAAATACATATCTTGTAACCTGAAGTTGTCGTCCCTCCTGGGAGGTGGCTATGCTGAAGATTTGAGCCTGGTTTTAGAAAGTTGACATTGTAGAGCTAAGGCTATCTTTAGTCCCTCCAGTGGCCATTCACTGTCCACCTGCATCCCTTTAATTACTGATAAAGCTTTTGGGATGTATTAACTTAGCAGGACACTAGCTTCCATCACTCCCAAAGGCTAAGACCACTATCAAACAAACAACACTTGAGAACTACAGATTTCCCTGCCTTAAGTTCCCAACAACATACCTGAAAACTTCCTTGACAATTGCCCCCCCCCCTTTTGTTTGTTTGTTTGGTTGGTTTAGACAGTGACCAGACAGCCCAGACTGGCTATGAATCTGTGGTGATCCTCCTTGCCTCTGCCTCAGAGTGCTGGGATTTCAATGTGTGCTACCAGAGTCAGATGATTTATGACTGTCTTTTGTTCTGACGATGAAAGTTTATGTAACTGTTTCCATGTTAAGACGTGTTCTTCAGCCTAGTGGTGGTGGTACACCCCTTTAATCCCAGTACTTGGGAGGCAGATACAGACAAATCACTAAGTTCAAGGCCAGCCCAGTCCAGAATGGCTAGGGCTACACAGAGAAACCCTGTCTCGAAAAACAAACAAACAACAACAAAAAAGACAAGTTGTTCAGGGCAACCAGAATGTGTGTCCCTAGGCCATTGTCACTCATATTTGGCTCAGGGTAAACAGTCTCTTATTTCCACTGGCAGCTGTGTTTTGTGTGGAGGACTTTAAGAAGAGAATCAATGTGGCCAGATGTCGTTATCCCAGGGGAGAGGCTGAGGCAGGAAAACTGAGGGCTCCAAGCTATTTTGGGCTACATAATCTTAAGACCAAAAGAAAAAAAAAAGAATACAATAACACAAAGTTTGTGTTGATACTTCTACATGGAATTAAAAATATAAGTTTGTTCCTCCTTACTGCAGCCAATGAGTAAGTCCTCTCCAGGTTTTCTATCTTCTCACACTATCTTCTTCAGGGTCACTATTACTGGGATGAACCACCACGACCAAAAGCAGAGTGGGGAGAACAGGGCTTATTTGGCTTACATAGAATGGACCACAGTGCACCGGGGGAAGCCAGGGCAGGAACTCAAACAAGGTGGGAAAATGGAGGCAGGAGCTGATGCAGTCATAGAGTAGTGCTACTTACTGACTTGTTTCCCAAGGCTTGCTCAGTCTGCTTTCTTATAGAACCTAGGACCACAAGCCCAGAGAGGACCCAAACCCACAATGGTCTGAGCCCTCTCCCATCAATAACTAATTAAGAAAATGCTCTACAAGCTTGCCTACAGCCTGATCTTATGGACGCATTTTCTCAAATAAGATTCCCTCCTCTCCGATGACTCTAGCTTGTGTCAAGTTGACATAAAACTAGCCAGAACAAACCTTACCTCTTAAGTCCCCAGAGTAATGCCAAATTAGTATGGAAGTTGCTGGACTTGATTCACCACATCTGTCCCTGCATCACCACAGAGCATCTAGTCCAGAGGAAAACGCTGTGGCATTTTGTAGCTACATCATTCGCAGTCAAGACTTTCCACACCTGTCAGCAGGCCCCAGACATTCTTGCTACATTGGAAAATTTCCTCCTTGCTCTCTTTACTTAAGGAACTGAGTAAAACTGCACCTTTCAAATACCTGTGACTTTGCCCATGTTCCCCTCCTTCACCTAAGTGGAGCCTCAGTGATCATAGAAGTCTTTCCTTTCTCTTGTTACTGCAATACTTTGAACACACGGCAAGTGTATGTGAATCACCCTGTCCTCTATCCACATATCTCTCCTACTGGGCTACAGGATCCTTGAGGGTAAGGGACAACCACACATTGACTCCCTCACGGGTGAGCTTTTCCCCAAATGCTACCACCAGCTAGTCATTGTGGTACATGCCCATACTCCCAGTGTTGAGGAACAGAGGCAGGAGGATCTCCAGTTAGAAGTCAGCCAGAGCTACACAACAAGACTTTGTCTTTAAGAAATGAGTAAATAAAAATTAAAAAAATTGACTACCCAGGCAGCCTCAACACCAAGATGTCAAAGAATATGAACTACTCCTTCCAGCTACCAAGGTTTAAATACCCTAAATCCCTACTTCCACTCAGGTCCCAAGTCCCTTACCATCCCACCCAAGTCCAGCTCAATCGTAAAACAGTATTCTTTTCACTATTGGTTCTCCTCTGGCCTTCAAATTATCATTCAGGAATTTCAGGCAAACTCTTTCCCTGCCAAAACCCTCACTAACTCCCTCCTGAATATTCGGGGTCTTGAGCTGAGCAAACATGTGCCCAGCATAGCTCACAAAGGACCTTGACATGTCGTCTTGAAGTGCCACCTCATATGTGGTTTTCTGGCTTTTCAAAGTCCACTAGGGTAGCCGGTGCCTGTCTTGAGCCTCCAGGCATTATCACTCCAAAGAGTCTCTCCCACTTGCCTCCCTGACTGCTGGAGGCCTAATTCACAGGCCATTCTCACAGTTATATTGTAACAAACCCAATCTGGAGCAGGTGGCCTACCAGGCCTCCCATTTTCTTCCCTGGCCCCAGGGATTGAAGCAACAAAGCACTCTACCACTAAGCTAAGCCCCTTGACCCCTTATTTTATGGAGGTAACAGGAGCTTTTTAAAACTCTTCTTGGGCTGGGGGTGTAGCTCCATGGAAAAGTGCTTATCTAGATAGTGGATACAAGGCCCTGAGTCTGAGCCCCAGCAGTATCAAAAATAAACACTTTTGTCTGTGAGACTGGGATTCTCTGTGAAGCTCAGGCTGGCCGCAAACCGCCACCCTCACACCTCAGCCTCCAGAGTTCAGGGACTACAGTATGTTTCACCACAGCACCCTGGCTGAACATTTCTTTGCTGTGTTTCCCCCTCAACGCCATTTCTCTGTGTAACAAGTTAATGGTTTCCTCCCCTCTCCCCCTGCCAAAAAAGTTACAAAGTAAAACAAACTGCCCTTGAGTGTGCGAGTCAACTCTTCCTATGAATTTCAAGGGAGCGGAAGAAGGGTTCTCGTAAGAGGTTAGGTTACGGTATGAGTAACACATGTTGAAAAGATAACAGGGCAGGTGATATTACCATTACCAAAATATCGTGTACCACACCTTTCCCGCTGGCTGTGCTAAACTGTGTGGCACCAGCAGACACACTAGAGAACTGGGGTAGGAAGGGTTTGGCAGGATAGGCAAGGTGGAAGGGAAGCACCTCTGGGGTGGTCTCAAAAAGAGCAGAAACAGGATCAGACCAACACACAGCAAAGAGAGAAGAGACTAGCCTGTTGTGGAAGTCTAAGAGAGCGCCACTACCACATACGGTAGAAAACAAGTTGGCACAGGATTAGTAAGTGCCCTGTGGTGGTACATGCCTGTAATCTCAGCTCAGAGGCAAGGCTAGGACAGCTAACTCAAGCCCAGCCAGTCACCAGAGCAAGATTGTCTTACAAACAGTGTTCTTAGTGACAGGAAGCCTTACCAGGTTCCAGCCCGCAACAAGGGCTTTCTGAAGAACAACAGTTTAATATAAAGTGAACTAGGAGGCAGGGAGCATTGCCACCAAAGCAATGAAGCTAGAAGGGACACCGGGAACAAAAGTCCTAACCGAAGTAAAGGCCAGGGGAAGGAGAAGAATAGGTGCATGGTGGAATATTTAGAACTGACAGGCCTCAGGCACGTTTTTAGGCCTGAAGAGCAAAAAGAGTGGGTGCTGAGGACGAAGGAGGGAAACAGCAATTTGTTCAGAAATCAGATGGCCCATTTAAGGAACTACATGGGAAAACAAACTTGACCCCACATCAATGGCTCCAGTCCACACTGTGCCTTATAGACTACTCACGTTACATCTACGCATCTTTTTTAAAAAAAAAAATTAAATCTAACTACATCAGGAGCTACAATCACTCAAGGGTGATGTGAAATTTATGATGTCGGATGTAAAAAGGGCGTCCCCAGAGCCAAGTTGTTTGACAAGCATCATCCACTTGGGTTCTAAAAAACAAATACCTTACCCATAAATTCTGGGGCCTACGGATGGGAACGTCTGGAGGAGAAAGTGGGCACCTGAAGGTGTCCAGGAAATAAAGTTCAAGATACCAGGCTTTGAAATGCTGGTGACTTCACACCGGGAGGTGCAGCAAGGGGCTTTCTCCTAAGTTCCCAGATCTGACCCTCCAAATACTACGGGAGAGGAAGCACCAATTTATCCCTCAACTTCCTACTCCTCCCCTGCAGCTTAGGATGCTATACACTACAGCTTCGGTTATCTGGCCTTCTCCCACACAGGTCTTGTAGGATCTCTTGCATAGAAACATAACTAAGATGCCCTTTCCCCAGGCAACCTGTCGACTACCTATTTCACTGGCTCAAGGAGATTTTGTAGGCATCTAAGGCTTCCCGGGCACATTCTACTACTGTTTTCTGACGAGAGGGAGGGGCTGATGGCGGTGTTGAGCTGGTATAAGGTCTGAAACACTGCTTAGACACAAGGTGAGTCACCGCTTAGTTTCAGTTTCTCCAGCTGTTCGTCTAATAGAAGGAAAGAGTCCTAGCACACCGTCCTCGCTGGATTTTTAAACACTGAGTTATTCCTTTCAGATGTGCTACAAGCATCATACAGTCGTAGACCATCAACAATACAGGAATAATGCTGTTCTGAACGCAGCTACTAAACATCCTACTTCCGAAGGGTCTGGTCATCACTTACGGTTATGCTTTCCCCCTCCTGATTTCCAAAAGGGCCTAAGATCTCCAAAGGGTTCAGAAATCATGCCGTGGCGGCCTGGACGATGCAAAGCAACCAGGAGCGTCGAGCCTTGCGCACATCCAAGGGACTGGAGGAGCGGCGCGACCGCGCAGCGCGCGTGCCCCGGGCCCGATGGCTGGGCGTTCTGCGCACCTCGCCCACTCTGCTTTCGCGAGGGAATAGGAAGAGACGCTTTCGCGGCGCCCCTCACAAACGGGGAAACTGAGGCTTCCGGGATAAAACCCTTAAGCCCCGTGCGCGCGGCCCGGCGAGCCAGGCCGGACTCACCTTGGCGCTGTGCACAGCCTCCTGCGCGCCGCGGAGCTGCAGCCAGATGCGCGCGGGCAGCGGCTCCTCCGCCCCGAGGGCTCCGAGCACCGCCAGGCCCACGCCGAACAGAGCCTCGATGCGGCCGCGGCTCCGCTCCAGCAGCGCCGCCTTCTCGGCGGGCGCCGTGAACTCGTCCAGCACCACCCGGGCAGCCATGGCGGGCGCGGCCTCCCGTGGCGCCGGGGGCCGGCGGCGGCGACGCCCCCTCAGCGTGCCGCCGCTGCACCGAGCCGCTCGGGAGGCGTGGGCCGCGCCGGCCGCCTCGCCCGTCCGCAGGCCCCGCTACACCATCCCGACACGGCCGCCGCAGCTTAGCAACTGCGGGCAGTGACTCCCTGCTGCCCCGCCGCCAGAGCCGCCAGAGCCGCTGCCGCCGCCGCCGCCGCCGCCACCGTCGCCACAGCCGCCACGCATGCGCTCAGCCCGTCGCCGTCATTGAAGTTCGCCGCCCCGTCGCCGGGGGTGGGTTGGTAGGCTGAGGGCGACGGAAGTCGACGACACACGCGGTCGCCATGTTGGTTAAGGGCAAGCGTCAGCAGGCAAGGCCTGGGTGGCCATATTTGATGAGGGCCTGTTGCTTTTGGTCTTCTAGCAGACGGAAGTTTTGGGTTTTACATTGTAGGCAAATGATTCCTTTTTTCCTGTCTTTTTGTTCCCTTTACTTCCTTCCCTTATTTACTTCTTTCAGGAAAAAAAAATGGTAACAGGAAAAGAAAATGAAACCACTAGCGGAGAATTGAAAGGCTAAATAAATTGCTAACATAGTGTCAAGTACCTGTAATCCCAGTGAAACAGGAAATGAGGTTGGCAAGTCTGCTGAGGGCAAGCCTGAGGTGTACCAGACCAGCTTGGGCTACCAAGAGAAAACTTGTTTCAAAAACTAAACGAGAGATGGCTCAGTGATTAAGAGTGCTTGTTGGGTACTCAGACAGAGGTTGGATAACAGCATCTGCATATCAAGCCAGGCACAGAAACAGACCTATAACCTCAACTCTAAGGGAGACATGAGGGCTTGCTTGTTTAGCTGAGACAGGGCCAAAGGGGAGCCGCTGGTTCAGGCAGACACTCTAAAGGAGGAGATGAGGAGCGGTAGAGGAGCCGGCCGAGGCCCCTTCTGGCTTCTGCCTGGAGAGACATGTCTACCATCACACACTTGTGCCCGTACGCTCACACACAAATACATACATAAAATCATTCTAAAATAAGTATGTAGGTGGAGTTTTCCATCTAGACCGTGGGTCAGCTCTTAAAACATTCAGAAGGTGCCTTGGCAAAGACATCTTCAGTGTACAAAAAGATTATATAACACATCTCCTTTTTTGCTTAATTAAAAAAAAGAAGATTCTGACTTTAACATAGTAAAACTATATATAACATTACAGTTATAATATTTGTGTTTGGCAAAATTAGAGAAAATACTTTAATATCTATCTTTGTGAATCTAAAGTTTTATACATAATTGACATTTTATCATCATTAAGGAAAACTGTAAGTTTAATTATTTAATCTTTAATTCCATCAAAGACACCAGAAGGGTGAAATGTTACCTACTGATAGGGATATCTGGCTGCCTGGACAGTCAGATGTTCTGTAATGTTGGGCATCCAACTTTGGCCTACAGGCCTAGTATAGCTGATAGACAATTTGAGAAGCAGGGAATTTTGATGGACTGTCCTACCTTGTCTTTGGAAAGTTTGGCACTTTTTTTTTTGCTTCCTGCTGGTCTAGTTTGGACAGTATACTATCAGCAGTTGAGGCAAGGACAGGTTTTTTTTTTTTTTGCCAAAATAGTTAGCTTTTTCCGTAAAGAAAGTAAACTCCATATGGAGTTTCTTTGATGCCCATCATCTTCTTTTGAAGCAAATTGGTACTGACAAGAGCAGACATGTCTTACTATCATGAAAAGCCTTAGGTTATTAAACATTAAATGCCATATTCTATAGGTCTAATATATAATCTCTGTAAGACCTTGAAAACATACCTAACATGACTATAAATTAGATTACTATAGTTGACTAACTACTAATCTGTATTTTTATACATTATATTTTAAATGAGCTGCATAAGCACCAAATCCTAAACGAGCAGAAACATACATATAGTATAGCAAAAATCACTTTAAATTTGTATCAGTAAACCAAAATCCATACCAATGTAAAGTATTTTGTGATTAATAGTTGTTTCTAGATTAAAGTTGATTCAAAAGTTTACCCTTTTTTTTAACCAATCCTATATCATATCCTCCTCTTTTCCTTTATAAAGAGAACTTTGAATTCAACTCTTCTGTTTAACTTGTTGTTTTGTTTTTTTTACAATGAATGATAATAACTTGTAATCAAACCCCATTAAATGATGACAAACATCCATAATCCATCTTTGGGGAATATAGGCATCATTTTCTCTAGACTGCTTCCTGTTGTCTGGGGGTGCTGGCATCTTTGAGTGAACCTTAAGAAAATTCAGGATAGTGGTTACGTCTTGGCTAGAGTATTCTGTGAGGCTGGATCATCTCTGACAGCAGCCTTGAAGCTGTTCTGGATGCAGAACTCACAAACTGTAACAGAGGCATTCCAAGGTGATGGATCACCTGGGCCATCTATTTTCATTGGTGGTTGGTGCCCTTATTCTGAAAATACACAAGCTTTTAAAGGTAACATACATTACAAGTATGGAATATGTGGTGTACACAAGTCAGTTAAAGATTAATACTTTTGTTTTATAATTGAGCAGGTCAAAGCTGGGCATGGTGTCACAAGCCTGCAATCCTGGCAGCACTCAGGAAGTTGAGCCTTAGAGTATCAAGACTATCAAGACTACAAGGCCAGCTTTGGCAAGAGCCAGACCCAACCGCAGAAAGGTTTGGAGCTCTCTTCCTACACTCTGTCACTTGCTACCTCCACTATTCTTTCCCACTCTCTCACTTCCCTAGCCCTGGCCTTGTTCAATCTGCTTTCTTTTCTCTCTACTCTAGGCTCTTCGGATCTCTCTCTCTCTCTCTCTCTCTCTCTCTCTCTCTCTCTCTCTCTCTCCAACCCAAAACAACAACAACAACAACAAAATACAATGTCCCCCCAGATGAAGTGTTCAGGTGGGTGGTTTCTTTACTGTACTCCCTCACATACAAGAAAGATGAAAGGCAATTTCAGCAAGGTTCTTTGTGTTACACGAGAGGCACAGATAACAGGGATTGGTAGGCTCACTCGTGATCGTACTGTGGGACTAGGTCTGGTTTTCCATCTGTAAAGTGAAGCTGTCACTCACTTGATTCTAACTCCTTTTCCCAGAACATATGCTTTCCTGAGTCCTCAAAAACAAACAGTGAAAAATAAAGCGTTGGTTTCTGTCCTGAGCTAAGTATCGTGCATACAGTAAATAGGACTAATGGAAATATTGCTTAGTTTCTCTGTATTCAAACTCTTCACTGGTATAATGTGGTAAACAGTGGTCCTGTTGTGAGAGGTTAATACCAACACAAAATACCCATTAAATACTAGCTATTGTGTAAGAGTCTCATTCATTATCAAAACTAACCAGAAAAATCACTCTACCAAGAACAGTCATGTACCCCCACCCATGTAATGGAGGGGGTAATCAATCCTGCCTCAGATTTCCGAGCTGCAGGTTGTACCCTGATTGTGCTCCAGTCAGTTCCCTAAAGTTTCAGCTTTGCAAGCACGCTCCCTGGTCCCTTACCCTCAAAGACTGATTTCCTGGAAGCTGCCCAGAGCCTCCAGCTTCCTCTTTTTATCCCTATGTAGACCAGGCTGGTCTGAGTGCTGAGATTAAAGGCACATACCACCATGCCTGGCTCAGCTTCCATTTTTGACTAATGAAAACACACTTGGTGGACAGGCAGGAGGGATGCAAACTAGCTATTACTGCTCAATCAAGAAACTTGTTTTGTTTTTGTTGTTGTTCGATTTTTGAGAAAGGGGTTTCTCTGTGTAACAGTCCTGGCTGCGCAGGAATTGGAGAACTTTTAACGCCTCTGTTTTTATGGCAACCCCGCTTAGGTTTATTTCAGCTACATTGAAGTTGGGCCTGTACCATCTGTGTGCCTCCTCCCAGCAGGAGAAAGAAAAGGATCTCAACATATTCAAGTTAGAAATGACAATGACAGGGGGTTGTTGGTGAGAGGAATTACCCCAGATAAAATCTATCAGGGGTCCAGGCTGCTGGGGTTTTCCATGTTTCAGAAACTTGGGCAGGTGTTCTCCTGGTGCCTTACCAGAAGATGACTCAGTACAGAGAAGAGAAACACTGGGCTCACAGTCCAGTGGCTTCCTCTTCCCTCTGGGCTTTTCCTCTGGTGTCCACACAGCCTGCTGTCTTGCTCCATCAAGGCAGTTATCTGGGATTGACTGTGGCAGACCAGGTGGCAAGTGTGACCTTGCTGGTATATGGCACCCAGAACACAGTGTTATCAACACAACCTGTTACTTCCTTGGTTGGACTGAGTGGAATTGCTATTGTTCATCAATTGGGCAGGGCTTTCCCCAATACTGTTCCTGTGTGTTTCCAGTAATTTCCCTGCCAATGACTCTGTAAGTGCTTAAATGTAAGGGGTGGAGAGAGAGACTGTCTTTCAAAGCTCAAAACAGCACCCTACTGGACTCTAAAGCAGCAAAAGTAGTTCAGCTGAGCATGCCGGTACACACCTGTAACCCCAGTCTTTGTGAGGCTTGAGGTCAAAGTTCAAAGTCACGTTGTTCAGAGTTACAGAGCTGGTACATCACGGAATATATACAACTTTTGGGTGGTTTTCTCCTAATTAGAAATCCTTTGCAGTTTTTATTGGTTCAGTATTCCCCTTAGAGGATCCCTCTTGCTTTTCTGAGTGTAAAGAAAAAGTGGGGGAGGGAGGGAGAGAGGGGAGGGTCACACTAAAGCAACTCCCTTGCTTTATTGCTTCATGCAGCCTC
Organism: Microtus pennsylvanicus; assembly: GCF_037038515.1. Classification (NCBI taxonomy): domain Eukaryota; kingdom Metazoa; phylum Chordata; class Mammalia; order Rodentia; family Cricetidae; genus Microtus; species Microtus pennsylvanicus. The sequence continues at coordinate 89,039,486 of NC_134584.1, forward strand.
CAAACCACAACTTCCTCAGTTGACTCGCCTTGCCTGACTGACTGGCCTTGATGGTTGGGATGAGATCTTTCAGGAGTCTGCATTCCACACTCCACTGCGTTTTTCTTCTATCCTCTATCACAGCCACATGTGATGGTACTGAAGAAAATCACATCTTGAGCTTCTCTGTCAAGAGGGCAAGTATTTTCCCTGTGCCCTCAGACAGGTAGCATCAGGAGGAACATAGATGTCTCGGTTTCTTCTGCTTCCAGAACAGGGGGAAGAAAGGTCAGTGCAGTGTCAGACATGGTAGCCCTAGAAGAGAGTAAGGATACCATTAGTAGCAGCCTGTAGTGGTTTAGCGTGCCAATGACTGGTTAGAGGGTTTTCACTTCAGTCCTACCTTCCAGTATCACTTTTATCAAGAATAAATGTGAAATCTTAAAAGACATAACTGTTTTGAGCCTGAAGAGCTGGCTCAGAGGTTAATAGCTTTTGTTCTTGCAAATGACACAGTTTGACTCCTAGCATCTACAAGGCAGCCCACATGTTTGAATCATGATTCCAGTTCCAGGGGATCGATTGATGTCTTCCTTGGGCACTAGCCACACATAAATACATTCAGGCAAAACACCCATGCACGTGAAAACATCTAGATTAAAGCTATATTTTAAATCATGTGTCTATGTGTGGTGTGAGTGCAGATGCCCTTGAAGGCCAGAGATGGCAGATCTCCTGGAACTGGAATTATAGGCAGTTAGGAACTTTCAGACATGAGTGTTGGAAACCAAACTCAGATCCTAAGCAGTACACACTCCTAACTATTGAGCCATCTCTCCAGGCCCAAAGGTAACATCTTGTAGCCCTGGCAATCCCAGAACTTGCTCTGTAGACCAGGCTGGCCTCGAACTCACAGAGATCTACTTGCCTCTGCCTCCTGAGCACTGGGATTAAAGGTGTGTGCCACATTGCCCAGTCAAAGATAATATCTTTCTTATTTATTTATTTTACATACCAATCCCAGTTCCCGCTCCCCTTATCTTCCTCCTATCCCACCCCCCATCTGCTCCTCAGAGAGGGTAAGGCCTCCCCTGGGAAGTCACCTAAGTCTGTCTCATCATCTTGTTGGGACACCCCATGCCTATGCTGAGCAAGGTATCTTTCCATAGAGAATGGGCTCCACACAATCAGTTCAGGCACTAGGGTTAGATCCTGGTCCTACTGCCACATACAGCCCAAACCCCATGAACATCACCTGTCTTTACGGGACCTAGTTCAGTCCTATGCAGGTTCCACAGTTGTTGTTAGTTGGGGGTCAGCGAGCTCCTAATAGTTTGGGTCCGCTCATTCTGTGGGTTTCCCCATAACGATCTTGACCCCTTTCAAAGATAATATCTCTACCAAACTATCAAGCCCTGCTGCTGGTGGTAGCAGTGTGGGTAAGTAAACCTGGGGACTCAGCCCACGGTCTCACCCTTACTAGGTAAGTATTTCACACGGTCTCTCATCTCTGCCTATTGGCTTTTGTTTCTCAGCTTCTAACTCGGAAGGGTCAGAATGAATGTTCACTGACCCACAGAACTTTCAACAGTGGATCCTTTAGAGGTGCAGATAGGGAGATCTAGAGCGTTCTTCAGAGTGGATAATTAGGACAGTAGGAATAGGCATTTGCCCAGTGTTTGGTCAGTGTGTTTTCCAGGACTCTCGGTTGCCCGTGTAATCATAGGAACACAGTTGTGCTTCGCCTACGCGCTGTGTTGACCATCCTGCTTGGTGCTCAGACAATTGTAGCCCAAGCTATAGCATAGGGTATGCTGAAGTCTTTAGATCAGTGATTCTCAACATGTGGGTCACGATCCCTTTGGGTGTTGAGTGGCCCTTTCACAGGGGTCACCTCAGACCACCAGAAAACACAGATAGGATTCACAACAGGAGCAAAACTACCATCATTGTCTCAGTTAGGATTTTCATATTGCTGTGCAGGGACACCACCATGGCAACTGTTAAAAAGGAAGCATTTGCTTAGGGTGGCTGCTTACAGTTTCAGAGGTTCAGTCAGTTATGATCGTGAAGGGAGCATGGTGGTGTGTGGACAGATGTGGTGCTGGAGCTGAGTGCTACATCATGCAGGCAACAGGAAGTCGACTGATTGTCACACTGAAGGAAGCTTGAGAGAAAGAGACCTCAAAGCCTGCCCCCATAGTGACACACTTTCTCCAGTAAGGTCACACTTCCCAATAGTGCCACTCCCTTTGGGGGCCATTTTCTTTCAAACCACCTCAGTTATAAAGTAGCAACAAAATAATTGTGTGATTGGGGGTCACCGCAGCATGAGAAACTGTATTAAAGGGGTTACAGCATTAGGAAGGCTGAGAACCACTGGTGTAGACCAAGGTCTCATTCCCCTCCCATCTTAGAGAAGCACTTGTCTGCCTTAAGTTAAACTGCAAATGAAAGACTCAGTTGTCATGTTTCTTGTCCCCCAAAAAAACTCATCAGCTGGGGAAGATAAACTCTCTGGAAAGGTGAAAGGTGCCGGATTTTGTCACAGACTGTTACCTGTTCTGCACAAGGACTGCTCTGTGGCAAATTTTATTACCCAGGAAACTGTCTGCTGTAGGAGACAATGTGGCTCCAGGGATATACCTCACCTGCAGAACTGTTTACCTGGCTTGCACCTGCCTCTTACCATTAACTGAGGAACTTGACTCGGGGCTCAGTCCCTTTCTGGTCAGCATCTATAATGGTTTGATAGACACTTTCATTTCAGAGAAGCCTTGGCCTCAAAACCCTTTAAAGGACTGCAGCTCAGGGGTAGAGCTCTTGCCTAACATACTTCAGACCTTGGGTTAAATCCCAGCACCACCGCAAAGTGAAAAATAAATTGGGGTTTGTCTAACATTCTGGTCAGCCAAGTCCCCTTGCCACAGGTTCTCGCAGCCCCACTGTGCTCCTGTGCCTGAAATTGTAAGGCTCTGAGTCAAGCCTGGGCAGCCTCAGCAAGCGAGGCTCAGCCCTGGATTCACTAGACCAGAGAAACAAGTAAGAGAGCCAGAAGTGGAGAAGAGTTACTAAAAATGGCCCTCCTTGGAAAGGAACGAAGGAGCACAGTGGCTTCCCGGCCCCCAACACACACACACACACACACACACACACACACACACACACACACCTTCCAAGTCCTTCTTTGGGGTTTCAGTGGGGTTTTTGTTTGTCCATTTTGTTTGTCAATTTTGATTGATTGGTTGTTTGCTTGCTTGCTTGATCTGTATGTTATAAGCCTGTGGAGACTGGGGGAAGCCGTAAGTGAATGTGTATTGCTGACATCAGCACAGCCATGTCAAGGACCCCACTCCTATGGGGGGCATAGGAGTGGCAAAAAATTCCCCAGGGTGAGGCTCAGAGCCGTGGTGGCAAAACCTTCCTCTGGTCTGAGTGAGAATGTTGACAGTGTGTGTAGGAACTGGCAACCACAGCTTCCTCCTCTGGGATGACTGCAGCCTGAGACTGTCTCTTATAGAGACCTCCTACGGAGACTGGCTAAGCCTCCCTGCTTGTTCAGCTGGGTACCACCAACCCGCCTCCCTGTTCAGCCGGTACCACCAACCCGCCTCCCTGTTCAGCCGGTACCACCATCCCGCCTCCCTGTTCAGCTGGATACCACCATCCCGCCTCCCTGTTCAGCCAGGTACCACCCAACCACCTCCTTGACAGGTGTATAAAATAAACACGTTGAGTTTTTGGGTGGCTGCTGTTGTTGAGACTCTGTCAGAGTCACATGATCCCAACTTTTCAATACATGTGTCTGCGTGTCTGTCCTTTCTTCCTCATTTCCTTACTGCCCCATTTGGGTACGCCCACCCAAGCCTCCCCTCTTCCCCACTGCTGGGGTTACAGTTGGCCCACCCACGCCTCTTGCCAGCACAGAAAATCCTCATAACCACTGCCATCTCTCCAGCCCCATTCCTCAGAATTTAGGTTTTAAAAAGAAAGCAAGGGGCTGGAAAGACTACTCAGTGATTAAGAACTCTATTCTTCAGAGGACCTGGGTTTTACTGCCAGAAGCCACATGGCAGCTCCCAACTATAACTCCAGTTTCAGAGGATCTGACCCTTGCCCGCGGCTTCCCAGTGTACTAGGCGCACAAGGTGCACAGACGTGCATGCAAGCGAAACCCCCACACGAGAAAATAGAATAAAATTTTTTTTAAACAGCAAGCATAAATAAACAGTCCTAGTTAAGGTGTGGTCCCACGCATTAGTACTGTCTCAGCTCTAGGCTCTCCTGTAAGGTTTGACAATTTCCTGGGGAAATTCCAGTGTCTCGGTGTCCATTGTCTCAGGGGTCTGATAGACAACGAGGGCAGGCACAAGTGTCTCTGTGTTAAAACACCAAAGACGCATTTTCCTTAGCTCAAGAAAAATCTTGATGTGTTTGCTTCTCTCTCTCGTCTCATTTTCTCTTTTCCTTTTTACCGCTATGTGTTGAGAGGAGGAGCTAGGAGGCAGTTAGGAGGACCTGGGAAAGGGCCTTGATAGATGCCAATTAGGCTGACAGACTTTGGGAAGAGCCCTTGAGATCAGCAGTCCTGCAGCCAGGCACGCCAGGGAGCACCCCTCTTCAGTGAGCAGCCCTGCCCCGGGGTATGCGACAGCAGGCCTGAAGCTCCAGCCAGACACTAGTTCTTCCAGGAGAACAGCTTGAAAGAGACCTCTCTATTTTCACTGTGAAATGGTTCTATCCATTGCCCAGTTTCAGTCCATGCCCTAAGGGATTTTAGAGTTCTCTTCAAAGGGGAGAAGGAACGTTGCAAAAGCATTGGAGGTCCATTAAAGATACTCCCCTCAGACCGAGAGTAGAGTCTGGCTGTCCTGGGTGGAGTCCTATGATGTAGAACATTGTTTCATGATGTGTTACATTTGTTCATGCTGTGGAACAGTTGTTTTAATGATGCAAAGATGAGTTGCATTCTTTTTATGTTACATTTGTCTAACTGTGAAGCTGTGTTACTGTGCCTGTCTAAAACACTTGATTGGTCTAATAAAGAACTAAATGGCCAATAGCGAGGCAGGAGAAAGGATGGGCGGGGCTGGCAGGCAGAAAGTATAAATAGAAGGAGCAAAAGAGGGGTTGGGGGGGAAGAGGGTTCAAGGAACGAGAAAAGAAGGGGCCAGCCACCCAGCTACACAACCAGCAATGGAGTAAGAAAGAAAAAAAGTTATACAGAAAGAGAAAGGTAAAAGCCCAGAGGCAAAAGATAGATAGATAATTAAGAAAAACTGGCTAGAAACAAGGCAAGCTAAGGCCGGGCATTTGTAAGTAATAATTAGCTTTTGTGTGTGTGATTTATTTGGGAACTGGGTGCCCCCCCCCAAAAAAGCCAAAAGAGTAAAGTAGAAAAAAAAACAACTATTAATATTACAAACAACCCAAAACACGAGAGTCCAGCTGGGCAGGGCAATTGCCTGGCTAAGAGATCACCCTTTAGGAAGAAATTCACCAATGCCATGCTGAAGAGGACAGAGTAATTACGTCTTTAGGCGATAGAGGTCCCTTTAATGAGATAATCTACTTTCCCCCCAGAAGCCCCCAGCGCAGTCACTTAGAGAGCAGAAAACGATGACTGGGCTAAGCCCACCTGCTCTCCTAAATGACTCCAGAAAGCACGACTTTTCCCTCTTTTCTTCTCTTTCCTTCTCTTGAGTACTCGCCAAACCTTGGCCATACTCTTCCCGCCACTCTGCCCTCAACTTTTTCTAGGAAGTCATTTCTGCCCCCTTTCGTCCCGTAACTACCATGCTTTCCCTCTTCCTCCTCTCCTCCTCCCTCTTCTGGGAAATGGCCAAGATTTACAGCTCGCTCTCCCCCCCCCCCCCCCCCCCGCACACACACAATGTTTTGGATTTGGTTTCTGATTTGTTCTTGTTTTTGTTAACTCTAATAAAGTCATTCCTATGCTTTCTTCTGAGTCTGTTCTTAAATTCTTTTACTAACAAGACTAAGAACCCCCAAAAGAGTCAGGCAGTGGTGGCACACACCTTTCCAGCACTCGGAAGGCAGAGGCAGGTGGATCGCTGTGAGTTTGAGGCCAGCCTGGTCTACAGAGTGAGTTCCAGGACAGCCATGGCTGTTACACAGAGAAACCCTGTCAAAAAAAAAAAAAGAATACCCCCAAAGAGACCCCTTTTCCCCCAATAACTGCAGAACCCCAGGTGAGATTCTCTGGGCCTTGCTATGTAGGCACTACTCTGTTCTATACCTCTAGCCCTCTTTGGCATTTTTATTAACCGTATTGTTGAAGCTATACCTGCTCATGATTGACTTTATAAAACCCTTTGAACATAAGCAGGGGAAACAGGTGTCCCACAGGGCTTGCCTGTCAGTTCCTGGATGCCTCCAACTGACAGCAGTTTTCCGGCATTCTCTCCAGTAATCTCTCAACTGTAGCACTACTGTTGATTTGAGCCCGCTGACACTCTGCTGTGAGAGTGCCCTCCCTGTGAATTGTCCAATGTTTTACAACAGCCTTGCTCAACTCCCCCAGATGTAAGCCACAGCCAGCCCCCAACAATAGAAAGGTGTGACAACAATAGAAAGGACCCCCAGACAATGCCTGTTGGATAGTCATCCTCCAAGCTAAGCCTTTTCTATCTTCAGGAGTCCAACGAAGAATGTCCACCAAGAATCATCACCACTTGGCTTGCTGACTGTTAGACCTTCCGTTTTAGAAGGGGTGAGCAGGGAAGTTGATGGGATCCTCACCTGAGTATCTGTATCCTCATTATTATTGCGGTAAGTAATATGCAGTTCTGCCCAAACTGGACATGGCCTCAGATAGGGAGTGAAATGAGGAGAGGGCTTCCCTCTATGGAGCTATGGGGAAGCCATCATTCCTGCTGGGGGCAGACCTGCCAGTGTGGCTGTGTTGAGATCATCTATGCTCCTGCCTGTAAGCCTCCATCCACTACTCTTGTAAATAAGCCCAATAAACTCTCTGGTTTCCCTGTGTAAACTTTGGTGGTATTGTTTCCTAGTTTGTTGTTGGGACCATAGGAAGAGGGGTTGGTGTGTTTATATCTACTCCAGAAAGGAATTTTTGCAGCGTTTCCTGATGTCAAAATTGTCCCCAGTTGAGATTTTCTGGTCTATATAAAGAAAGAGATGTTCCTGGGAACTAAGCTTGCGGTAATTTAGAATCTTTTTTCAGCATTCATAGACACACACATGCACACACACATGTTGAAGTGTGAGCGGCGGGGCTGCGTCCCCGCCACCCGGCCGCCTGCACGGCTAGCTTTATACCCAAAATAATTACATGGAAACTGTATTCTTTTAAACACTGCCTGGCCCATTAGTTCCAGCCTCTTATTGGCTAGCTCTTACATATTGAGCTAACCCATTTCTAATAATCTGTGTAGCCCACGAGGTGGCTTACTAGGGAAGATCTTAACCTGTGGCTGTGTCGGGTGGGACTCTCTGACTCAGCTTCTTTCTCCCAGCATTCTGTTCTGTTTACTCTGCCTACCTAATTTCCTGTCCTATGAGGGCCAAGGCAGTTTTTTTTATTTAACCAATGACCTTCCTCCATCACACACATACACACTGGCATTAACTCGAATGAAACTGTAACCAGCCTGGCAGAAATGAATATTTGCTTAAGAGAAACTGTGTCCCTCAATCTGACTATCAGATTAAAATAATGGACCCCAAAAAACTGGACTTCTGTGATGACCTGAATAAGACTGGCCTCCATATCTGGGCTATGATGGCGCACACCTTTAATCCCAGCACTCGGGAGGCAGAGGCAGGCAGATCTCTGTGAGTTTGAGGCCAGCCTGGTCTCCAAAGCTAGTTCCAGGACAACCAGGACTACACAGAAAAACGTTGTCTCAGAATAAGCCAGTTCAGTTAAATGCTTCCTCTTATAAGAGTTGCCTTTGTCACTGTGTCTCTTCAGAGGGACAGAACACTGACTAAGACAACCCCCCCTCGGTTTCAAAGAATTACGCTTTCAAAGATGAAACTGTACTTTCATTGAGTAAAGAAATTCAGTAAGTTAACAGTTTAAGAGACAGAGGCAGAAAGACTCATTCCATCGGCAGAAGACCTCTCAAGACAGCCTAGTAGAGACTCTGTCGCGTGGTTTCTAGTATTTATGCTTGTAAAGAGGCTAAACTGAGGAATTTTGACTTAGTTGTGTTGGCAGAGGAAATTTCAAAACAACCTAGTGTTGACTCTGTCGTGTAGTTGTTAGTGTTCACTCTTGTGAAGATCTGCAATGAAAAGGAGCAAGCTGAGCAAGGCCAAATACAGTTAAGGAGAAAAGGGGCACTAGGAAGTGGAATGGAGCTAGATCCTGTGTCCAAGGTGACAAACAGAATAAAGAAAAACCCAATGTTGAATGGAATAAAGGGAGTGGTGACCTTTTAGGGCAATATCCCACCCAACTAAGCTTCCAAGACGTGAAAAGGGATAAGAGAGAAACTTAGAGCCAGGTGTGATTAAAGGTGCAGGCCTTTAATCCCAGGACTCTGGAGGCATAGGCTGGTGGATTTCTGGGTTTGAGGCCAGCCTGGTCTGCAGATCAAGTTTCAAGACAGCTAAGCTTAGGCAGTGAAGGAGCCATTGAAAACAGAATTCTGGTGAAGATGTGATTGAGCAAGGTGGTCCTGTCCCAGTCCCAGCAAGCAGCAGAACTTGGCAGCATCAGCCATGTGGTTCTGGCTTTAGAGTCAAGGGCAGAAGAAAGGAATTATGGAATCTTCCTCTGAGGCTAAGGAAAGCTGCTAAGGCCAGGTATGTGTCAGGGGTGTCCCTGCATTAAGACCTGGAGAGACCATTGTGTGAAGCTATAAAGGTGAAGCCTGGATTGCCTTAGAGACCCAAAAAGGTTAGAGACATTAGAACTATAGGATATCTGCCAAGGAGAGATGCTAACAGGGAGTGTGTTTGATTTTTATTATACAAGGTTCACCCTCTAAATTCCTAACTATGGTCCTAAGCTATCTCTTCAGGGCTGCTTGCCTGTGTGCCTGTCTTAGCTGAAGGGCAGATCCAGCCTCTAACAGAAGTCTCTTGATTCAAAGGTCAGGATCCTCGGGGAGACTCTCCAGCCACAGGGCAGATCACCTAGGCGGTGTCTCTCCAGATACGCAGAGCAGAGCATTGCTCTTGGTCTCTGCTTACAGACTGTCCAGTGGGCATCATCTAAGACTGTCTGGCTATCTTGAGCGAGTGATGTCACCAGGTTCTGGTTATCAGGTGCAGCATTTGGGTGTAATGGGGTTCCTGACTAAGCTATTCTTACATGTGTAAAAGGCCTTGTTTTTACTATGCTTTTTACAGAGCCATCCCAAGAGAAAGAAGTGTGCTGCAGTCAACAAAGCTGAAAG